>NC_141008.1:16462361-16832528 GCF_052327205.1 Somniosus microcephalus
GTGTTGCTGGTTTTCTTTGTCTCGCTGTCGCTCCTGTGGTTTTGTGTCTCTCTTTTTCTTCTGCTTCTCTCTGTTTTTCTTTTCTTTCATTTAAGGTGGGAGGTGGTGGACGGTACGTTGTCTTGTGACAGGGAAAGGAGCTACTAACAGCTGCAGGCTGCATTTGGAGTGGGAGTTGTGCGGAAAATGTAGCCTTCAGCGGCTCCTTTCTCATTCCCTCCCCTCCAATCCCTTGCTTCCATCACGTCTCCTACCCTTTCACATTCCCACTATCCCCATCCCTTACCGACCACCCTCCCCACTCTTATAACTAGTATTACTTATTCCCATGTTAACCATACATTTTCTCTTTGAACTACCCCAACTTCTGTATTCTCCCCTCCCCTTGTTCTGCTCTCACACACAACACCGCCCCACCACTCCCACTTGCTCCTCTAAAAGGTAGGTTATGGGAGGTCAGCGACTGCTAATTCTTCAACCTGTTGCCCTCCTCTCCTCTTCCCAATCCCACTCCTGCTGTCCCTTCCTGTCCATTTCTCAGTGGCTTTGTTTGCTTTCAAAGTTCATCTTTCATGTGTGTTTTAAAAAAAAAGTCAAATTAGAACGAGGAAATACACTCTTGTCTGTCCACCTCTCGCTCTCTAGCTGGAATTTTTACTTTTGGACCCGCCGGGTGGGGGTGGACGGAGCTGGGGGGAGGAGGGAGGAGGCATGGTATAGCTCAGGAAACCCGAAAGTCTTCTAGGATTCCCCGCAAGCTGTGGAGCATGTGTGTGACATCACGGACAAGTTTCCCGCCCGGAAGTCAGCCTGTTGACGGGCTGGCTTCCTGTCGGGTGGGGAACGCTGGAGACGAGACCGCAGCTTCAGGGAGGTGCAAGCCCTGACCCTGGGGGGGGCGCGTCGCTCTCACGGGTGGTCTGATTCCAGGGGGGTTGGATTCCCGGCCTCGGGGGGGGGGGGTGCTGCTGGCGAGGGTTCCGATCCCTGGTCTTGGGGGGAGGGGGTGATAGCGTCCGTTCCCCGGCCTCGGGGGGTGCCTGATCCTCGGCCGCGGGGCAGGGGGGCCAATCTCTGCCCGGGGCGGTGGGGGGATGCTGGGGGTGCTTAGGTGTGGAAGGAAGCACTGCTGCTCCTCCTGGCCCACAAGGACTGCTCCCCGAGGCTACCATTCCTTCATAAAGGAGGACACAAATAACCTCCCAGAGATGTCGGGGAACATAGGGTCTAATGAGAGGGAGGAACTGAATGAAATCAGTATTTGTAGGGAAATGGTGTTGGGGAAATTGACGGGATCGAAGGCCGATAAATCCCCAGGGCCTGATAATCTACATCCTAGGGTACTTAAGGAAGTGGTCCTAGAAATAGTAGATGCATTGCTGGTCATCTTCCAAAATTCTATAGACTCTGGAACAGTTCCCATGGATTGGAGGGTAGCTAATGTAACCCCACTATTCAAAAAAGGAGGTAGAGAGAAAACACGGAATTATAGACCGTAAGTCTGACGTCGGTAGTGGGGAAAATGCTAGAGTCCATTATAAAAGACCAGCTGAAGTGCCCGGCGGTGCCGAGGGTCTTTTGAGGGCATGTTGTTGTTGGAAGAGAGAGAGAGAGCGACTGGGGGGGGGGGAAGAGAGAGAGCGACTGGGGGGGGGAAGAGAGAGAGCGACTGGGGGGGGGAAAGAGAGAGAGCGACTGGTGGGGTAGAGAGAGAGCGACTGGGGGGAAGAGAGAGAGAGAGCGACTGGGGGGAAAGAGAGCGAGAGAGAGCGACTGGGGGGGAAGAGAGAGAAGAGAGCGACTGCGGTGGAAGAAAGAGAGCGACTGGGGGGAAGAGAGCGCGACTGGGGGGAAGAGAGCGCGACTGGGGGGAAGAGAGAGCGCGACTAGGGGGGAAGAGAGAGCGCGACTGGGGGGAAGAGAGAGAGCGACTGGGGGGAAGAGAGAGCGACTGGGGAAGAGAGAGAGCGACTGGGGGGAAGAGAGAGCGACTGGGGGGGAAGAGAGAGAGCGACTGGGGGAAGAGAGAGAGCGACTGGGGGGGAAGAGAGAGAGCGACTGGGGGGGAAGAGAGAGAGCGACTGGGGGGGAAGAGAGAGAACGACTGGGGGGGAAGAGAGAGCGCGACTGGGGGGAAGAGAGAGCGCGACTGGGGGGGAAGAGAGAGAGCGACTGGGGGGGAAAGAGAGAGCGACTCGGGGGGAAGAGAGAGCGACTGGGGGGGAAGAGAGAGCGACTGGGGGGGAAGAGAGAGAGAGAGAGAGCGACTGGGGGAAGAGAGAGAGAGAGCGACTGGGGGAAGAGAGAGAGAGAGCGACTGGGGGGAAGAGAGAGAGAGAGCGACTGGGGGGGAAGAGAGAGAGCGACTGGGGGGGGGAAGAGAGAGAGAGAGCGACTGGGGGGGAAGAGAGAGAGAGAGCGACTGGGGGGGGAAGAGAGAGAGAGAGCGACTGGGGGGAAGAGAGAGAGAGAGCGACTGGGGGGGAAGAGAGAGAGAGAGCGACTGGGGGGAAGAGAGAGAGAGAGCGACTGGGGGGAAGAGAGAGAGAGCGACTGGGGGGAAGAGAGAGAGAGAGCGACTGGGGGGGAAGAGAGAGAGAGAGCGACTGGGGGGGAAGAGAGAGAGAGAGCGACTGGGGGGGAAGAGAGAGAGAGAGCGACTGGGGGGGAAGAGAGAGAGAGAGCGACTGGGGGGGGAAGAGAGAGAGAGAGCGACGGGGGGGGAAGAGAGAGAGCGACTGGGGGGGAAGAGAGAGAGAGCGACTGGGGGGGAAGAGAGAGAGAGAGCGACTGGGGGGGAAGAGAGAGAGAGAGCGACTGGGGGGAAGAGAGAGAGAGAGCGACGGGGGGGAAGAGAGAGAGAGCGACTGGAGGGGAAGAGAGAGAGAGAGCGACTGGGGGGGAAGAGAGAGAGAGAGCGACTGGGGGGAAGAGAGAGAGAGAGCGACTGGGGGGGAAGAGAGAGAGAGAGCGACTGGGGGGGAAGAGAGAGAGAGAGCGACTGGGGGGAAGAGAGAGAGAGAGCGACTGGGGGGGAAGAGAGAGAGAGAGCGACTGGGGGGGAAGAGAGAGAGAGAGCGACTGGGGGAAGAGAGAGAGAGAGCGACTGGGGGGAAGAGAGAGAGAGAGAGCGACTGGGGGGAAGAGAGAGAGAGAGAGCGACTGGGGGGAAGAGAGAGAGAGAGCGACTGGGGGGGAAGAGAGAGAGAGCGACTGGGGGGGAAGAGAGAGAGAGAGCGACTGGGGGGAAGAGAGAGAGCGACGGGGGGGAGTGGAGGGGGGGAGTGGAGGGGGGGAAGGGGCTGAGGGGGGAGTGGAGTGGGGGAGGGGAGGGGGAAAGGGAGTGGGGGAAGGGGAAAGGGGGGAGGAGTGGGGGAAGGGGAAAGGGGGAGGAGTGGGGGAAGGGGAAAGGGGGGAGGAGTGGGGGAAGGGGAAAGGGGGAGGAGTGGGGGAAGGGGAAAGGGGGAGGAGTGGGGGAAGGGGAAAGGGGGGAGGAGTGGGGGGAGGAAAGGGGGAGAGTGGGGGGAGGGGGGAGTGGGGAAGGGGGGGAGGAGTGGGGGAAGGGGGAGGAGAGGGGGAAGGGGGAGGGGGGAGTGGGGGAAGGGGGAGGAGTGGGGGAGAGGGGGAGTGGGGGAAGGGGGAGGAGAGGGGGGAGGGGGAGTGGGGGAAGGGGGGAGTGGGGGAAGGGGAAGGGGGGTAGAGGGGGGAGGGGGGTAGAGGGGGGAGGGGGGAGTGGGGGAAGGGAAGGGGGTAGAGGGGGGAGTGGGGGGAGGGGGGAGTGGGAGGAGGGGGAGTGGGGGAAGGGGAAGGGGGCGATGAGGGAGAAGGGGGAAGGGGGAGGGAGGAGGGGGAGGGGGGATGTGGGGAGGGAAGGGGAGGGGGGAAGGGGGCAGGGAGGGAAGGGGGGAGGGGAAGGGGAAGGGGGGAGGGGAGGGGGGAGGGGAAGGGGGCAGGGGAGGGGAGGGGGTGGGGAGGGGTGGAGGGGAGGGGGAAGGGGGGTGCGGAGGGGGGGAAGGGGGTGGGGAGGGGGGGTGGGGGTGGGGAGGGGGGGGTGGGGAGGGGGGGGGTGGGGGTGGGGAGGGGGGGGTGGGGAGGGGGGGTGGGGGTGGGGAAGGGGGGGAGGGGATGAGGGGGGTGTGGAGGGGGGAGGGGGGTGTGGGGGGTGGAAAGGGAGGGGGGGAGATAAACTTAAAGTACAGGAAACTTTGTGCTATCCGGCACCCACCCTCTCCAGAGTTAATGTTGAGAGATACGGAGATTCTTATCTCCGTATTTGACAACAAACACTGTTGCTTAGCAACAGCTTCTAAACACTCGGGTGTGGCCCTAAACCTCTGCAGCTAAAGCTGTTGCTATAGCTACAGACCTTGCACAGCTTGACTGTTGAAACAAAGGAAAATAAACAAAGAATAAAAAACGGCTGCTGATTTTTGTGGTGGCTCCAGATTGCCGGATAGCTCACCTCCGGATAGCACAAAGTTTCCTGTACTTATAAAACATTTTTGGTAAATCTTTCTATAACATACACTTTACAACCTCACCAATCCTTTTATTAAAAAAGGGGTCCTCACCTCTCAGTGTTGTACCACAAACAATGGCCGCCGCTTGCTTTTCAGTTGGAAAGATTAGGCCCCGGCCACACAGCCGATTGTCTGTCTCGGTCACCAGGACCCGATTTGGAGCACAGAAGCCCCACCTACTCTCTGTTCCTGTACTAAGATGGCCGCGCAGGCACTCTGTTACACACTGAATCAAAATGGCGTCGCACTGAAACTTTTCACCCTCCTTGACAAAGATGGCTGCCGTTAACCTGGGGCTGTCTGCAGAAGAAATTTCCTCAGCTGCAAACACAGGATCTTCAGATTATTATTCGGGGCTTGCGACCTACCCCAGTTGCTTATGAAGCCTCCCCACCTACTGACCCTGGGAATGGAGCTGAGGCAGCACACCCTCTCTCCTCTGCCAGTGTTTGTCTCTGACTAGGCCGGGAGCCTGGGTCTAGAGTTGCACTGCTGGCAGTTGGAGAAGCCTAGGCCCCGGGCCTGGAAAAACGGTGAAAGGTAGGAGAATTATAGATGTTAGAGAAAAGATTTACAAATTAATTAACTTTTTTTAAAAACAATTTGTGTTTTAAAAGCAACTTTTTTTTTGCTGGAAATGTAGATTTGAAAAGAAACACGCAGAAAGCGGGAAAAAGAAATGAAAAGTTTAGAATCAAGATGGCGGCGACTCACCTCGGTTCAGAACGATAAGGCCCGCCCACACACGCACCGATTGGTCGACCGTCAGGTCACCGAAGCGTAGGATTGGTCAATCGTCCCGTCACTCGACCGTAGGAGGGCCCGGCCGCACGCGCCAGGAACCCGCCGTACGATTGGTCGACCTCGACGTCACTCGATGCTAATGAGCGGATAATGAGCGGAATGTTGAACGTTTTTTGGATACCGCGGGCGCAATTTTTGTCTGGCCAAAACGTTAATACGCTTAGGATGGTTCTGGAATCGTCAGCTTTCTTTCGACGTAACACACGTGTAGGTATGCTCTATAACTTTCGAGTTTATTCAATACAGACAGACGGCATGACAGACAGAAGAACCGCTTTATATATATAGAAGATGTAATAGCAGAGCACTTGGAAAACAGTGACAGGATCGGACAAAGTCAGTGACAGGATCGGACAAAGTCAACATGGATTTACAAAAGGTAAATCGTGCTTGACTAATCTACTGGAATTTTTTGAGGATGTAACTGGTAGAATAGATAAGGGAGAAGCAGTGGATGTGGTGTATTTGGACTTTCAGAAGGCTTTCGATAAGGTCCCGCATAAGAGATTAGCATGCAAAGTTAAAGCACATGGGATTGGGGGTAAGGTACTGACTTGGATAGAGAACTGGTTAGCAGACAGGAAACAAAGAGTTGGAATAAATGGCTCTTTTTCCGAGTGGCAGGCAGTGACTAGTGGGGTACCGCAGGGATCGGTCCTAGGACCCCAGCTATTCACAATATATATTAATGATCTAGACGAGGGAACGAGATGTAATATCTCCAGGTTTGCAGACGACACAAAGCTGGGTGGGCATGTGTGCTGTGAGGAGGATGCCGAGAAACTCCAGTATGATTTGGACAGGTTGGGTGATTGGGCAGATGCATGGCAGATGCAGTATAATGTGGATAAATGCGAGTGGCAAAAACAGGAAGGCAGATTATTATCTGAACGGCAATAGATTGGGAGAAGGGGAAGTGCAACGAGACCTGGGTGTCCTTGTGCACCAGTCGCTGAAGGTAAGCATGCAGGTGCAGCAGGCGGTTAAGAAGGCACATGGTACGTTGGCCTTCATAGCGAGAGGATTCGAGTACAGGAGCAAGGATGTCTTGCTGCAGTTGTACAGGGCCTTGGTGAGACCACATCTTGAGTATTGTGTGCCGTTTTGGTCGCCTTATCTGAGGAAGGATGTTCTTGCCATGGAGAGAGTGCAGCGAAGATTCACCAGACTGATACCTGGGATGGCAAGAATGACGTATGAGGAGGGATTGGGTTGATTGAGCTTATATTTGCTGGAGTTTAGAAGAATGAGAGGGGATCTCATTGAAACTTATAAAATTCTAAGAGGACGAGACAGACTAGATGTAGGAAGGATGTTCCTGATGGCGGGCTAGTCCAGAACCAGGCGTCACAGTCTAAAGATAAGGGGCAAGCCATTTAGGACAGAGATGAGGAGGAATATCTTCACCCAGAGAGTGATGAACCTGTGGAATTCTCTACCACAGAAGGCAGTAGAGGCCAATTCATTAAATATATTCAAGAAGGAGTTAGATATATTTCTTAAGGCTCAAGGGATCAAGGGATATGGGGAGAAAAAAGGGATAGGGTACTGAATTTGGATGATCAGCCATGATCTCATTAAATGGCGGAGCAGGCTCGAGGGGCCGAATGGCCTACTCCTGCTCCTATTTTCTATGTTTCTATGCCGGGAATCCTGAGGCTTGGGAACCCCGGCCAGCCACAGTTAAACCTGTAAAGCAGGTTATCTCCGAGGCTTCCAGCCTCATCGCATTGAAAGTGCCAACCCGCCTCTTGGGAGCGGATTGGCTGCCCGCACCCGTCCTGCCTCCGTTAAAACCGGAAGTGGGTGGATTGCAGGCGGGTTCTGGTCGGGATTCAGATTGTTAATACTTTAACTTCCCACACACCCTCAACCCACCCATTCTTTTAAGTTAAAATTCCCCCCTCTGTCTCTGTTAGCATTAGCATTTCTGTCTTACTGCTGTAAGCAATCAACATTCACCTTTCTAACTGCCATTCAAACAAAGGTGGGATGAAAATTCAAATTTCTTTTTGAAAAATGAACTAATATCATGAAGAAAGACCATCTTTTCCCCTCTCTTTCTCTCTTCCCCCTCAGCTTAATACACTTTCTTTTATTTAGAACACAAAACAAAAGGTAGAATAGGTATGTAATACTAAAACACTCAATATAATTTTTTCCTTGAAAATTTTGTAATTTTACTTCAAATAATTTTAAAAAAATGACAGCAGTATTTGCTAGAAGTTTAGTAAAATATTGCTTCAGCACAGTCACTTAAATGGAACTGATTCTTCCTGGGAAATTAGGTATATTGCATATGCTCAGACTGTACAATACAAATTCAGCTCGCAATAATTCAATGGATAGATTGAACCATGTTATTGAGAAATGCATTTTTTGAATTTTTATTGTTTAAATCCTTATTTAAAAATTTAAGTTACTGTGGAAAAAAATTGTCAGCTGAAATTCTTTTTAGAAAGCGTTTTCAGTGATTTTGGGGAGATAAAACGTACGAGTACCCTTCAGGACACTCAGTAAAACAATAGGTGTTACGTAACAGGTGATATGTGAAAGAAGATGTGACACCATAAACTTAGTCATATCACAGTGTCACCTGCAGGCATAAGAAATACTGGAGATAAGTTGTAGACACTTTTATAATTGCATTTCCCATAAGAGCAGTTTGACATTGGAGTTGTCATTGGAATGCAGTCTTCCTAGAATCATAGAAAGTTACAGCACGGAAGGAGGCCATTTCGGCCCATTGTGTCCGTGTCGGCCAACAGAGAGCTATCCAGCCTAATCCCACTTCCCAGCTCTTGGTCCGTAGCCCTGCAGGTTACAGCATCTCAAGTGCACATCCAAGTACTTCTGCCTCTACCTCCCTTTCAGGCAGTGAGTTCCAGACCCCCACAAATCTCTGGGTGAAGAAATTTCCCCTCAAATCCCCTCTAAACCTTCCACCAATTACTTTAAATCTGTGCCCCCTGGTTTTTGACCCCTCTACTAAGGGAAATAGGTCCTTTCTGTCCACTTTATCTAGGCCCCTCATAATTTTATACAGCTCAATAAGGTCTCCCCTCAGCCTCCTCTGTTCCAAGGAAAACAGACCCAGCCTATCCAGTCTTTCCTCATAGCTAAGATTCTCTACTCCCGGCAACATCCTTGTAAATCTCCTCTGTACCCTCTCTAGAGTAATCACATCTTTCCTGTAATGTGGTGACCAGAACTGCACGCAGTACTCTAGCTGAGGCCTAACTAGTGTTTTATACAGTTGAAGCATAACCCCCCCCCTGCTCTTGTATTCTATGCCACGGCTAATAAAGGCAAGCATTCCATATGCCTTCTTAACCACCTTATCTGCCTGGCCTGCTACCTTCAGGGATCTGTGGACATGCACTCCAGGGTCCCTTTGTTCCTCTACACTACTCAGTGTCCTACCATTTAATGTGTATTCCCTTTCCTTGTTAGCCCTCCCCAAATGCATTACCTCACACTTCTCTGGATTGAATTCCATTTGCCACTGTTCTGCCCACCTGACCAATTTATTGATATCTTCCTGCAGTCTACAGCTTCCTTCTTCAGTATCAACCACACGGCCGATTTTAGTATCATCTGCAAACTTCTTAATCATACCCCCTATATTCAAGTCTAGATCATTGATATATACCACAAAAAGCAAGGGACCTAGTACTGAGCCCTGTGGGACCCCACTGGAAACAGCCTTCCAGTCACAAAAACACCCATCAACCATTTTTTAAATCTGCCTAGTTTGGTTAGTGCATTCTTTGGTTTAAGCGTGTCCCTCACTTTTCTACAGATGGTGTTGGCATTTGCCAGTGAACGGCTGTCTACGGTCTTTGGTGCACTACTTTGCTGATCTCCCTCTGCTTTTGTCAGCAATTCAATTTCTTCATGCTTTCCACACTTCAGTTTACTGTTCCGCTGTGCTGTGTGCATCCTGTCTTGATTACTTTAGGTGACATGGTGCCCAGGCGTTCAATATTCTTCTCCCAGTTTTTTTCCTTGTAACCTTATTTTCTCTACTGTGGGCCAGGAGGTGAGCTATATTTACTCTTCCTTTACTTGACTTTACTAAGATGTGGTATGCACTGCTGTGACACCAAGTGGCAACCTTTAGTTAACACTGTTTGCTTAGGCTTGCACTCAGTTGATGACTGGTCATATATAACATTGGGTGTCAAAATGGGAGCTCATCGTACCACCTACAGGCATGATACTATTAAAATGTCAGCTATACCTCTCAGCTGCCTCTCTTGATTTTTTGACTTGCTGGATTTTTGTTTAAGTGAGCGATTTGATAGAATGGTATTGTGGTGGTTGCTCAATACTGATTGGTAGTGAATGGAAGTGGCTTTTGATTGCTTTGCATTGAGTCAATGAAATATTTTAGACAATTAGTGTCATTAACTTAATGGACCATTGTTTATTTCAGCCAATCACAATTTTATTTATGTTCTACAGACACTTGTAAGATGACATATATTTATAGGTCACACACATGTAGTAATTTGTTATGACTTTTTTGTGTGCGTTTTTGTACTCATCAGCTCTTGATGGCAGTTGGTACTTGGGCACCAAGCACTCACAGATTGGGTAAATAACAGTTAAATGCAGAGTAAAGCTCTCTCAACTCTTCCCAGGCAACGTACTTCAGAAGAACACCTCTGACTACACCAGTCTGTATTTTCTATTCACACACCAGCTGTCCTGTGTCCTCTCCTGTGAGTGAGAAGTTAGTTCTGGGACACTAGGAACTGGATTGAGACTACCCAAACTCATTTCACTTAAGAACTTTAGGCAGTGGGGTGTATCCTTCGGGACTGGATTTGAACCCACGTTTCAAAGTAAAAGACCAGTGTCTCGCTCACTGCACCATCCAGTTCCTAGTGGTGCAGTTTTAAATATCTAACACAAAAGATAACACTTGAAATTGATATCATGTTCGATGCTTTCAGACCAGGAGGCCGCTTTTGGGCATTTGGTTGTCTTCTTGATGACATTAGCTGGAAAGTTCTCGGCGAACTAGCAGACACAGAGAGATCACGTGTAGGTTGTCATCAGCTCCCCAAAGCTGACAAAGACTTGGAAAAACCCACCACGAAAGCGCTTAAAATCGGGCCGGCCATTCTGGGAAACAGCAGCCAATATTCATACAGCTGGTATCGACCCACTATCCAGATGGACCGAATCGTGGGACGCATGCAACATAAAGAACCAGCACCTCATCACTGACCCAACAGCAGAGGTCCCTGGCTTCGACCTCCCTCGAAGACAGTCGACGGCGCTCAACCGAATCCGCACAGAGCATGGACGCTGCGGCCACCTGCTCCACACGTGGAAGATGAGGGACGACCCGAAGTGCGACTGTGGCCATGAGTCCCAGACCATGGAACACATCACATCAACCTGCCCACTAAGATCTGTTGCAGGAGGCACCTAATTTCTCCACTCGGCATCTCAGGAGGCCGTCGAATGGATAGCCAAACTAGACCTAGACAAACTAGACTAAATCCTATTATAAGGTTTTCCTGTCATACGAAACAACAACAACTGGCATCATTTTTCATAATGTCTATTTTACGCAGTATGTTCCAGCCGTGCTTTTATGCCACTTTTATTCAATATGGTATTCAGGAAAGGTTTGTACACAGGTTTCTGGCAATAATACTGGATTTCATTTTATTTCACTCCAGTACCCCACCTCACATTTTATGCAATTCTTCAGTTATTTTAACATCACTCCCTCACTATCGCTTTCAGTCTGTAAAAGTGCATTTAGAGACGGATGATATATTTGCTGTTACTTTCAAAATCTGTGTTGATTCTTTCATCATTTTTTCGGAGCCTGTACATTACAGATATAGAAGGCAAATGGTAAAACCTACAACAGCAGCATTTAGGTTTAAAGTTATTTTATCAAGGGGAAAACAATTATATTGCAATATAATTGTGTATAGCTTGCTACATTTAAAATATATAGCTATTGCACTGGAAAATAATGTCAAAAAGGCCCATATTCCAGCCAAAAAAGAAGAATTTGTACTTGAGGGAAAGCAATGCATAATAGTCAGGAAAATGGGCAGTTAAGGAAGAGCACAGGTTCTATGTTTCCATGACTACTCTGTAAATTGTGCTAAGCCTCCTACTGTGTAATGTCTGGATGGTCTTTGCATCAATGCCTGGTCAAAATAGTTTCTTAAAGGAACTCTTTATTTTTAACAAATCTTATAAGTGACTACTAATGCCATAAATGGGACAAATGTAGTAACTAACTTAGTTACAACCAACAAGGAATGGCATCAGTAGCAGTGCTTGGTGGTTTACAGTGCTCGTCATCACACAGCAGTGGTTTGGAGATAACTCTCCAGCTGTAACTAAATTATACAGACCAAGTAAACCTTGAAATGTTTAATATCTGAATCGATTGTAGTATTATTTAAGGTTGTAACACTCTAGGGGTTCTAATGATCTCCCAAAGCACTTGAGTGGTTCAAACAGTCATCTGCACCTTTGTACATACCCGCAAATTATATATATATATATGTATTTATTTTTAATGTCTATTTGTACTTACAGTTTCATTTTTCTAATTGCCCATTGCAATATTACAGTTTAAGGTTTCTTCTGTAACCACTGACACGGTTTTTCATGCAGCTCTGTCACATGACTGAGTCCATTGACCAACATGTAAGGTCATATTTTCTGTAGCTAGTTTTGGAGAAACACCAACAAACTATCTGTCTTAGAGCATTGTTCTAAGGATTGTTCTATTGAAAAATGGGTTCACAAAAATTAATGAAAAGTGAAAGCAATAAGAAAATGTTAATTTGTCTGTCACTGCCTCCTTAATCCTTAATTGTCATGGCCTCGCCCCCTCCTATCTCTGTAACCTCCTTCAGCCCCACAACCCCCCCCCCCCAAGATATCTGCGCTCCTCTAATTCTGCCCTCTTTTGCATCCCTGATTATAATCGCTCAACTTTTGGTGGTCGTGCCTTCTGTTGCCTAGGCCCCAAGCTCTGGAATTCCCTCCCTAAACCTCTCTGCTTCGCTTCCTCTCTTTCATAGAAATATAGAAACATAGAAGATAGGAGCAGGAGTAGGCCATTCGGTCCCTCAAGCCTGCTCCGCCATTCAATGACATCATGGCTGATCATCCAAGTTTAGTACCCTGTCCCTGCCTTCTCCCCATATCCCTTGATCCCTTTAGCCTTAAGAAATATATCTAACTCCTTCTTAAATATATTTAATGAATTGACCTCCACTGCCTTCTGTGGTAGAGAATTCCACAGGTTCACCACTCTCTGGGTGAAGAAATTCCTCCTCATTTCTGTCCTAAATGGCTTACCCCTTATCCTTAGACTGTGACCCCTGGTTCTGGACTCCCCGGCCATCGGGAATCTCCTTCCTGCATCTGGTCTGTCTAGTCCTGTTAGAATTTTATAAGTTTCAATGAGATCCCCTCTCATTCTTCTAAACTCCAGCGAGTATAAGCCCAATCGACCCAATCTCTCCTCGTACGTCATTCCTGCCATCCCAGGTATCAGTCTGGTGAATCTTCGCTGCACTCCCTCCATGGCAAGAACATCCTTCCTCAGATAAGGCGACCAAAACTGCACACAATACTCAAGATGTGGTCTCACCAAGGCCCTGTACAACTGCAGCAAGACATCCTTGGTCCTGTACTTGAACCCTCCCGCTACGAAGGCCAACATACCATTTGCCTTCTTAACCACCTGCTGCACCTGCAGGCTTACCTTCAGCGACTGGTGCACAAGGACACCCAGGTCTCGTTGCACTTCCCCTTCTCCCAATCTATTGCTGTTCAGATAATAATCTGCCTTCCTGTTTTTGCCACCAAAGTGGATAACCTCGCATTTATCCACATTATACTGCATCTGCCATGCTTCTGCCCAATCACCCAACCTGTCCAAATTATACTGGAGTTTCTCGGCATCCTCCTCACAGCACACACGCCCACCCAGCTTTGTGTCGCCTGCAAATTTGGAGATATTACATCTCGTTCTCTCGTCTAGATCATTTATATATATATTGCGAATAGCTGGGGTCCTAGGACCGATCCCTGCGGTACTCCACTAGTCACTGCCTGCCACTCAGAAAAAGACCTGTTTATTCCAACTCTTTGCTTCCTGTCTGCCAACCAGTTCTCTATCCAAGTCAGTACCTTGCCCCCAATCCCATGTGCCTTAACTTTACACGCTAATCTCTTTTGCAGGACCTTATTGAAAGCCTTCTGAAAGTCCAAATACACCACATCCACTGGTTCTCCCTTATCTATTCTACCAGTTACATCCTCAAAAAATTGCAGTAGATTAGTCAAGCATGATTTACCTTTTGTAAATCCATGTTGACTTTGTCCGATCCTGTCACTGTTTTCCAAGTGCTCTGCTATTACATCTTTTATAATGGACTCTAGCATTTTCCCCACTACCGATGTCAGGCTTACCGGTCTATAATTCCCTGTTTTCTCTCTACCACCTTTTTTGAATAGTGGGGTAACATTAGCTACTCTCCAATCCATGGGAACTGTTCCAGGGTCTATCGAATTTTGGAAGATGACCAGCAATGCATCTACTATTTCTAGGACCACTTCCTTAAGTACCCTAGGATGTAGATTATCAGGCCCTGGGGATTTATCGGCCTTCAATCCCGTCAATTTCCCTAACACCATTTCCCTACAAATACTGATTTCTTTCAGTTCCTCCCCCTCATTAAACCCTATGTTCCCCGACATCTCTGGGCGATTCCACATCATCAGAGCTAATATCCTTCCTTTCAATTGTGTTAATCCCCTCTTTAACCAGCAATGCTACCCCACCTCCTTTTCCTTTTTGCCTATCTTTCCTGAATGTTGAATACCCCTGGATGTTGAGTTCCCAGCCTTGGTCACCCTGGAGCCATGTTTCCGTAATCCCAATCAGATCATATCCGTTTACCTCTATTTACGCAGCTAATTCATTCACCTTATTACGAATGCTCCTCGCATTAATACACAAGGCCTTCAGGCTTGCTTTTTAACTCTATTGCACCTTTTAGAATTATTATTTACTGTGGCCATGTTTGATTTAAACTCTTGATTTCTCTGACTGCCACCTTTGTTTTTCTCCTTCCTGTCTTTTGCTTCTATCCTTGTTTCCCTTTCCTCTGTCTCCCTGCTCAGGTTCCCAACCCCCTGCCATTTTAGTTTAAAACCTCCCCCAGAGCACTAGCAAACACTCCCCCTAGGACATCGGTCCCGGTCCTGCCCAGGTGCAAACTGTCCAGTTTGTACTGGTCCCACCTCCCCCAGAACCGGTTCCAATGTCCCAGGAATTTGAATCCCTCCCTCTTGCACCATTCCTCTAGCCACGTATTCAGCTGAAATATCCTTCTATTTCTACTCTGACTAGCACGTGGCACTGGTAGCAATCCTGAGATTACTACCTTTGAGGTCCTACTTTTTATTTTACCTCCTAACTCCCTATATTCAGCTTTTAGGACCTCATCCCGTTTTTTTACCTATATCGTTGGTACCTATATGCACCATGACAACTGGCTGTTCACCCTCCCCTTCCAAAATGTTCTGCAGCCGCTCCGACACATCCTTGACCCTTGCACCAGGGAGGCAATATACCATCCTGGAGTCATGTTTGCGGCCGCAGAAACGCCTATCTATTCCCCTTACAATAGTATCCCTTATTACTATAGCTCTCCCACTCTTTTTCCTCCCGTCCTGTGCAGCAGAACCACCCACAGTGCCAGGAAGTTGGCTGCTGCTGCCTTCACCTGATAAGCCATCCTCTCCAACAATATCCAAAGCGGTATATCTGTTTGAGAGGGGGATGGTCACAGGGGACCCCTGCACTACCTGCCTGCGCCTACTACTCTGCCTGGTGGTCACCCATTCTGTTCCTGCCTGTGCAGCCTTTACCTGCGGTGTGACCAACTCCCTAGACGTGCTATCCACGACTTCCTCAGCATCGCGAATGCTCCAGTATGCATCCACTCGCAGCTCCAGCACCGCAATGCGGTCTGCCAGTAGCTGCAGCTGGATACACTTCCCGCACACATGGTCGTCAGGGACACAAGAAGCGTCCCTGATTTCCCACATAGTGCAGGAGGAGCATAGCACGGCACAGAGCTCTCCTGCCATGACTTACCCTATAATTAATTAATTTAAATTAAATTAAATCAAATCAGTCCCACCAATTATACTACAATTAAATGATATACTGAAGGGCCCTTATTTACCAGCGGTCCCCGCTACACCACAGACACCCTATAAACTATAAACCACAAAATTTAAGTTTGGAAAAAAGGAGAGAGAAATACTCACCAACCAATCACTTACCTGCTTTCTGGTGACGTCACCCTTCGATTACTTTTTACTTCTCTCTCCCTCTCTCTGAGCTCTGAGGTTGGTAAGCCTACCTGCTCCGCCGCCTCGCTTTATATCACCGCTGCCGCCTCGCCGCTCCTCACAGGTCCGCCGCTGCATCCTCCTTTTAGACGCTCCTTAAAACCTACCTCTTTGACCAAGCTTTTGGTCACCTGCCCTAATTTATCCTTTTGTGGATCAGCGTCAAATTTGTTGTCTTAAAATACTTCTGTGCCGTGCCTTGGGATGTTTTACTACGTTAAAGGCGCTATATAAAGGCCTGTATTGTCATGCACTCGGGCATGTCTTCAGGACCAATAAGCAGCAAAGGAGACAGCTAAAACGTTTCTAAATTGTGTCTTTCCCAATTACATACAGGGCATTATTTACTGGTAGAGGGAGCCATTCACGCACCTACTCAATCCTATGGAATCATAAAAGGAGGGGCTATTTTTCCATAAATTTGCAAATAGTACATGACCGACAGAAGAAATTACTTGGGGACCTTTAAAAATCAAATTTCAACTGATTAATTCCTGGATTTATATGGGGTGGTGATTGGGTAAAAACCAATTTCCTGCCAAATTTGAGAAAAAAACCATGAAATTTCCCATTTTTTTAAACCCAAAAATCAAGTCCGAAGTTGTGCACATTGTATCCATTGTCAGAGCATTACTGCAACTGTTGAAGAGCATTTAATAATTACTACAGTTATGTTATTAACAAAGTGGATACACTGGAACCAGACATAGTCAGGATTACTGAGACATGGCTACAGAAAAATCAGGACTGGGAATTAAACATTGCAGGGTATAACATATTTAGAAAAGATAGAAAGGGAAAAAGGAGAGGTGGAGTAGCTGTACTTATTAGGGATAACATAATGGCAGTAGAAAAAAGTGACGCAGCTACCAGCAAGACAAAAATAGAATCCATATGGATAGAGATAAGAGATAATAAAGGATCAATCACACTAATAGGTGTAGTCAACAGACCACCTAATAGTGGAAGGGAGGTGGAGGAAGAAATATGCAGACAAATTAGGGAAATGAGTAAAAAGCATAGAATAATAATCATGGGGATTTCAACTACCCCTATATTAATTGGACAGAAGAGGTAGGTAAAGGCGATAAGGGAATGTCGTTCTTACAATGTGTACCAGACTCCTTTCTAACCCAGTATGTAAAAGGTACAACAAGGGAGGATCTGCTATTGGATCTAGTAATGGGGACTGAACCAGAGCAGATAAGAGAAGTAAAAGTAGGGGAACATCTAGGCAATAGTGACCATAATATAATACACATTAAGATGATAATTGAGAAGGACATAAGTATGATGAAAATCAGGGTAATAGATTGGAGAAAAGCTGATTTTGAAGGGCTGAGAATAGAACTTGGAAAAATAAAATGGGCAACAATATTGGCAAACAACGATGTAGAACAGCAATAGGAAACATTTAAGAGTACAGGAACAATATATTCTGCTAAAAGGAAAGAACAAACTAAACACTAATGAGACTCCATGGATGAATAAAGCCTTAAGGGAACAATTGAGGATAAGGAAAGAGGTATACGTTAAGTACATAGACAGCAGGGAAGTGCATGATAAGGGAGAATACGAAGAGATTAGGAGAGAAGTCAGAAAAACAATTAGGAAGGCAAAGAGGAACTATGAAATTAAATTATCAAGGAACATAAAACAAAATAGTAAAACTTTTACAGGCACATCAATAAAAAAAGGAAAGCTTGGAATGGGAATAGGGCCATTGAGTGATAGACAGGATAATACCACAGGTAACGATAGAGAGATGACAGAGATATTAAATAATTATTTTGCTTCAGTATTTACCAGGAAGATAGAACAGGTGGACATGACGTGGGATGATATGATTAGTAATGCGATAAGTGCATTTAAAATAAAAAGAGGGGATATATGAAATAAATTAATCAAACTCAAAGTGGGTAAAACCCCTGGTCCAGATGGATTGCATGCACGCATTTTAAAAGAATCTAGAGAAGAGAGAGCAGAGGCATTAGTACACATATTTAATAATTCATTAGAAAAAGGTGTAGTGCTAGAGGACTGGTGGATAGCTAACGTAATACCTATATTTAAGAAGGGAGATAGAACATGTCCAGAGAATTATAGACCAGTCAGCTTAACATCGGTGGTAGGAAAAATAATGGAATCCCTACTAAAGGAGAAAATAGAAGAACATCTAGAAAGCAAAAACATAGTAATGAATATGGATTTCAAAAAGGAAAGTCTTGTTTGACCAACCTCATTGAATTTTTTGAAGAGGTAACACAAAGAGTAGACAATGGTAATGAAGTAGATGTAATTTATCTAGATTTTCAAAAGGCCTTTGATAAGATACCCCATAATAGACTGATGAACAAGGTCAGAGAATGCGGAGTCAGGGGACAAGTAGCAGAATGGATAGTTTGCTGGGTTCAGGACAAAGCAGAGAGTAGGGGTAAAAGGTAGCTATTCACAGTGGCAGAAGGTGGGTAGTGGTGTTCTAAAAGGATCAGAGCTGGGACCACTGTTGTTCACAATTTATATCAACGATTTAGACTTTGGAATCAAAAACACAATTTCTAAATTTGCAGATGACACCAAATTGGGGGGGATAGTCAATACTGAGGAGGACGGCAACAAATTACAGGAGGGCAGTAATAAACTTGCAGAATGGGCATATAATTGGCAAATGAAGTTCAACACAGATAAATGTGAGGCATTACATTTTGGTAGGTAGAATAGGGAGGTCACTTATTACTTGGAGGGTGGGAGTCTAGGTGGGGTAGAAGAACAAAGGGATCTCGGAGTACAAATACACAAATCACTAAAAGTTGCGACACAGGTTAGCAAGGCCATAAAAAAAGCAAATGAAGCACTAGGGTTTATTTCTAGAGGGATAGAATTGAAAAGTAGGGAAATTATGCTAAACCTGTATCGAACCTTGGTTAGACCACACTTGGAGTACTGCATACAGTTCTGGTCGCCAAATTATAAAAAGGATATAGAGGCACTGGAGAGGGTGCAGAGAAGATTTACAAGGATGATACCAGAAATGCGAGGGTGTAGCGGTTCCACCGAGTGTCTCTTACTTATTGTACATATAATTCCCTTTAGCTATGTTTGTATAGAGTTTGCATGTGCGGGGCGTTGCCCCTTTAAGAACGCGACCTAACGCGATGACGTCACATCGCACATCACGTGACCACCCTAAGCGTGGGCAAACGCGATGACGTCACGTCGCACATCACGTGACCGCCCTAAGCGCGGGCAAACGCGATGACATCATGTCGCACATCACGTGACCGCCCTAAGCGCGGGCAAACACGATGACGTCACATCGCACATCACGTGACCGCCCCAAGCGCGGGCAAACGCGATGACATCACGTCGCACATCACGTGACCACCCCAAGCGCGGGAAAACGCGATGACGTCACGACGCAATCCACAGGACTGCCTACTCCGTCCTCGTGGCGTCCCCGTTCGGGTAAGACCTGTTCCACGGCTCTCCTGCATCGATCCTTGTTGTTTTCTGTACTTCGTCAAATCCTTCATTAAAGACCTGTTGGATTGTTTCTCCTGAGTCGACCTCAATTATTTGGTTCGGAATACGCCTATTCCTACAAGGGTATACATATCGGGAAAGGATGAACAGGCTGGGTCTCTTTTCTCCTGCAAAAAGAAGTCTGAGGGGTGACCTAATAGAGGTCATTAAAATTATGAAAGGTTTTGATAGAGTGGATACAGAGAGAGTGTTTCCACTTGTGGTGAAGAGTATAACTACAGGCCATCAATATAAGATAGTCACCAAGAAATCCAATAGGGGATTCAGAAGAAACTTCTTTACCCAGAGAGTGGTGAGAACGTGGAACTCGCTACCACAGGGAGTGGTTGAAGTGAATAGTATAGATGCATTTAAGGGGAGGCTGGACAGCATATGAGGGAAAAGGGAATAGAGGGTTATGCTGATAGATTTAGACGAGGAAAGATGGGAGGAGGCTCGAGTGGAGCATAAACGCCGGCATGGACTGGTTGGGCCGCATGGCCTGTTTCTGTGCCATATATCCTATGTAATCCTATGATCACAATGTACCGTCCATAGCAGAAAAGCAAAATACTGCGGACGCTGGAAATCTCAAGTAAAAACAGAAAATGCTGGAAATATTCAGCAGGTCAGACAGCAGAGGTTGCCTGACCTGCTGAGTATTTCCAGAATTTTCTGTTTTTACTGTCCATTGCATATATGGCGAAATGAAAGATTTGCATCAACTATTTCATATTTCAGCCTGACTTTAAAAGTATTTGTGCTTCACTGTATTATGGTGGTAATGTACCACTTGAAACACTAATTTTAGCAATCAACATTTTGCAACATGCACTTCATTCACAAATAGTGCAAATGTATGTTAAAATAGCTTGACAGCATTTTGTGATCATGGAGACTTGCATTACATTTTGAACTGCTATTGAGGCCCGTAGAAATGGTGTGTGTGTGAACTGTATAAGTAATTGTTGGTTGTCATTTAGCATAAATGTGCTTTGTTCGTCTCTTCAACTGACTAAAGGTCTTTAAAAATACTGGGGGGAAAATTGGGTGAGTAGCGCCACCTGTTAGCGCCTAAAGAGGCAGTCAGTGGCTGTAGCACCACTGGCTGTGCCTCCTGCGATATTCAGCAGGGGCGCTAATGGTGGCGTTAGTCATTTGCGCTGCGCCGCCACCGATGACGTCATCGGTGTGCGCAGCGCCCCGTTCGCGATATTTGGTAGCGAACGCCGCAGTTGCGCCGTTCGCTACCCGCGCCCGGTTCATGGGGCCTTGCTGTGCCGGCAGCGGCGCAAGTTAAGGTGGAAGTGCGGGGCGGCCGCCTTTTTCGGCGGCCACCTGCCAGCATCTCCGTCCCCGGCCTCCTGACACCCCACCCCCCGCGGCATTGCCGGCTGTTTCCCGAGAGCCCAGCACTTCTCCTTGGTGCCGGGCTCGTTTGCCGGCACTCGCGAGCGGGGATCGCGCTGTTGCAGGCCCCTCCCCCTTAACAATGGGAGGAAGGCCTGCAGTACCGCAGCGTGTGGCGCTGCGGCACGTTGCGCTGCGATATTCAGTTTCAGCACCCTAAGAGGGACACGGAGCCTCGCCCCGTCTCCCTCTAGGGGCAATGAAACTGAATATCTGATGATCGCTAAAGCCTCGAACGCTGCGCTAAATCCTGCGCTCAGGCGACCCCAACCCAATTTCTAGGCCACTGTATTTCGGAGCACAGTTCTGATGCGCTATCAATTACTCATAAAAGACTGAGAGTTAAGAGAGTAACTAAAGGCTTTTATTAACAAAAGAATGAAGGTCTGCCTCGAGTGGTCGACCGGTCCAGAAATACAAAGGGCTGGGGAGCAGTCACCTTTATACTAGGACTTGTGGGAGGAGTCAGCTGAGGCATGTCCAGGCATGTACACAGTGGAATACAAACAGTGGTTTACCACATTCACCCCTTGTTTAAAATTGAGTCCGGCGGGGTGAAGTGTATTAAAAGTTAGTGTATTGGAGTCTCTCCGGAGGTCTTGTCTGCCGCTGTGATCGGCGTGGCGACGGCAGGGGTAGTGGAGCTTCCGGCGTCGAGTCCTGCGTGGGCTGTGGCACAGGCGTGTCGTCCTCGTAGATGTCGAGCGGGTCGCGGGGCCCAGGCCTGCCGTCTGCTGGGGCTGGATATCGGATCGTGGGGGGGGGTGGTAGTGAGTAGTGGGTTACTGCGGCCCCCGAGGGTGCAAGGTCTCTTATGGAGACTGTGTCCTCCCGCCCGTCCAGGTATGCAATGTAAGCATACTGCGGGTTGGCGTGGAGGAGGTCGACCCTCTCGACCAGGGGGTCCGTTTTATGGGTCCTCACGTGCCTTCTCAGTAGGACCGGCCCTGGGGACGTCAGCCATGGCGGTAGCGATGTCCCCGATGTGGACTTCCTTGGGAAGACAAACATTTTCTCATGAGGGGTGGCGTTAGTGGCAGTGCAGAGCAGTGACCGAATAGAGTGGAGCGCATCGGGGAGCACATCCTGCCAGCGGGAGGTTGGAAGGCCCCTAGACTTTAAGGCTAGCAGGGCGGCCTTCCAAACTGTCGCATTTTCTCTTTCCACCTGTCCGTTCCCCCGGGGGTTGTAACTGGTGGTCCTGCTTGTGGCAATACCCCTAGTTAGCAGGTACTGACGGAGTTCGTCGCTCATAAACGATGAGCCCCGGTCGCTATGGATATAGCTGGGGAAACCAAACAGGGTGAAGAGGTCGTTCAGACATTTAATGACCGTGGCACTGGTCATGTCCGGGCAGGGGATGGCGAACGGGAAACGGGAGTACTCATCAATAATATTGAGGAAGTACACATTGCGGTCGGAGGAGGGGAGAGGCCCTTTAAAATCAACGCTCAGGCGCTCGAAGGGGCGAGTGGCTTTTATCAGGTGGGCCCTGTCTGGTCTATAAAAGTGCGGTTTGCACTCAGCGCAGACTTGGCAGTTCCTGGTCATGGTCCTGACCTCCTCAATAGAGTAAGGCAGGTTGCAGGCCTTGATGAAGTGGAAGAACCTGGTGACCCCCGGGTGGCAGAGGTCATTGTGGAGGGCCCGCAGTCTATTGATCTGCGCGCTGGCGCAGGTGCCACGCGATAGCGCATCCGGGGGTTCATTGAGCTTCCCGGGCCGGTACAAGATCTCGTAATTGTAGGTGGAAAGTTCGATTCTCCACCTCAAGATCTTGTCATTTTTGATTTTGCCCCTCTGCTTGTTAAGAGAGTAACTAAAGGCTTTTATTAACAAAAGAATGAAGGTCTGCCTCGAGTGGTCGACCGGTCCAGAAATACAAAGGGCTGGGGAGCAGTCACCTTTATACTAGGACTTGTGGGAGGAGTCAGCCGAGGCATGTCCAGGCATGTACACAGTGGAATACAAACAGTGGTTTACCACAAGTTCCCAGAGTACGCACACTGCCTTCCTTCAAGGCAGTCCGGCATGCTTTTTTAAGGAAAAGGAAGGATTGTTGGGTGTTTTCTTGGAGATTTGAACTATGCTCTGTGATTACAACTCATGCAATCTCTTCATAATCCCTAAACCCTGGCAAAGAGCAACAACAGTAAGGCACAAGGACAAATTGTGGCTTTGACTGAGCGGGCAGTTGGAAAGCTAAAATAATGCTTTAAATGGTTGGACTAGTCGGAGCGAATGCGATGTCATATTACTATGGACAGAGGGCTCGCAATAAATTTGGATGATAACCAGCTGAAGAGAAGCCACTGAAGAGCAGGAGGGCGACGGTGCAGCAGCTGCTGCCATCATCAGACCAGCAGGCAAGGAGACCGGTGCTCGACATCCCCCAAAGAGCTCTGCAACTGGGGTCATTGCTATCCGAGGTGGTGCCTGTCATTTATGCACAACTATGTTGGCACAGACTGTGCCACTGTTGGAGGGCATATCCTCATGAGACCCACTGATCTGTGAGAACATAGAACACATGGCATCCATGTGGTCTCTGAATCCCTCCTCCAAGTGTGCCTGCAACCATTCTCTAAGTTAGTTGAAGCCAGCTAATGTTTACACAGGAGTTTGGAACCCTAAGCTTCCATAGCAGCAGTGAGGGCAATCATGAGCAGTATCCTTAATGTGCCAAAATAACAACGGAAAATGCTGGAAATACTCAGCAGGCCAGGCAGCATCCGTGGAGAGAGAAATAGAGTCAACGGCCCCGATTTTCTGGCCGCCGTCGGGCGGCTTTTCATGCGGCCGGGGGCTGAAAATCGGCGAAAAAGCGGGTCGGGACCCCCCCACCCGCCTGATTCCCCGCCCCGTCTGACTTTCGGACCACCGTTTCCACGCGCCCCGCTTCAGTCCCGGCCGCCACTGGCGGGACTGGTCGTCGGAGCACTAACAAGCAATTATCTGCTTGTTGAAGTGGATTTTCCCGTGCCGTTGCGACTTTCGGGCTTTCCCCACCTGAAACCCGCCTGTGGGGAACTCCGCCGCTGAGAGCTGGCGTGAAAACAGCTGGCTTGCTTGCTCGCAGCAGCAGGTTGCTGAGGGCTGAAGAGATTTAAATAGGCAACATTTGCAGGCTGCAGGACCTTGTTGATCAAGGCTTGGGGGAACTTTTTGAAACCTTAGGAGCAGCTGTAAAAAGTTGGAGCCTCACACACTTCTCCAGTGTGAGCTCCTGGGAAGCCCCTTTCACCACTCTAACTCAGCACCTCCTCAATGGAGGCATCTGCCAGAAGCATGGGAGGCCTTTGGTACATTCCCTTCCTGGCATTAGAGGATCTCCAACAGCAGAGGCGGCAGCAGCAGGATGAGCACCAGGAGCACCAGGCTGCTGCTCACTCACCTGAAGCTGCACAGGCCAGAAGGGGCCAGCACTTGGAAGTGGCTTGAGAGCACCTTGCTGCGCTTTAGGGGGCCAGTGGGACCCGTTTCTGCACTGGCAGTCCTACTCAGAAGGACTTCCATGAAGATATGGTTTCTCTGTTCAACAGATGGCCAATGCTCCTCAAGAGATGTCATTCTCTTATGAGCACTCACCATGTTTTCCGTACCCTGGCGAGTTATCTCCTGCATGGAGGTTGCCAACCTTTCCATGGTGATGCGTTCATGCGCCAATGACTCCACAAAGGCTCTGCTCATGGTCGCTATGGACTCCTCCATTCGCTCCACACTCGCAGCGACCCTGGAGACAAAACCTGCCAGAGACTCCTGCATCTGTGCATGGAGATCCATCACCTCTTCTCTTGCGGATGGACCCAGAGGCAGAGGGTCA
This sequence comes from Somniosus microcephalus, assembly GCF_052327205.1. NCBI lineage: Eukaryota > Metazoa > Chordata > Chondrichthyes > Squaliformes > Somniosidae > Somniosus > Somniosus microcephalus. Next base: position 16,486,866 of record NC_141008.1, read on the forward strand.
ACATGCAGCGCAGCTGAGCTGAGCTGGCAGAGTCCTGCGCCCTCCGACGAGGAATCTCCACTGCTGTCCCTGTCTCCAGAATCTGCTGAGGCTCACTTGTGAGCTGTGAAACACCAGGTGACAACACTACTCTATGTCCCGAAGGTCCCCCCGAGGTGTGAGTGTCTGCGCTGGTGCTGGGTGCGCTTACTTCTGCTGACACTGCGCCCTCAGAGGTTGGAGCTTCCTCTGAGGAGTCTGGCTGCACAGCCTCTTCCTCCTCCACAGTGAGGATGGGGGCTCTGGATGGTACTGTGGGGGAGTAAAGGAAGGAGATAGAGATGTAATGCCAAGGTTCTTCTGGTGACTCCCAGCGAGTTGGCATCTGCTGACACCTGCATCCATGCAGCATTTGTGGTGTATGTGCCTTTAAGAGTAATTATGGTGTATGTGCCTTTAAGAGCCCCAGGTGTGCGTAATGCCGGTAATTGCCACTTGGGCTATATAAGCCTGTGTATTGTGTATATCCTTTAGAAAACCCCCCCCGCCAGACTTGCTTAGTAAATACCTATGAACCAACTCCTGTCTTCAGTGTCTTTATCTACACACGGACACTACAGTGGCGACGAAGTGGAAACGGACTTACCTGCAATTCGGCAGCACCTCAAGGACATCGATTCCTCCAGCGTCCAGAAGACTCAAGGAAGTAAGAGAAACTGTGGTTTCACCAGCTGGCCAAGCTGGTGACAGGTACTGCGCTAATCCTTCCTGGGCGTCAGGCTGGAGCTCCAGCGGCGGGCTCTACAGCTGAGACAGGCAGCGAAATCGGAGGCAAGCAATAACGGACTGGGAGGGTGCACTCGATAGACGGCCGGCGCGGCAAGCAGGTCAACGTTTAGACCTCCGTCGGGAACGAGTCTCCAACAGTGAATAAACGGAAACCACAGTAAAACAGCGTTGTTATCGGTAGCAGCGGCGGGAAAGCGCGGGAAGCGCCATATCGTTGCTACAGAGAGAGAGAAAAAAGCGCGGGAAGCGCCATATCTTTTCTGAAATGCCTAAATCTGGTAATATTGAGGCTTTTGATGGCGAAATAGAAGATTGGACCACATACGTGGAAAGAGTAGAGGTTTATTGCACTGCAAATGGAATAACAGATGAAAAAAAAGCTTCAGTACTTCTGAACTTAATGGGCGCGAAAACATACGGGCTGTTAGGAAATTTAATCACTCCAGCCAAACCAAAGGACAAGACTTTTAAAGAAATTGTTGATACCCTGCAGGAGCATTTAAACCCAACACCGCTGCTGATAGCGGAACGATTCAAGTTCTTCAAGAGAAATCCACACAAGAATGAAAGTAACGCTGATTACCTAACCGAATTAAGAAAGCTATCAAAGTACTGCCAATTCGGAGCAGGACTATCGGATTATCTTCGAGACAAATTTGTTTGCGGTCTCTTAAGTGAAGGAACACAAAAAAGACTGTTTTCTGAAAAAGATTTAACATTGGACAAAGCTTTCAGTATGGCTGTATCATACGAAGCAGCAGCAAAAGGAGCTGCAGAGATACAACAAGAGACACAGGACTTCGGCACCCATAAAATGACACAGGAGTTCGGAAGATGTTATCGCTGCGGCAGATCCACCCATAACCAGAGGGACTGCTGGTTCAAGGGCAAAGCATGCAGGCAATGTGGTAAGATTGGACACATTGCACGGGTATGCCAATCTGGACAAAATAAATCCACTGACAGAAAACAAAAAAATCAATAAAGAAAAGTACAAGAAGGTACAAATGGTGACGGACAATAGCTCCGAAGACCAGAATAGCAATAGCGACTCCGGAAACAAGAGACTAAGCTGTCTCAAATTACATAATGTACTTGCCAAAGAGGATTACCAAACCATTTGGGTTACCCTCACAATAGCAGGGTCCCCAGTTAAAATGGAGCTAGATACAGGATCAGCTCTAACCGTAATAAATCGACGAGATTACGAGAGGCTATTTTCGCATATACCTCTAAAAGACACATCCATTATCTTAAAAACATATACGGGGCAGAAAGTCTACCCCAAAGGAAAAATAAGGGTGCCTGTGGTATACAACGGCAAAGAAATACAAAAGTTGTATTTATACATTCTACAAGATGGTGGTCCACCGTTGTTGGGACGTGAATGGATAAGGAAGATACGTTTAGACTGGCACTCCATTCAGGCACTGACGGTGACCAGTAAGGAAAAAAACAATGATGACATCATACCTGAACGATTAAAAGACATCTTGGCCAACGCCAAAGAAGTGTTTCAAGAGAAACTAGGAACTTTGAAAGGCATCACCGCCTCAATAAAAGTGGAAGATACAGCAATTCCAAAAATTTTTAAGGCAAGACCGGTGCCATACGCAATACGTCCGGCAGTCGAGGCAGAGCTGAAGAATTTGGAAAAGGCAGGCGTATTATCCAAAATAGATTGGAGCGAATGGGCAACACCCATCGTTCCAGTCATGAAAAAAACATTGAAAAATAACTCTGAGGAACAGAAAAAAAATTGCATCTGTGGGGACTTTAAGGTGACTGTAAACCCGGTCCTTCACACGGTACAGTATCCTCTTCCGAGGATAGAAGATATTTTCGCCTCACTATCCGGAGGGAAACGTTTCACAAAAATTGACTTGGCACAGGCATATCTACAGATGGAGGTTGAGGAGACCTCTAAAAAGTATCTCACAATAAACACACACAAAGGCCTGTACCAGTACAATCGACTGGTTTTTGGAATAGCATCAGCTCCAGCTATCTGGCAAAGAGCTATGGAGCAAGTCCTGCAAGGGATTCCGGGGACTCAATGCTACCTAGACGACATCCTTATAACAGGAGAAAACGACAACGAGCACCTTGCCAATTTGGAGCAGGTGCTCACTAGGCTGAAAGAACGGGGCCTACGAGCAAATCGCCCCAAGTGCGAATTTTTCCAAAATCAGATATCATATTGTGGCCACATAATTAATAAGGAAGGGTTGCATAAGTCACCTGAAAAAATTGAAGCAGTTATAAAAGCCCCAGCACCTGAAAATGTTTCACAATTAAGGTCATTCCTGGGATTAATAAATTACTATCATAAATTTTTACCGAACTTATCAACTATTCTACACCCTCTTAATGATCTTCTACAGACAGGAGTGATTTGCAAATGGAACGAAGACTGTAAACGTGCCTTCCATAAATGTAAAGACTTAATCACATCCGAGAAAATTTTGGCTCATTACAACCCATCACTACCAATCAGACTGGCGTGCGATGCATCCCCTTACGGCATAGGAGCGGCATTGTCCCATAGATTCCCTGATGGCTCGGAACGGCCGATAGCTTTTGCGTCACGCTCATTGAACTCAGCTGAGCGTAACTATGCCCAGATAGACAGGGAAGCACTCAGCCTGGTATGGGGAGTGAAGAAATTCAACCATTACCTACACGGACAAAAATTTACCTTGCTGACTGACCATCAACCCCTCATCTCCATATTCAACCCTAAAAAAGGTGTCCCCATTATGACGGCACAAAGACTACAGAGGTGGTCCCTTTTTCTAGGGGCACACCAATACAACATTAAATACAAAGGGTCAAAACAGCATGGGAATGCTGACGGTTTATCACGCCTACCGTTGCCAACGATAGAAGAGGCACCTACAGTAGACCCAGTAGAGATATTCCACTCTACCATAGTGGAATGTCTACAGGTGACAAATTCTGCCATTGAAAGGGAGACAAGAAATTACCCTACTCTCTCACAGGTCTACGATTTAACAGTGAAGGGATGGCCAGCACATGGCAAACCACTGTTGCCAGCATTCTCGCAAAGAAGAGAACAGCTGTCAGTGTGCCGAGGAACCTTGATGTGTGGATCCAGAGTGGTGATTCCACCCAAACTCCAGGATAAAGTGCTAAAGGAGCTTCACGAGGGGCATCTGGGTGGAGTGAAAATGAAGAACCTAGCTAGGGCGTTTGTATGGTGGCCAGGTATCGATGGAGACATCGAAGACATGACCAAGAGCTGCCTAGGATGCCAGAAGGTCCAAAATGCTCCACCACAGGCCCCTCTACATCCATGGGAGTGGCCCTCATCTCCCTGGCAAAGGGTGCACATCGACTTTGCTGGTCCATTTATGGACTCAATGTTCTTAATCGCAGTTGATGCACACTCCAAGTGGCCGGAGGTAATAAAGATGTCCTCCACCACCACGGAAAAAACCATCACAGTATTAAGGACCATATTTGCCAGGAATGGGCTGCCGGAGCAGATATGTCCTGATAATGGACCGCAATTTGTGTCCGAAGAATTCAGAAAGTTCTTAAAGAACAATGGGGTAAAGCACTACACGTCCGCCCCATACCATCCCGCCACCAATGGATTGGCTGAAAGGTTTGTCCAGACCTTCAAGAAGGCCATCAAGGCCATGGGTAATGAAGACATAAAACTTCAGCACAAGGTGGATAACTTCTTATTTGCATATAGGAATGCAACGCATATGGTTACTAACCAAACTCCCGCCATGATGTTCTACAATAGAAACCTAAGATGCCGGCTGGATTTGGTCAAGCCCAACATCCGAAGGGACGTGGAGAACCGGCAGTTTCAGGGCATGAATGAAAGGCTAACTAGGGCCTTCCAGATAGGCCAACCGGTTTTGGCCCGGGACTACCGTACCGAGAAATGGCTGCCTGGAACTATCTGCACACGATTAGGACCACTGATGTATACCGTGGACATCGGAGACAGCATAATAAGGCGCCATGCTGACCAAATCATCAAGTCATCCGAAAAGGGACAACCTACACCACCACTCTACACATCTAACGATGAAGTAGAGATACCCATATCTACCTCCGATCCGGTGATACTGGAGCCCGATGAACCCGACACTGGCCTTCAAGCCGAATCAGCCTTGCCAGAAGAAGCTACTACACCACCAGAAACTACTACACCCCCGAGGCGTTATCCGGACCGAGTCAGGAAGCCTCCTGAGAGACTAACTTATAATTAATTAATACAGCAATGTATATTATTTTGCATATAACATGTAATTTATAATTACTTAAAATATGATGTACTAGTTAGCTAGAAGGGGAGGAATTGTGGTGTATGTGCCTTTAAGAGCAATTATGGTGTATGTGCCTTTAAGAGCCCCAGGTGTGCGTAATGCCGGTAATTGCCACTTGGGCTATATAAGCCTGTGTATTGTGTATATCCTTTAGAAACCCCCCCCCCCCAGACTTGCTTAGTAAATACCTATGAACCAACTCCTGTCTTCAGTGTCTTTATGTACACACGGACACTACAGCATTGGTCTCAGTGGGAGGCCTCTTCCTCCCTGACCTAGGGAAGAGGACCTCCCTGTGGGCCCTAACCCCATCCAATAATGCCTGCAGTGAAGCCTCGTCGAATTTGAAGGCAGCTCGGCCTCTGCCGCTGGCAGCAGCTGGTGCAGGCTCCTCTGCCATTGTGCAAGAGTGGTTGAGAAGCCTGCAGAGGTGGAGAAGCTTGCTGGACACTTTGAAAGCACCACGAATGATGACATCATAGTGTGGGGATTTCTGACTCGAATTGGACAATTAGCAAGGCTTCCCACATGCTGGGAATTAATTGGCCACTTGAGGGAAAATTGCATGGAGCTGGCTGACACTTTTTTATGTGTGTCAGAAACCCCACATTCGGGGAAATCCGACCATTCCCCACACAAGCCGAAAATGGGGGGCAACGTTTCACGTTGAAACCCTTCATCAGGACATGGCCTACTGAGTTTTTCCAGCATTTTCTGTTGTTATTTCGGAGTTTCCAGCATCCGCAGTATTTTGCTATCCTTAATGTGCCAGTGGCCTACATAGCGGAGGTCACCATCGCAGATGCCAGTTGTGTTGTCACATGTTGAGTGGCTGACAGAAAGGTTGTCTACATTCAATCAACTTTATCATAATGCCTTCCACTGCTACGTGCATGGAGGCAATTGACCATACAACATGGACAATACGTTATAACACTCTGCATTGGAAATCAGACCAACTAAGAGCTTTATCACCAGACAGGAGGGAAACTGAGCTTGCTAGAGCTCCGTACTCCACCATCATCAGCCCTGTCACTGGTACTCCTTCATCACCAGTAGTCTCTGCCTCACCTTTTACTTCCTCTCCAACTTCACCATGATCTTCTTCCCAAATGTGGGGATCTGATGTGATTGTGTCTGCAGTTGATGCTCTGTTGAGTGGTTGTCTTCATGTGACTGGATTCCCCCTACTCAGTGAAGAGATTAGACAGAGTGTATGCATACATAAGCATATACTAATCCATTTATTTACTGTTTTATCAAGCACTATTATGCTCAATCAGTGTTTATGGTCACAATGCAATGCATCCTGTAGATCATGGCATACATGATTAATGTAATACATACCAGTTGACCTGCACAACCCTCCAACATTCACAATCCATGAGGCTGCCAGGCTTCTCTGCCAAACAATTCTATTGGTTCCTCAAACAGAGGGCGTTCTTTGGACGTGCCACCACCAATTCCACATTCTATTCTGTGGTTATGTGCTAGTTACCCCTTGGAAGAGAAGAGCATTGTGGATTTAGAAAGTGTAATGCCTTCATGCAGTTCGTTCTGTTTCTTTATGACCTAGAATGTACAGCACAGAAACAGGCCATTCAACCCAACTGGCCCATGCTGGTGTTTATGCTCCACATGAGCCTTCTCCCACCTCTTCATCTAACCCTATCAGAATAACCTTATATTCCTTTCTCCCGCATGTATTTACCTAGCTTCCCCTTAAATGCATCTATGCTATTCGCCTCAACCGCTCCATGTGGCAGCATGTGCCACATTCGAACCACTCTCTGGGTAAAGAAGTTTCTCCTGAATTCAAATATATTCCATCTACTACATAACCCTTGTCCACCTTTTCTTACTTCTTCAAAGAATTCAGTACGGTTGGTCAAGCTTGACCTTCATGTTTGAAATCCATGCTGATTACTCGTTATTATATTTTCGATATCTAGATGTTTTTCTATTACATCTTTGAGTAACGATTCCATTATCTTTCCTACCAATGTTATAACAGTGTAATTTGCATATTCCTCCTAGCTTGACTTCTACTTGCTTGGTACCATTTTATAGCACTTTTCACAAATATTTATAACAGCTATAACTGTTCTTCATGTCTTTGTGTCCTGTGCTGCTACTGTGGAGTAAGAATACTACTGTGTCTTTGTGCTTTCTTAAAAGTTTTTCTTCTTCCAGACCTCTAGATCCTTGGAGGTGTTGAGATCTATTTCACGTTTTCTGTGACTAATTGCTGTGTTTGTCACCTCCATTCCCCTTCCTAACATGCAAAAGATGCTCCTGAGAAAATAGAAGTTCTATGGACCCAGCCCAAATCTGGTAGATTTCACAGTCCAGGTTTTGAGTTTAAAAGGAGAAAATTATGTACCGTAAACAAAGCAATTTAGTATGTCAGGAGTAGGACCTAATACAACCATGCTATGTACCATATCATCTTGTCTGCAACAGTTGTTTAAAACCAAGTTTAAATTTCTAGTTCATGTTGCAGCATCCTGTGAAGGAATGTGTTAAGTCTGTGTGTTCTAGTTATTGTTAATAAGAATCACTGCACACAGACCACAAGAATAAATTCAACAGGTCTTTACTAGTCGAAGGTCAGGCTGAACTGCCCAATAAATCATTACACAGCACTTATATACCGGTGTGGTCACCACCGGTATTACAGTATACAGCAGCCAAGATAAAGTAGTGCATCTCTTAAAATAGTTCTCTTAAAGGTGGAACGGTTACATACACCACAATCCTCCCTTTTTAGCTTAACAGTATATATTCCCCATTTAACATAACATAATAACATATATACACAACTTCATGTAAAAACAGTTCACAGATTCAGTCTCTGAGGAGGCCTCCTGATCCGAGACGGATAACGCCTTTCAGGGGTCTCTGGTTCTCGTTGCTGGGGTGACTCATCTAGTTGATCCCCTATGGATAGGACATCATCATCAGGTATATTCACTTCTGAGGTAGATGCTTCAGGTTCACTAACTTCCTCCACGGTTGTCTCTGTCGTAACCATGGGCTCGACCCTTGTTCTCGATCCCACCAGTTGGTCAGCATGACGTCGCATTACGTTTTCACCAACATCTACCGTGTACATCAGGGGTCCTTGTCTGGCCCGAATTGTTCCAGATTGCCATTTCTCGTTTTTATAGTCCCTGGCTAACACCGGTTGTCCTATTTCAAAACTCCGAGTGGGCTTGTTATTGATATGCTGGAACTGTTTGTTTTCGACTTCCCTCCGCACATTTGGTTTTAACAAGTCCAACCTGGACCGCAACCTCCTGTTATAGAACATCATGGCAGGACTTTGGTTTGTTGTTGCATGGGTGGCGTTTCGATATGCCAGTAGGAAATTGTCCACCTTGTGTTGCAGTGGAATCTGATCTTCGCTCATGGCCTTTATTGCCTTTTTGAACGTCTGTACAAACCTCTCGGCCAGCCCATTCGTAGCTGGATGATATGGGGCAGAGGTATAATGTTTCACCCCATTCTTCTTCAGGAATTTCTGGAATTCCTCTGACACGAACTGTGGTCCGTTGTCTGAACATATTTGCTCTGGCAATCCATTTTTTGCAAATATCGTTCTTAGCACCGCGATCGTCTTCTCCGAGGTAGTGGTGGTCATTTTAATCACTTCTGGCCATTTAGAATGTGCGTCCACCGCAATTAAAAACATGGAGTCCATGAATGGACCAGCAAAGTCAATATGTACACGTTGCCATGGGGTTGAAGGCCATTCCCATGGATGCAGCGGTGCAATTGGAGGTGCATTTTGGACTTTTTGGCACCCTGAGCAGCTTTTCGTCAGATCCTCTATCTGTTGGTCGATACCCGGCCACCACACAAGCCCTAGCAAGGCTTTTCATCTTGACTCCCCCCAGATGACCTTCTTGTAGTTCTTTTAGAACTCTCTCTCTTAACTTAGGAGGGATAATCACCCTTGTTCCATACATCAATGTTCCCTGACAGATGGACAGCTGTTCTCGTCTTGCTGAGAATGCCAGTAACAGTGGATCACCATGGGCTGGCCATCCCTTTACTGTCAATTCGTAGACCCGGGACAGTGTCGGGTCATTCCTAGTCTCCCTTTCAATATTTGCATTGGTGACAGGTAAACATTCGATGATGGTCGAGTGAAATAACTCCACCGGGTCAACCGTCGGTGCCTCCTCCTCAGTAGGTAGTGGCAGGCGCGACAGCCCATCAGCATTACCATGCTGCTTTGTACCTTTGAATTCTATCTGATATTGATGTGCCCCTAGGAAAAGGGACCATCTCTGGAGCCTCTGTGCTGTCATCACCGAAACACCCTTCTTAGGGTTAAAAATGGATACCAACGGCTGGTGGTCTGTCAGCAGTGTAAACTTCTGGCCCTGCAGGTAATGATTAAACTTCTTTACTCCCCACACAAGGCTGAGAGCCTCCCTATCTATCTGAGCATAGTTGCGCTCAGCAGAGGTCAATGATCTGGATGCAAATGCGACTGGCCTTTCCAAGCCATTTGGCAACTTGTGTGAGAGTACTGCTCCAATACCATAAGGAGAAGCATCACACGCTAAACAAATAGGTAGCGTTGGGTTGAAGTGAGCCAACACTTCCTCTGAGGTGATCAATGCCTTGCTTTTGCGAAAGGCCTTCTTACAGTCCTCGCTCCACTTCCATGGTACTTCTTTCTGCAAAAGTGCGTTCAGCGGGTGCAGCACCGTGGATAGATTTGGCAGAAACTTATGGTAATAGTTAATCAACCCTAGGAACGACCTCAACTGGGATACATTTTCCGGAGCGGGAGCCTTCACAACAGCTTCGATCTTGTCAGGTGACTTGTGCAGCCCCTCCTGGTCAATGACATGACCACAGTACGAGATCCGTTTCTGAAAGAACTCACATTTCTGGCGATTAACTCGAAGTCCATATTCCTTCAATCTGGTGAGCACCAGTTTCAAATTTGCAAGGTGTTCCTCATCGTCATCTCCTGTAATCAGGATATCGTCCAAGTAACATTGAGTGCTTGGAATTCCCTGTAATACCTGCTCCATGGCCCTCTGCCAAATTGCTGGAGCCGAAGCCACTCCAAAAACCAGTCTATTATATCGATACAAGCCTCTGTGCGTGTTGATTGTGAGATACTGGCGCGACTCTTCCTCAACTTCCATCTGTAAGTACGCTTGCGCCAGGTCTATCTTGGTGAAGTGTTTCCCGCCAGACAATGAAGCAAAGATATCCTCAATCCGCGGAAGCGGATATTGCACCGTGTGAAGCACCGGATTAACTGTGATCTTGAAGTCTCCACAGATGCGGACCTTCCCCGGTTCCCCTGGCTTGTTACTCGATGAACGCTTCATGACGGGAACAATGGGCGTGGCCCACTCACTCCAGTCCACCTTAGACAGTACTCCTGAACGTTCTAGCCCTTCCAGCTCAGCTTCCACAGCAGGTCGTATCGCATAAGGTACCGGTCTGGCTTTGAAATATTTTGGGTTTGCATGTTCTGCAATCTTGATTTTTGCCGTAATTCCTCTCAGTGTTCCCAGTCCCTGTTGGAACACCTCTTTAGCCTCATCCAATATTCTGGACAATCGTTCAGGGTTGACATCTTTTTTTCCGGAATCTACCGTTATTGCTTTTAGGGAGTGCCAGTCCATATTTATTTTCCTGATCCACTCCCGTCCCAGAAGTGGCGGACCTCCCTCAGGTAGTACATATAAGTCCATTCCTTGGTGTTCTTTGCCCTTGTGTACCACCTTGACTTTTATCTTTCCGATGGGGTATACTCTTTGCCCCGTGTATGTCTGCAATACTATCTCCGTATCCCGTAGGGGAATATGTGTGAATAACCTTTTGTAATCTTGCTTATTCATGACCGTCAACGCCGATCCGGTGTCCAATTCCATCTTCACTTGGACTCCTGCTATCTGAAGTGTGACCCAGATAGTTTGTAGGTCAGCTTCCTTACTCACATTGTGAATTCTCAGACTACCCAGTTCCTTGCTGTTGGAGTCTGAATCCGAATTCTGTTCATCCGAACTCTTCTCAGCCACCTTATGTACCTTTCTGCACTTTTCCTGCGGTGACTTTTTGTTGCTGGTCTTCTTTCCTGACCGGCATACTTTAGCTATGTGACCAAGCTTGCCACATTTTCTACATTCCTGATTTTTAAACCAGCATTGGTTCTGATCGTGTGTTGTCTTTCCACAACGATAACATTTCGCTGTACCCAAAGCCATTTGATCTACGCTGAGTACCGCTGCCTTCAGCTGCATTTCCGCAGTGCCTCTCGCTGCGGCTTTGTGCGATGCTGCAATAGTGACAGCCTTATCAAGTGTAAGATCATTCTCTTCAAGCAGCCGCTTTTGTGTTCCTTCTTTCGACAATCCACACACGAATTTGTCTCTCAGTGCCTCTGTCAGTCTTTCCCCAAACTGACAGTATTTCGCTAGCTTACGCAGTTCAATTAAATACTCCGCGTTGCTTTCCTCTTTCAGTTGCGTTCTCGCATAAAATTTAAATCGTTCCGCTAACATCAGCGGTGTGGGGTTCAAATGATTTCTCAGGACAGTAACAATATTAGCGAAAGCCTGATCCGCCGGTTTAGCTGGTGATAGAAGATGCTTCAATAGCCCGTATGTCTTCGCACCCATTGAGTTTAGTAAGGTTAGTGCTTTATCTTCATCTGATATTTTCTTTGCCTTACAATAAATCTCCATGCGTTCTACATACGTGGCCCAATCTTCAACATCGGCATCGAAATCGTTGATGTTACCACGCTTAGGCATCCTCGCAATCTTCACTGTGGTAGAAGGGATGATCACTGCCTGTTGCTGATGGAAGGCTTCGTGTCAGGATTCTTCCTTGCTCTTCAGACCCGAGTCTTTTCTCAGCAGGATGATGAGGGCGGATGCCTCTTCTCGACGCCCGTTAAACTGCCTTGGATATATCTCTGCTGCAGGGTAAGATCGTCATCGTCGCCACTGTTAAGTCTGTGTGTTTTAGTTATTGTTAATAAGAATCACTGCACACAGACCACAAGAATAAATTCAACAGGTCTTTACTAGTCGAAGGTCAGGCTGAACTGCCCAATAAATCATTACACAGCACTTATATACCGGTGTGGTCACCACCGGTATTACAGTATACAGCAGCCAAGATAAAGTAGTGCATCTCTTAAAATAGTTCTCTTAAAGGTGGAACGGTTACATACACCACAGAATGATTGGAAGCTCTGTGCTACATGCTTGCTGATCTTGTAATTCCTCTAAGAAATGTTGCTTATTTATCTTTTAGATTTGAATCTGATAGTGTAACGAAGGGTTTACCAACCTTTTGAATCGACTAAGTCACATTCTTTGAAATTCCTTCCTTGGAAGATAGATATTTAAATTGTTAGCACCTCTTTGAGAGTGATCTGTGAATTGTCCTCATTCAATTAATATTTCCAGTTGGTTTACTTCAGCTGAATCGGTCCATATTTTCAACCTTACCACAACCTCAGTTTTGGAAAAAATATTGTCATAATCTGCATTTTCTTCTGCTGTTAAATAACATTGCCTCTGTAGGGGGTTACAAAGCAGGAGGATGAACAACGTTGATTGCCCAATTGACCGATATTTGCTTGGATGAGTAAAGCAGATGTTCTCCATTCATGTTCTCAACCTAGCATGTTGGTCTCTTTTGGATAGGGTTGTGATACAGAAAACTTTGTGAAAATAGTTTTATGCCTTTCATTTAGCCTTTAAAAAATTCTGGCACCTATATCTAGGGTATTAATTTGCTTTTAAGGCACTGTGATTTACTGCTTTAATCTGTCTCAGCAGTATATGTTGTTTTTGTATCTGCACGCTCTTCCCTTGTGTGAGATAGTGGATGGATTTGCAAGCTGAATAACAGTCTGACGGTTACGGCCATGGCCGTAACCATCTTTATACCAGTCGATAGGGTAGTTAGTCCTATACGGCGGGAGGGTTTTATGGACTTGCATAACCCATACAATGAGGTGGAGGGGTGGGGGTCCACCCCACATCCACCAGACTTGAGTATCCCACTGGATGTCAACCCAGAACTCAAAGCCGGAGCCCCCGTCTCCGCTGGCCGGGATTGTCTGGAGTGGGGTTCGAACCTGCACCTTCTGTCTCAGTGGTAGGAATGCTGCCACTAAGCAAAAGGCTTGCTCTAACAGTGTATGTGAAAATGAGGAACTTCATTTGATGCAGAGGAGCTGAAGATTTCAGTACTTTGACTTAGAATCATACAAATGATAGGCTGTTGGCCTCCTTCTGTACTATCATGCTTGTGCCAGTGCTAGCCCCTCCTCTGGAGTTATGTACTGTAATCCATTTCCCCGCTCTTTCTCTGTATCCTTTTATATTCTTTTCAAATGCTTTCCAATTCCATTTAAGTGACATTATAGTCTCTGCCTTGATGGCCACTGTAGAAAACATACCATGTCCTAAGAGCCCTTGTTGAAAACATTACCTTTAACTTGCCACTTGTTCTAGCAATAATCCTGAACTTTAGTGTCTTTGTTATTGATCCACCAACCAGTGGAAATAACTTAAACTATTTATCCTCTCCAAACCTTTTCATAATTTTTGAAAACCTCTATTAGATGTCTTCTTTGTTCCAGTGATCAAGGCCGCAATTTTGCAAGCCTTTCTGCATAACATTTGCCTCTCATTCCTGGTGTCATTCTAGTGAATCCTTGCTGTACCCTGTCCTTGGCTCCCTGAAAGAAAGTTGCCTTTTTCGTACAGACAATCCCATCATCCCAAATCCCTTGATGAAGGAAAACATACCTGGCTTGGTCACAGAATGAAAATAAATACAACTGCCAGTGGTAGGAGGGGCCATATAGGAGACTATGGCTGGAATTTTCTGTACCTGGGCAGGTCGGGTGCGGGCGGTCAGCATGGCAGGTTGTGACCCTGTTGTTGCTTCCATCCCGCTGCTCAGATTGACTTTGCGCTAATCGGGCCTATTAAGCACCGCCCCCCCCGGCCCCCGCGTTACCCTGCCCTATTAAATGGTGCTGGTCTGATGATGTCATCGAGGATGCGTATTCAGCCGCGATATTTAAAGGAGCCATGGCCACATTGCATTTGAAGTTTCATCTAGGAGTGTGCAGGCAGCACACTGGAGGTTTTGATTGCTCCAAACAGCTGGAGAGATGACTGCACAGAGGCAGAGAGCTGCACCCAGGTTCTCCGATGACTCTCTCCATATGCTTGTGGAGGGAGTCAGAGCATGCAGGGAGGTCCTCTTCCCTTCGAATGAGCAGAAGAGACCTCCCCAGGAGACAAAAAGAGCCTGACTCAAAATTGCAGAGTAAGTCAACAACAGGGATGTGTTCAGGAGGACCTGGGTGCAGTGCCAGAAACATTTCAATGATTTCATTAGATCAGGAAAGGTGAGTACAAAGCCACACTCAACTTCATCCTGCTGTGCCTCTCATCACATCCCCATCACTCTGCCTTCCCAACCCTACTCCTGCATATCCTTACTCACATGAACATACCTTGCACGTCCACCCATCCCTTTCTATCTACATTATCACATCCCATCTTACTAGCCACCCCTCACACTCCCCCCTCATCCTAATGCAATCATATCAACTAACAACACGCAAGGAGGCCACTTTGCATTGCCACCTCATTCCATCATAGTCTCCCTCTAAAGATCTAACCCATCCATTCCTTACACTCATTCCATCACTCTCACTCAACCTTCTCTTCTTTCCCTCCTTGCAGGAGAAGAGAGCCTACAATACGAGGGAGAGAACTGGAGGTGGGCCTCCATCATTTGCCACCCTCACAACAGCAGAGGAGGCTGCGTTGGAAGTCTTGGGAGTGGCCGAGCAGCTGAGGTGGGAGACATCTCAGCAACCTGTTGACAGAATTATATATCATACAGCTACATGGCATACAGCAGTCACTCATGGGACTGATGTCATCAGCCACTGAATGGTCATCATGTGGGGGCATGGAAGTGTGGGCTCCTCTCAAAGCGCTTACACTTCTCCCACTACCCCCTCAGACAGAGCCCAAGATGGCTCCTCGGATCGCGATAGCCGAGTCTGCCCCTGCACAGTCGTAGGAGCAGCAGACTTTGGTGGGGCCATCTCAGGCTCCAAAACCCAAACGACATCAGCCGAGAGTGTCTAAGCAGTTGCAGCAGGGAAGTGAGCAGGCTGCCTCTACCTCTGCTGAAGCCACAGGGTAAGCACCTCATAGAAGCACGCAGAAGAGAAAGATGACACACAAGTAGATTCACAAGGGTAGCCACTTAGGTGTTTTATTTAATGTTAATGTTAAGTTTCTGTTGATGTATTGTCAACCATAAAAATCTTTATTTTCACCACTTTCCCGCCTTGGACAAATTTGTGTGCACCTTTGGAAGTGGCTTAGTGAGTTGCAGTGAATGGTGAGACATGACGGTACCTCCAGCAATGGTAGTCAGTGTAAAAGAAAATCTCCAGTGTGCTGCCTGCAGACTCCTAGATGCTTTATGGTGTTGCTGTGGGGTGGTGCCAAACTGGCGTAGCATGTGGCAATCATAAGGGTGTACTGCGTAAAGTTAAGCAAATCTGGCCATGATGAGACCATCCCTGGCCTCCCGGGCAACAATGTGTTCGGGTGCTGGTGGGATCTGGCCCGCAGCTTCCTCTAGCTCTTGCCCCTCCTCATCTTCCAGCTGATGCTCCTCCACCTCCTCCTCCTTCTTCTCTGAAGAGGCTGTGCACTCAGTGTCTTGCTCCTCATGCAGTGCTAATCCTTGCTGCTGCATTATGTTGTGCAGGGTGCAGCAGACCACAACGATTCTGGAGACCCTGGCTGGTGCATACTGAAGGGCTCCTCCAGATCTGTCGAGGCATTTGTGCATTTTGAGCAGGCCTATTGTCTGCTCTATGACACATCTGGTGGTAATATGGCTTTCATTGTATCTCTCCTGGCCCTCAGTACCTGGTCTCCTCAAGGGTGTCATTAGTCACGTCTTCAGTGGATACCCCTTGTCTCCAAGCAGCCAGTCGGAAAGTCTGTTTGGAGGAGCGAAGAGCTGAGGGAGGGTGGACTGGAGAAGGACGAAAGAGTTAAGGCAGCTGCCAGAGAATTTGGCTTACACATGCGTGATGATCTTTCTATGGTTGCAGACCAGCTGCACATTGAGGGATTGGAAGCCCTTGCGGTTATGATGGGGTGCTCTGATGGCTACGTGTGCAGTTGATGACACCCTGCACCCATGGGAAACCAGCCAGAGTGGCAAAGCCTAGTGCCCGCTCAGTAACACTGGCTTCATCAGTGGCAAAGTTGATATATTTGGCTGACTTGTCAAAGAGTGCATCGGTCACCTGTGTGATGCATCTGTGGGCGGCCGACTGCGAGATCCCGCAAATATCTGCTGCAGATCCCTGGAAGGAGCCTGAAGTGAAGAAGTTGAGGGCAATGGTGACTTTGACAGCCACTAGTAAGGCGTGTCCACCCACTCCTCTGGGTGCAGATCTTGCTTGAGCAGTGTGTAAATGTCTGCAATTGTCTGAGCCTCCTTTGGCACTGCTGGTCAGTCATGTTAAGAAAGCTCATCCTCTGCCTTTATATCCTGTGTTGGGGGTATCGCTGATGCCCTCTGTCCTGTGCAACATCAGGTGGTTGATAGAAGGTTGGTGGTGGTGTTGGTGCTGATGGTGTGCCTGGTGCTGCTGGTGTTGGGGTTCATCGTGGTCTGATTCTGAGGACCAAGGTGAGACAGTATAAACGGCACCCATGCTTATGGAATAGATGGCAGGTCAAGTAGAGATCAGAGGAGCAAGCTGTCAGTGTTGTGATAGGCTGTAACAATGAGGTGAGACTGGGTGGCGACTTTGCTGGAAACACTTGCAGCCTGTAGAAAGCTTAATGTGTGCTGGGAATGCAGTCAGCAACAGCTTCTACCTGAGGAAAGTGATCAGCTATGAGGTGGGAGCTTTTTTAGTACATTTCATGCTGTCATCTACTCAGCTGGAGCAATGGCCAATCAACTCCCGCCTCAGGCTGACAGACGTTGTTCCTGAGCTGCGTGAATCCCGTGGGCAGCCAGGGAAATTCGAAAGGTTGGCTGAAAAAGGCGCTTAAGGGTCTGACAACTGCCTGTTAATGATTTGAATTAGGTTGCCAGCCTCTGCTGGTCGGGTCGCTGCCGCACTGGCAAATGCGCACAAGGGAAAGACACGTGGGGGCAGGCTGACGGCGGGTTCCCGACCTGCTGCGACTTAATTCAAATTTCCCACCCAACCCGCCTCCAATCGCACCCGCACGGACCCCAGAAAATTCCGGCCTATGTGAGGGGCTGTGCTTAGCACACTATGCATACGACAGAAGTGTGTGTGATGATGGAGAAGACCTACTTTCTGAGACTCAAAATTACTGGTCCTTTATCAGCAGAAGACCCGAGAGAGGCTTATTTTGTTAAAACGTAAAGGTTGGGTGATTATTCAGCTTTTTTCAATTTCTTGAGAATGTTTAGTTTTAAATATAAGGCCTAACTTTAATTTTTTTCCTTTTTTGTAGTAAGTACAAAGGTTGACACGTTGGCGTGTGCTGAATCACTGACCTTGATAGTCCTCCATTTCCACCTACCACAGGCTCACTTGATACAAGAGCAAACAGCATGTCCGGTAGGGAACTGAAGCCATCGCACTTTTAAAAGCTGCTTTAAAATAAATCCACTGCTGCAGGCATTCATGATGAATGTTATGTAACGCACCCATTTCTATTTCTGAACATCTTCGAGGCAACCTCTGGTTATGCTGCAATGCCCCTGTTTACTGCAAACTCATTTGACTCTTTCTGGATTTTTATATTACTGTAAGAAGGAGGATTTCAGTGTGTAGACAGCAAGGATTTTTATGCTGTCATTCAAAGAATCATTGCAACCTTGCAGAGACAGGCTAGTGCTCTTCCAGCACATCTCAGTTCACTGCTTTTCCTTTGGGGTTATGTAGTAATTTGTGAAAATTGACTTCAATCTAAAATCCTAAAAAAACCAACAAACAGGGATGTCTATCTTGCTGAAATTCACTTCAATGCATAGTTTATAAATAAATGTAGAACTTCAATATATCTTTACATTTTTTTTAAATACTGGCATTAAGGTTTTGATGCTATGTTGTTAATTCTTAATGATGCTCCCATATGATATTGTTTTGGTGTATCTATTGATTTTCAATTAAATAGTTATAGACGATACAGTTCTATATATTAACAATAGTAAATGTTAATATTCTACAGTGAAATTACTCCTAAGAACAGCTTTCCAGTGTTCTCCACACTTTATAGGATTGTAGCACATGAAGAAACTCTGCAGTCTGGATTAGTTTTAAAATGCAAATACTGACTACTCACTGAGACACACATACATAAGACTGAAAAAAGTAAAAGTGTTGCTACAATATAATTTTCCAGCTTTCTGAAATGAGACAATATGCATTTCTATTCTCTAGTCGAAAAAGTCCATGAATGTTAAAAAAATTATAATTTGATTATAGATCGGAGTGGGTTATAGATTTTAAATCTTTTTTTTCCAATCTATAACTAATCAAGCCTTTTTACTTGCCCTTTTGGCTTAAGGTTTTGCCCCTTAGTTTAGCTTAAGTAACCTCTTTGAAAATCTTTCTCATGTTTTTGTGTTTATTTTTCTCCCTTTTAATTTTCAACAATTCCTCTTTTTAAAAATCTATTTGTTTTAGTTTCCTCTGCTGATGTAAAAACTGAGCGATAGGATAAAAAAAATTGTGGGAAATTTTTTTTCTTGGAGAGGAAAGATCGAATTAATGAAAACTGGAGAAACAAAAAAAAGTGAAGATGAAAATGTGTAATTGAGGAATGAATAGAAAATGGGTTAAAGCAGCATGCAGCAAGGGGGAAATATTCCTTTCTTGTTCCCTGCCTCCCAAAAATAAAACTTTATAATAAGCAAGGGCAGCGGGATTGAAATATTAACAGCTATGAAGAGGGGTAGAGACGCTTAGTTGATTATTAGTTTAGACTCGGTGTAGGACGTGGATGATATGAGAATTCAACACTCCAGCAATCTACAAAGCGACAGACCAGTCACAAATCCAGTATACTGAAAATCCGACTTGGTGTTAAAGTATAGGTCATAAGTTAGTGGGCATCCCAATTCTCCTGCAGCAATTTACAGTGTTGTGGGGATGAACTTCTAAATAAAAAATAGTGGTAATGGTTCCGTGGGTAGCTGTGCATCATGATGTAATGGCTCGTGGAGGTTACAGTAATGCCACACTGTACACTGTTTTTCCAGTTTGTGCTGAAGATATCTAGTGTCAGTTAATGGGTTCAATACTAATTCTGTTGGTTCTGTAATAAATCCAGTCCTTGTGAGAATAAGATGTTAATGGCTAGACGCAGAGTTGTTAACCTTCACTTGAGCACTGGCAATGTAGACAACTTTAGCTTTGTTTTGCTGTGTTAGCTGATTGGAAGTGTTAAAACCTGAATCTGCGGCAGTGAAAATACTCATTACAAGATAATTAAAAAGCGTGAAAAATGTTTAATCCTAAGTAGTCATTGATCTTCTAGAATTAATCTTAATGCGGACGGAATGTTTATGGGGAGGGAGCACTTTCTTCAGTGTTCTCTTATCCTCATCTCGGTCTGAAAAACGGCAACGTATATGTGATCGCACTATTGGTTGGGTACTAGACCCAAAACGCAGCTCCTTCTTGTAAACAGCAAACAGAATGCTGCAGATGCTGGAAATCTGAAAAGAAAAAGAAAGACTTGCATTTCTATAGCACCTTTCACAACCTCAGGATGGCCCAAAGCACTTTACAGCCAATAAGGTACTTTTTGAAGTGTAGTCACTGTTGTAATGTAGGAAATGTGGCAGTCCCTTTGCACATAGCAAGCTCCCACAAACAGTAATGTGATAATGACCAGATAATCTGGTTTAGTAATGTTGATTGAGGGATAAATACTGGCAAGGACAGCGGGGATAACTCCCCTGCTCTTTTCCGAAATAGTACCGTGGGATCTTTTACGTCCATCTTAGAGAGCAGCCAAGGTCTTGGTTTAGCGTCTCATCCAAAAGGCGGCGCCTCCGACAGTGCAGCACTCCCTCAGTACTACCGGAGTGTCAGCCTAGAGTTTTGTGCTCAAGTCTCTGGAGTGAGGTTTGAACCCACAACCTCTGACTCGGAGGCGAGAGTGCTACCCACTGAGCCACAGTTGAAAAAATAGAAAATATTCAATAGGTCAAGCAGTATCCATGGAAAAAACAGAAGTCAGTCAATGTTTCAGGCCTTAAAATCTTTCCTCAGGATTTTCAGCTGTTAGAGGTGAACAGCATTTAAAAGGGAACACAAGGGAAAGTGGGATGAGAAAAAGTGAGAAAGAAACATAAACACACAGGAAATAAAATAAAATGAGCTGTGAAGTGCTTGGGTGGAGAACCGGAGACAATTGAATGGCAGATGATCAATTTAACGGGAGATAAAAGAAGGCATAATGAGAGAAATAAAAGACATACAGTGCCACATAGCTAAAGGGCGATCGGTAGAAAGAAAGCATGAAAAACTGGCAAGGCAAAGCAGTGAGCCTGGGAGTCTGGTGGAATTTTAAAAAAAGAAGCAGGTTGACACCAAGGGTGTTCCTGCAGGGTGCTCACCCCAAGTATCAACAGCTAATACCATGCCTGCTGTTTAATCATCTGTTCTACCCACGCACTTCACAGCTCATCTATTTATTTTCCTTCGTGTATTTTTCTTTGCTTATCCCCCTTTCCCTTGTTGTATTCCTTTTAAATGCTGTTCATCTGTATTACCTCATGCTCATGAGGAAGGGTCTTGAGGCCTGATATGCCAACTGACTTCTGTTTTTCCACAGATGCTCCTCCTTCATAATATGTCTTTTTTTAATGGGTAGCATAGCAAATACACATATGTGACCATATATTTTTCAGACAGATGGGCGAGTGCTTCGTCAGCCTTGCCCCTGGGTCAGAAGGTCCTGGGTTCAAGTTCCACTCCAGAGACTTGATCACATAATCTAGGCTGACACTCCAGCACAGTACTGAGGGAGTGCTGCACTGTTGGAGGTATCACCTTTCGGGTGAGACATTAAACCAAAGCCCCATCTGCCTTCAGAGGAGACTTCAAAATATCCTATAGCACTAGTTGGAGAAGAGCTGGGGAGTCCTCCCAGTGTCAATGTTTATCCATCACGATAACAGATTATTTTGTCATTTATTTCATTGCTGTGTGGGATCTTGCTGTGCATAATTTGGCTGTCGTGTTTCCTACATTACAACAGTGACTACACTTCAAAAGTAGTTCATTGGCAATAAAGCGCTTTGGGATCTCCTGAGGTCGTGAAAGATGCTACATAAATGCAATCTCTTCCTTTCTTTCTTTGAGCAAAATGTACTTTACCTAGACTTGCGTTCCTTTAAACAGTATGGCCACAATTTTTTCATTGGGGGCGGGTCAGGTGGTTTCTGGCTTCCAGTCCCGCCCCCAACTGCATCTGGCCCACAGATGTGATTTTACGTTGATTGATCGTGTTAAGCCCGCCCTGCGGGCTTGCCAGCCAATTAAGAGGAAGCTGGTCAGATGACGTCATTGATGACGCGTCATCTGCCGGTTTTCTTAAAGTGACCACGCACACTGTTTTTTGACTGCTGACTTCTCAGTGTTTGAAAGCATTGAGGTGCAGCAAACACTGACAATCACAGCACAAAGATGACCTCTTGCACCCAGGCTCTCCATTGACTCCCTCCATAGGCTGGAATAGATGGCAGCTGCAGGTGAGGTGACAAAAGCGATCTGTCACTGGTGAGAGAGGTTCTCTCAATGCGGTGGCACTGGACATGGATTTCAAAACTTGTTACCTAAAGAAATGTGTAAATGCATTAAAAATGAATTTCCCAACATTTTCTTACCTCCGAGACTCACCAGTGCACCATTGGGTCCTTCACCCCACTTCTGCCGCTGTCTTCAATCAAGAAATATTACAGCACACTCACAACATGCCACACTTACCTGGCATGGTGTCCGGATGTTGGGAAAGCTGAGGCAGAAGTGGCAAAATTAAAAAAATAGATGTCAGCTACTATCAACTACCTGTTAATCTTCCTGCCGCTAGGTATCGGGTCCATGCGCAAATCGGGGACCTGACACTTGGGGAAAATTGTTTGGAGGCGGGATCGCAACCTGCCATCAATCAAAACGATTTTACCCTTTGACCTGCCTCCAAACCCGCCCTCTGAGTGCTGATAAAATCATGGCCTAAGTTTCATGATTAGTAACTCTGCACAAAAATTGCGCACAATTCGAAACTTAAATTTGATGCCTTTTTAAATTTTGTTCTGCACAAGTTGTTGACTTTTATGAGTTTGTTGGGGTAGGGGGGGAGGCTGGAATTGGTTACTGCAGGGTGGAGTGCTATGTTCCCTGTAAGATGCGTGGCCCTGCAGCGATCTGTAAAGTCCCACGCACAAATTCACAGTGAGCTGGAGCGGGGGAGGGGCCCAATACCCAATGAGCGGGATAAAGTCATAGCGATGAGAGAATTGCCTGGGAATCCTCAGAGAGTTATTTGTGACAGCATTTGCTAAAATACAGAGCCCTGGAGCCTGGCGAGCGTTGTCTTGGGATTCTGTCAGCATTTTTTCCACGGAGACGCGTGTAGTCCATTCCCAGGGACTGAGCGGTGGCCGCACTTTGGAACAACACAAGTGGAGATGCAGCCCGTATGCAATGACCGCTGGAAGGAGGCTAAAGTAAACAATATTTAGGCCGCAGTGAAACAAAAATGTGAAAAAAAGATTTAAAATATTCGGAAAACTGTTTAAAGCCGGAAAAAATACAGGAAAGTGATGTTGGAATGTCCTGCGATAATTTTCAGTTAAATTTTGCCAGTTGTTGTCCCCTTTTTGAAATAGTTTGTCAGGGTTATTTAAATCATGTTGTGAGAGAGGGGAAAAAGTTTGTTACGTCACTAAACTTTTAGTGGAGTGTTAAACTGAGTGACACACTGGACCTGTATTGATTTCTTTGTGGGTTCAATGACGAGACATTTATGAAAGAGAATGTCTTTTAATCTAAAGTATGTTCAACTCTTTTTAACAGCATTTACAGGAGACACCATGCTAGTGATGCATCTAAAGC
This sequence comes from Somniosus microcephalus, assembly GCF_052327205.1. Taxonomy (NCBI): domain Eukaryota; kingdom Metazoa; phylum Chordata; class Chondrichthyes; order Squaliformes; family Somniosidae; genus Somniosus; species Somniosus microcephalus. Next base: position 16,510,113 of record NC_141008.1, read on the forward strand.
GAAAGCAAAACTCCACTTGAACTGCTTGTCTCTGTCACATGCCCTCTGCTGGTCAGGCATAAGTAATCAATACATGCAAACATGCTGGTAAGGCACCATAATCAAACAGGCAAATACCATCTCTATTTGCTGATATCATTACATTTCCTTTCCTTAAAACAAAAGTATTTTACTTTTAACTAACAACATGTTTTCTTTGTATTAATCTGCATTTTAACTGTAACACTTAATGAACTTACATTATCATTATCATGATCAAGGTTTTTTAACCTTGCTTTGTGTGTTCACATGAAATATGTCAATACGCTAGAACTTGAAGAAAGAACAAGATAACATTACTTCCTTCTGTAACAATAGTCCTTAAATTTGCTCAATGAGTCTCTCAGGAGGCTTCACGTGTCTTGAGGATTTTCTGATTGATTGTCCTTGAATCTGAGTTGTTGCCTCAGATGATGTGTTCTCAGCTGTGTGATCAGGTTGTTCAACAGTATCAGTCTCTTGACCTGCTGTGGCTGGTCCCATGAGAAGATCTCGACGATTTCTTCTCAGAACAGCACCCTCATCTGTCTGAATGGTGTATGATCTTGGTTGAACTTCACTCAGGACAGTTCCCTTCTGAGTCCATGTGTTTGTTTTGTCTTTGAACCTTACTTGGTCACCAGTGTGGAGTTCAGGTAGGTTTTGTGTTCCTCTGTCATAGTAGTACTTTTGCTTTTCTTTCTGTTGTTCTTTGAACTTCCTCACTTTCTCCCCCTCTTTTGTTTTCAGGAGGTTCTCCGGGATGGGTAGGTTTGACCTTAGCCGACGTCCCATAAGGAGTTGGGCTGGTGACATACCACACTCGAGCGGCGTTGTGCGGTATACAAGCATGCTCTGGTAGAAGTCAGTTCCACTGTCTTTTGCCTTGTACATCAGTCTTTTCACTGTCTGGACCAATTTTTCCACTAGTTCATTGGACTGTGGATAGTGAGGACTTGACGTTGTGTGGACAAAGTCCCACTCTTTGGCAAAGTGTCGGAAACTTGCATTGTAAAACTGTGCCATGATTTCCTCACGTGTAGGAAGCTTGAAGTGCTCTCTCTTTATTGCTCTGTTTAGATCTCTTGGATCCAGGCAAATTCTGAGCTTTCCATTCTTTTTGTCCACAACGACGAGGGAACTCACCCACTCAGTTGGCTCATCTATCTTCCGAATCACGTTCAGGCTTTCCATCCTGTCCAACTCTGCCTTCAGTTGCTTTTGAAGAGCAAACAGAACTTTTCTGCATGGATGTATGACCGGTGTCATACTTTTATCTACTCTGATCGTGTGTTCTCCTGGAATGCAGCCTAGACCCTTAAATAGGTCTTTGTACTCTTTCATGAGTTCATCATAGACTGTCTCTCCTTCGCTTTCCACAACGAGGACTCTCTTTACCAGGTTCAGTCTCTCACAGGCTTTTAAACCTAGTATGGCTTGCACATCCTTTGGCACCACGATTAATGCTAGCGTGTGCTCTCTGTCCTTGTGTGTCACTTTGACAATGCATCTTCCTTTCACTGGTAGATCAGTACCTGAGTATCCTGTCACTTTCACTTTTATTCCATGTATCTTTGGTCTGGGTCTAATTTTCTTAAAATCAGTCTCTGATATCACATTAACTTGTGCTCCAGTATCCAATTTAAATAGAATGTGCATGTCATTCACTTTTAGTGTCAACATCCAGTCTCTTTCTTCTTTTTTGTTTTCAGACACAACATCCACATTGAACTCCTCTATCCCGCTTTCATCTACTGCATGGACCTTGCTTTGTTGCGCTTGGTTCTTACAGCAATGGGCATAATGGTTGTTTTTGTTGCAACTATTGCATTTTTTACCATATGCTGGACACGTTCTTGGTGGATGCTGTGTACCGCATCGACTACATGACTTTCGATTGTCCCTTTCATTTTCGTTTGCTGGCCACGCCTCTTTTTTCACATTGGCGCTCGTTTTGTTAAACGGTTTGTATCCGTTCTTTCTCACTGCATCCACGTTGCAGCTATTGTCACTGAACAGCTCCTTTGCCTGCGACTTCACAGTCTCTGTAGCCCTACACAGTGCTATGGCTTTTCCCAGGTCTAGATCTTGCTCTCTTAGCAGTCTTTCCCTTAGACCATTATCTGGAATACCACACACCAGTCTGTCTTTTATCAGCGAGTCTGTCAGTCCCCCAAATTCACATGTTTTGCTTCGGTTTCTCAGTTCAGTCACATACTGATCAATAGTCTCACCCGTTTTCTGTACACATGTGAAAAATCTGTGCCTCTCAAACGTCACGTTACGTTTAGGTATGCAGTAGGCCTCAAACTGTTCCATTATTTTATCCAACTTCATTTTGTCTCCATCAGCAGCGAATGTGAAGTTATTACACACCTCCAGCGCTTCATCACCCACGACATGTAAGAACAGTGACGATTTCTTTTTATCACTTTTCTCGTCAGCTCCGATTGCCGCTAAATACAACTCTAAACGTTGTTTGAATCTCCTCCAATTTTCAGCCACATTACCTGTCAACTGAAGCGTCGCCGGTGGGTGTAAACCTTCCATTTTTTCACTTCGTTAGCTATTCTCCAATGGTAAGCAACGATGTTCTCTTTTGGCTTGCTAATTTGTGGAGAGCTGATTTAACTTCAGATTTTTTCTCTTCATCTCTTTCAATCACTTCTGACACCATGTATTGATTTCTTTGTGGGTTCAATGACGAGACATTTATGAAAGAGAATGTCTTTTAATCTAAAGTATGTTCAACTCTTTTTAACAGCATTTACAGGAGACACCATGCTAGTGATGCATCTAAAGCGAAAGCAAAACTCCACTTGAACTGCTTGCCTCTGTCACATGCCCTCTGCTGGTCAGGCATAAGTAATCAATACATGCAAACATGCTGGTAAGGCATCATAATCAAACAGGCAAATACCATCTCTACTTGCTGATGTCATTACAGGACCCACTCCAATTTGCTTACCGCCCAAAAAGATCTAGGGATGATGCCATCGCCACTGTACTGCACACTGCCTTATCACACCTGGATAAGAGGAACACCTATGTGAGAATGTTGTTCATTGATTATAGTTCAGCATTCAATACCATTATCCCCTCCAAGCTTGTCAACAAGCTCAGTGAGCTAGGACTTAACACCTCCCTATGCAACTGGATCCTGGACTTCCTGACGGGCAGACCCCAGGTGGTGAAAATAGGCAGTAACACCTCCTCAACACTGATCCTGAACACGGGAGCTCCCCAGGGTTGTGTGCTCAGCCCCCTTCTGTACTCCCTGTTTACTCACGATTGCATGGCCACGCACAACTCCAAATCCATCATCAAGTTTGCTGATGACACTACCGTTGTAGGCCTGATCACAGATGGCGACGAGACAGGCTGCAGGGAGGAGGTAAGAGCTCTAGCAGAATAGTGCAAGTACAACAACCTCTCCCTCAACATCAGCAAAACAAAGGAGATGATCGTGGACTACAGGAAGCGGCAGGGGGAGGGACACACCCCAATCTACATCGAAGGGGCTGAGGTGGAGAGGGTCAGCAGCTTCAAATTCCTGGGTGTATTCATTACGGAGGACTTAACGTGGTCACATCACATCGACGTCTTAACGAAGAAGGCATGCCAACGCCTGTTCTTCCTCAGGAGACTGAAGAAATTTGGAATGGTCCCCCAGATTCTCTCCAACTTCTACCGGTGCACCATCGAGAGTATCCTGTCCGGCTGCATCACTACCTGGTATGGCAACTGCACCGCCACAGACCGCAAGGCTCTACAGATGGTGGTGAAAGCTGCACAACATACTATAGGAAGTAAACTACCTGCTGTCCAGAATATCTACCCCGAGAGGTGCCGGGGGAAGGCCCTGAGAATCATTAAAGACGCGAGCCACCCCAGCCACAACCACTTCGCCCTGCTCCCGTCCGGTAAGAGATACCGAAGCATACGGTCTTGTAGCAGCAGGTTTCGAAACAACTTCTACCCCCAGGCCATAAGACTCATGAACGAATAATTTATTATTATTTATTACTGTTGTTTTATTTATTATTACTGTATTTCTATTAGTATTTTATCATTGTTATGCCATATTTATTCCAATGTTGGGAGGACTCGTAAAAATCAACATTTCATTGTGCAGTACACACGTCTGTTGCATATATGACAAATAAAAATTGAATTGAAAAATTGAATAACAGAAACAAGAGTTATGTAATGTATAAAAATTGCAGGAAGCTACTTTAGAAGAAACCACTACAGTATTTGTTTATTGAGAAAGACTCAGAAAACACTTTGATTAAACTGATAATGTACAATTTCGATTTGGTATAAATGTTTGAAATAGAAAATTAGAAATTGAGAGTACAGTGAAATTTGTTTCCTGCTATTTAATTGCAAAGGACCTAAAATAATTCAACACTTTTCGTGATGAGAGCAGGGATTAATGTTGTGGAGAATGTTTGAGAGATAAAGGCCTAGAAATTGAGTGGGCTTAGCGCCCATTTTGCGGCGCTAGAGGGCATTGCGCTGGACTTACAGCCGGTTTTGAAATTGACGAGGGCCCAACATCGGCGTTACACCGGTAGCGCTGCGCCGGCACCGATGACGTCATCGGTGTGCGCAGCGTCCCGGTTGCCGTGGTGACGGTCCCCAGCGCCGAAATTCAGTTGCGGCCGCCTCGCCCGTGGCAGCCGTAACTAAGACTCGGGCAACAGAGTCTTACATGACTTTGCGCCGGCGCATAAAGGTGGAGCGGCGGCCGGCCGCTTTCCCGCCGGCCGCTTTCCCGCCGGCCGCCTGCCCACACCTCCCTCCCCGGACTCCCCCACCCCCCGCCCACGGAACAGATGCTTCTCGGCTGCGAGCCCGGCACTTCCCCGAGGTGCCGGGCTCATTTTTGTGGCGATTTAACCGGCCAGCGGGCGGGTGCAGGCAGCTCCTCCTTAACTGAAGGAGGAGGCCTGCACTTCCCAAGCCTGCCGCACCGCATCGGGCGCCGCAGCGCCGGAATAGCGCCGCAATGCGGCGCGTAGCGCCAGTTTTCAGGCGCAAACAGCCTTCAGTAGCGCCGGCAACCGTTTGGGCGCGGCGCTACTGAATTTTTGGCGCGCACAGCGCGACTTAGCACCGGCGCTAAATTTCCGGCGTTAAGCCCCGGCGCAGCGCAAACTCAATTTCTAGGCCAAACATTAGAAGTGAAATTCGTAAATTAACGGCCCAGAAATTCGGGTCGGAGGCTTCCTGCGGGTGCAAGCCTCCGACCTGTACTTACCTAGCGCGCTGGCCGTTGAGCTGTGGGCCCCCATGGGATTCCGATCCTGGGCCTCCTCCAACTGCCGGCATGCAGTGCTTGCGTATCCCAGGGACGCAGTTAGTTCGATGCATCCCCTGGGATCATGGCCATGGAGAGCCAATGGAAGCAGGGAATGCTTCATTCATAAATTTGACAGGAAGGGCTGTAAAACCTATAAATACTATAAGCCGCAAAACATCACTAAAACCTCAAATAATTTTTTTTTTTATCACATTTTTAAAATAAACTATAAATTACATGAAATAACTATTTTAAACGATAATTTAAATTTTTGAAAAATTAATTACATTTTTTAATGGGGCTAAAAATAAACTTACCTTTCTTTAAAGTATTTAAAAATAATAAACCTGTGGAAAAAATGTTTTAATTTTAATTAATTCACCACTTACCTTGTAAAAAGCAGGCCTTGCGACTGCTTTTTACATGTCTAACTTCTGGAGACTTACGTATTTTTTGCAGGTTTTCCCGGGAGGGTAAGTTCGATGCGCACGCGCTGCCTCTCCTGCGCACGCGTTCCACCTCTGAACCCCTTCTTTCAGGGGAACGGAAGTGCCGGTTTCCTGCGCATGCGCAGTGCATGCACAAAGCTTGCACTTCCATTGGGCTTACGGGTGAGTACCCCGTGCGTACTCACCCGTGGAGACCCGAATTTCTGGGCCAACATCTTTACGTCACCATATTAGTAAACATTTCCAAGTCAGTCTGATTGGTTCTCCTGTCCAGGAAGAAAGACGAATGTTGATTTCTGTTAAATCATAGCTTTTCCTGCTTTTTTAAAATTCGTTGACACAAATTGTGTATGTGTTTTTCTGCACTTGTGAATAAGTGCTGCATTTCTGACATGTTACATGGGGAGGGTGCTCGTGCTAGTTCAAGAAGACAATGTTTATTAATGGAAATGATTGAAGTTGAAAATATGGATACCTGTTTTTGTTCAGTTCTTTTTAATACTGCGAACTAAAGAATTATGGCACTTTATATTTGTTGGTTGTCTGGTTGCATTGTGATTAATATTCGAATTACTTATGTGGACGTACAGCACATCAGCGCCGTAGGAAAGCCTCTGCTCCTGCTCCTTGTGCAGCCATTGGTATAGTGACATGAGGGATGAGCTAATATGTTGAAAACTTTAAAATTAATACAAATTGCACAAATAGATATGCCTCTTTCAGCTCACCTTGGGCTTTTGGATTGTTTGTCGATGCATAATCGTGTAACAGAAACATAGAAGAAACATAGAAAAATAGGAGCAGGAGTAGGTCATTCGGCCATTCAATATGATCATGGCTGATCCTGTATCTCAGTACCATATTTCTGCTCTTTCCCCATACCCCTTGATGCCTTTTGTGTCTAGCACTGAGTGACGTTTCTAAAGTGTTAATGCATTATTATGCAGTTCTTTTATATCCCAGTCATTTCTGACAAGTAATTAAAAAAAAGAGTTTGTACATGACAAACTAAAAGCTTTTAATTAATTTTACCGTAAACAAACTTGCAGGATGGGCATGTAAATGACAAATGAATTTCAATATAGATAAGTGTGAGGTGGTGCATTTTGGAAGGAGGAATAAGGAGGCTACCGACTCCTTGGAAAATAAGGGGGAAGAATTTGTGTTCGCCAGCAAAGTTGCCAGTGCAGTTAACGGCCATTGGAAATGACCGCAACATTAAATGGGTGAAATTGGTCTGGGGGGCATGGAGATAGGTGGCGCAGCACTCACCTTCCGTGCAACACCGTCCTGGTGGCGTTGCTGGAGTAATCGGGCCGAAGTTTCTGTCCCGGTCTGGCGTTGCAGCTTCCCACAGCCTCTGTGAGCGAAGCTGTGGAGCTCGCAAGGAATTGTGGGCAACGAAGAGGTCTGAGATTTAAAGGGGTCATGCACACTGAAGCAATACAAAATAAAATGCAATGAATCAATACATTTTTTTAGCCCTTTTGCCTTTTAAGAAATACTCAATATTTAAAAGAAGTTCCAAGCTGAATTACCTTCCTAACCTCAACAAATGGGAAAACTGCCTCAGTGCTAACACAAATGGCTTGGCAAGCCAGGGAAGGGGCACCGAGGGACTTGCGCGCAGCACTACAGCATTGTGCAGGGGGTCAATACTGCAAGAGCTGCCCACTACCCACAGGGGCCAGGAGGCCCTCCAGAAAAAATGATATGGGAGTACATCACTAAGGCCATCACTGCCAGCAGTGTCGTCCCCACCACCTGGCTCCAGTGCCCAAAGAAGCTTCATGACCTCAGACCACTGGTCAGTGTCAGTGAATGCATCTTCAAAAGCCATCTCCTATCAACTGCACCACTAGCCCCTCATGCTACTCAACGCAGAACCCCCAATCAGTCACCTACCAACAATCTGCATCAATGATGAGGCACATCTCCCATTCCTAGCCTCTTAGCAGGGGCATGGTTGAGCCCTTGGCCAGCGGCGGGGCTGAAAGGATACAAGATGCAGGTATCCTCATACGTTATCCTCCTTGTGTCTTGCACCTCTTCCGTCAGCACAGTTTTACCCTTGTGCCTTTCTCATTTCGCACACCCCAAGAAATGCAGCCTGCCCAGCCAGTGGGTCAACAAGAAGAGGCAACCTGCCCAGCTAGTAGCACTGCAGGCAGATCATTCCAGCCCGGATATCCTGGCCGCAAAGGGGCTGTCTGGGATGCATCCATCCCATCTGATTCCTCCTCTTCGGCTTCCTCCTTTTCTGTGTCGTCCTCTTCTGCGTTTTCCTCTTCCCTCTGTAAGCAGATGCTGTAACTGTGAAATGACAGCATAAAATGCTGGAAATACTCAGTTGGTCAGGCAGCATGTCGACCTGAGACGTGAACTCTGTTTTTCTCTCCCTGGATGTTGCGTGACCTGCTGAGTATTCACAACATGTTCTGTCTTCACAAAGGCCTTCATTTACCATCCGAGGCCTTGCAAGCATCCAGTAGCACTCCCTACACACTTAAACTTTTCACATCTATTGCAGCAAGCCACCACTTAAATAAAATTTTTAAAAAGTCCAAACCCTTAAATTCAAATTTACCTAAATGATGTGTGTGTCTCTTTAAGAGCTGGAGACATTGCCACTGTCAGCCTGCTTGCATGCCGAGTTAACCTGGTGTGCTTAGGACCCAGCGCTGAGTTGGTGATGTTAAGTCGGCGGTGCATGGCATCCATGCCACCATTTTTTACCTTATCTGAGGAAGGATGTTCTCCTTATCTGAGGAAGGATGTTCTTGCCATGGAGGGAGTGCAGCGAAGATTCACCAGACTGATACCTGGGATGGCAGGAATGACGTATGAGGAGAGATTGGGTTGATTGGGCTTATACTCGCTGTAGTTTAGAAGAATGAGAGGGGATCTCATTGAAACTTATAAAATTCTAACAGAACTAGACAGACTAGATGCAGAAAGGATGTTCCCGATGGCCGGGGAGTCCAGAACCAGGGGTCACAGTCTAAGGATAAGGGGTAAGCCATTTAGGACTGAGATGAGGAGGAATTTCTTCACCCAGAGAGTGAATTTCTTCACCTGTGGAATTCTCTACCACAGAAGGCAGTTGAGGTCAATTCATTAAATATATTCAAGAAGGAGTTAGATATATTTCTTAAGGCTAAAGGGATCAAGGGATATGGGGAGAAGGCAGGGGCAGAGTACCGAGTTTGGATGATCAGCCATGATCTCATTGAATGGTGGAGTAGGCTCGAGGGGCCGAATGGCCTACTCCTGCTCCTATCTTCTATATTTCTATGTTTCCAGGGCGTTGCCAGTTACCGGCAGCACAAAGGTGGAGAGGAATATGGCAGCCACTGCGGGACTCACCACCAGCTGACAAAAAAGTGGCATCTGCCATTTTATCGCCATTTCATGGCGCTATGGAGTGGCGCTCAACACATGAATTTCTAGCCATAAGAGTCTAAATGGGGTAGAGGCGCAAAGGGATCTAGGGGTATAGACTCACAAAGTAGCAATGCAGGTTAAAAAATGCCATGAAAGTGTAAATAAAGGATGGGTTCATTTCTAGAGGAATAGAATTCAAAAGCAGAGAAGTTATGTTAAACTTGTATAGAACCTTGGTTATACCATACTTGGATACTGTGCACAGTTCTGGTCTCCATATTACAAAAAGGATATAGAAACACTGGAGAACGTGCAAAAAAGATTTACTAGGATGATACCCGAACTGAGAGGGTACAACCATCAGGAAAGACTGAACAGGCTGGGGCTCTAGAGAAAAGAAGACTGACAGGTGACTATGATGGAGGTCTTTAAAATTATGTAGGGGCTCATAACAGCTGTGACCTGTTAGAGATGAAATAAAGCCACTAATGAGGTTTATAAACCAAAAAAGAGCAACTGATTTCATGATTTTTAAGAGTTTGTCTGATTGCCTCATGATTTGAGATGGTGGGGTGGCAATATGGCATTATGCTTTTAATTGGTTGCTGTTGCTGTCGCACTCAAAAGAGTTCGTGGCCTGCTCAGTACAAAAAAGATTTAGAGGAAACATTGGTGGAGTGTCGAATCTCTTTGGATGCTTGTGCAACAAGTTGTGAATGGATTACGTATGGTTAAATCATTTTTAACTTGCGCTGAATCATGACTGAAGACCACATCCAAATCTGTTTTGTGCTTGTTGGAGTCCTTGGAGAGTAGCACTACCACCAGACAATAGATTGCTTGCTTTAAAAAAAAAAAACAGGCATACGATACTCTAAAGCAGCATAAACCTGGCCATCCAAGACAGTGAAGACAGTGCTGATGCCTGCAGCTCCTAGCTCCTCTGAAATGTACAGCAAGGCCTTTTCTGGATGGCTCAGAAATATTCCATTCACAACAATTTCCAATTTGGAACACAATTATTATTTCACTTTAGTGACTTCCATGTGCTTCAGTCTATTTCCTTCATACAGTGCAATGTATAATAATTAGAACAGAGCTGAACTAATTTAATTCATACAAACATATGAAAAGAAAGGTGAAAAAAGGCCATCAGTGCTCACCCTATCCCTTTGACTGCAACCTCTTGCATCATCTTCTCTCACCGCCAGCAATGCTAACTTCTGGGGAGGAAAGAAAAAAAAGCCTCTAGCTAATTTCAGAAATAATTCTGAGAAAATAGTCCCTAAGACAATTGAGCAAGCTCCAGGAGACCATGGTTACCTGTGGCTAAACATAATTAAACTAACCCCCACCCTTCCCAGATGTCCGAATTTACTCAGGAATGTAGGGCTATACAAGAGTGGAAATGGCCAACTTCATCCATTGGGCCAATCCCAAAGGTTAGACATCTTACCCCAATTTTCCCCTGACACCCTTCAGCAGCCTAGTGCTTTGTACAAACAATACCCTAGAGGTTTCAGTAAGCTTACTATTACTGTTAAACCTGGATTCTTTAATAATGCTAAAGTCTGCCCCAGATAATTTAACTCCCCAGCTTGTCCTGTGGATGCCATGTTAAACCGAGCTGGTTGTCCAGGTGGATGTTAGGATTCCACGCCACTATTTGAATAAGAGCATGTTCTCCTGGTGTACTGGCCACCATTCCTCCCTCATCCAACACCATTAAAATACATCAACTGGTTATCATCTCATTGTTATTTACCCATAAAACAGTGACGGCAATTCAAAGTAATCCATTGTACTTTGGGATGTTTCGGAGAGAAATAATAAGTCACTATAAAAACAAGTTCTTCTCTTTATCAACCAAAACACAAATTTCAGTCCTTCTCTGTATCTTTTACCAACAACCGTTCCCATTTTGCAGCAATGCAGCTTGTGTTCACTGCATTTTTGAGGATGCAAGTGAAACAGAAACAAAGTGCAAACTAGCTTTCTATTAGAATCATGCACCATTGACAGAGGAGCAATTGAGGTTTCAGAAAAATAGTATATGCCACATTAAACAGCTGGAGCTGGGTTACCCAAGGACTGCAGTAATCCGTTAGCCCCACTTGTGGCTGGGGCCTCCCTTGGGATCAATAATGATACGATGCTGGGGTCTCCAATTCTGTCTGGATCCAGTCTCAGTTCTGTTCTCAGTTCCGGTACCTCACTTAGGCTCAGTAAGGAAGTGGTGCTGACATCACCACGTCTGAGCCCAGTCCTAGTAGGCCCAGCATGCCTAAGACTCGAACTGCTGGTTTATCAGCCAGCATGCTTAGCCAACTAAGGAGAGTGCTGGGGAATGAACAATTTGCAACAGTCAGCTACTTACCAGGTTGTGTAAAGCTACAGTGGGCTGGATGAAATTGAGAAGTATACCAGATCTACAGGTATGGTAGTGCAGTGGTTATGTAACTGGACTAGTAATCCAGGAAAGGTGAGTCCATAGCCCACCATGGCAGTTTTGGAGATTTAGTGGAGGTGTTCAAAATTATGAGAGGATTTGATAGTGTAGATAGGGAGAAACTGTTTCCACTGGCAGGAGGGTCAGTAATCAGAGGACACAGATTTAAGATAATTGGTTAAAAAAAAACGGGGGAAATGAATGATTTTTGTTATGATCTGGAATGCACTGCCTGAAAAGGTGGTGGAAGCAGACTCAGTAAAAACTTTCAAAAGGGAATTGGATATATACAGGAAACTCTTTTTTATCCGGCACCGATGGGACCAGCGTGGTGCCAGTAGATAAAAAAGTCCAGATTACAGAGAGGTATACTTACTAAGGTACGAGAGCCCCGTACACGGCCACAGATCCAGGCGTCCCTGTTGAATGGCAACAGGTGCAGGAACCCCGGTTACACGGCCACAGATCTAGGAACCCCGGTTACATGGCCACTAATATGAAGTAAAACTTACCTGAACCTACTCCTGAATTTTGCCGGTTAAGAGAGATTTCCGGTTATTTAGGTGCCGGTAACAAGAGTTTCCTGTACTTTTTTTTTTCATAGAAGATAGGAGCAGGAGTAGGCCATTCGGCCCCTCGAGCCTGCTCCGCCATTCAATTCGATCATGGCTGATCATCCAAACTCAGTACCCTGTCCCTGCTTTCTCCCCATACCCCTTGATCCCTTTAGCCTTAAGAAATAGATCCAACTCCTTCTTGAATATAATTAAAGAATTGGCCTCTACTGCCTTCTGTGGTAGAGAATTCCACAGGTTCACCACTCTCTGGGTGAAGAAATTCCTCCTCATTTCTGTCCTAAATGGCTCACCCCTTATCCTTAGACTGTGACCCCTGGTTCTGGACTCCCCCGCCATCGGGAACATCCTTCCTGCATCTAGTCTGTCCAGTCCTGTCAGAATTTTATAAGTTTCAATGAGATCCCCTCTCATTCTTCTAAACTCCAGCGAGTATAAGCCCAATCGACCCAATGGCCTAGAAATTCACTATAGCCCCGTTTGGGGCGCCAGGGCGCTAAAAGTAGCGCCCCGGAAGCAGTCGCGACCGTCCGCCAGAAATTCAGTTGGCGTGCCCCAGAGGGAAGCACGGCGCTACTGGAGGCGTCCCGCATCCCTCTTGGGGCGCTGCAACTGAATATCGCTGTGCAACGTGCCGCAGCGCCACACGCTGCAGTACTGCAGGCCTTCCTCTCCTTCTTAAAGGGGAGGGGCCTTGTGCAGCACGATCGAGGATCGCGAGTGCCGGCAAAAGAGCCCGGCACCGAGGAGAAGTGCCGGGCTCTTGGAACGCAGTCGGCACTCCGCGGCGGGGCGGGGGGGCTCAGGAGCCCGGGGACGGCAGCACGGAGAGGTGCTGGCAGGTGGCCAGCAACAAAAATGGCCGCCCCGCATCTCCTTTAATTAGCACCTCTACCGTCGCAGGTAGGCCCCCCTGAACCGGTCGCACATAGTGTCCGGCGTTAAAGCAGGGGCGCATCTAAATATTGCGATCGGGGCGTTAGCGGGGCACTGCATACACCGATGACGTCATCGGTAGCGGCGCAACGCTAACGGCTAGCGCCGCCATTAGCGTCCCGCTGAATGTAGCGGGAGGCGTGGCCAGTGACTTCCGACCCACTTAGCGCCCTCGTAAGGCGCTAACGGGTGGCGCAGCCCACTGAATTTCTAGGCCAATCTCTCCTCATACGTTATTCCTGCCATCCCAGGTATCAGCCTGGTGAATCTTCGCTGAACTCCCTCCATGGCAAGAACATCCTTCCTCAGATAAGGCGACCAAAACTGCACACAATATTCAAATTTGCAGGGCTATGGGGAAAAAGCAGGGGAGCGGAAGGAATTGGAAAGCTTTTTCAAAGAGCCGGGTCGACCGAGTGGCCTCTTTCTGTACTGTATGATTCTACGATCTGACCCACCGAGTTTCTAAGTAATGTGGTGTGAGAGTATGTTTAAAAGTAGTTGTGATTTGCAAAGTGTCTGAGTATACTGCAATGGATAAGGATTGTTGGGTAGAAATGATTTGATCAATTCGATACTGATCTTAAGTTAGCTGCACAGAATTTTTAAAAAAATACCCAAACATTATCGGGGTGAAATTCGGTTTCACCCCGTTTGGGGGCAGTAACCAAATTATCACCGGAGATTTGGCGCCCGGCACGGAAGTACCGCCCCGGCCACTAAATTCGGCTTACCGCCCCAGTGAGGAGGCGGAGCGCTATCTTGGGCGCTCCACTTCCTCTTGGGACGATGTCGGGGGTGCAAAGCGCGGTAGCGCCAGAGCGCTACGTGACCGTTCTGCGTAGCACTGATGCGTTTCAGCGCCCCCTCCCCTTCCGTTAAAGGGGAGGGACATTTCGAGCTATGCAGGGCCGCCGATGGCCCACACTAGCCCACCAGGGTGGCGTGGTGCTGTGGCTGTAGCCCGGCACCAAGATAGCAGCCACAGACCATGCCAAGGGCTGCCACGGAGAGCCTGCTTGGAGGTCGGCCAAAAAAGATAAAATGGCAGCACAAGTCGCGGCTGCATCTTCCTTTAATTAGCGCTCGGAGCAGAGGTTGGCCGGGCTCGCGACCCACGAGGCTGGCGCTGACACCGCCCGCGGCAGCCTCGCGGGTGCAGCCGAATTTCTGCTGCAGGGTGGTAAGGGGTCGCGGCGGGGAGCTTAAGTGGCCACGACACATGGCGATGACGTCATCGCTGGTGGCGCAGTGGCGAAGGGCGCTACCGGCAGGTGCTATCGGGTAGCGCCTCAGTAGCACCCCGCCGAATTTCCCGCGCTGCCCCCGCCTGCTCGACAAGCCCTTTGTGCCCCGTTAGCGCCCCCCGGAGGTGCTAACGGCAGGTGCAAAGGAGCTGAATTTCGCAGCCTATTTCTTTTCAAATACCTCCAGTCATTAACGCAGCTCTCTGGGGTTTTTTTTTTAGTGATGCATTCAATGAAAGTATTATAAAATGAAAAACGTGACAGTGATTGACCACCGCCTCTCTTTATGGACTGTTGGAAAACTCAATAAAATTCACAGTAAAATAAAATGAAATTACGTGAGACATTTAAGAATGACTGGGATTTATTGAGGAAGATTGTTTTACAACAAGTACAATATAAATTATGTAAATCAATAAGGCGTGCAGTGTCTCATGAAAATTAAAGTTAATTGTATTACCTTAATACAAAACTCCCTGCTGTAATTAAGTTTTGGAGTTTTTATTAAAATTTGGTGAGATTGCAATGACTTCTTCTTTGACATGGGGCGAATGTAAGGCAGTCTGAGATGGGTTTGGAATGCATGTGCATAACTGCAAGTAGTATGGTAAATAAGGTTGGTGAGTTGCAGGTCACTACATGGGACTATGATACAGTGGAAATAACAGAGACCTTAATATTCCTGGCTACAGATATTCAGGAAAGATAGGGAAGGAAAAAAGAAGGGGGTGGCAGTATTGATCAAATAAACTATTATAGCACTGGAGAGGGATGATACATGTGAGGGGTCAAAGATAGATTCTATTTGGTTAGAATTAAGGAACAATAGAGGAGCTATTATGCTACTGGGCATATACTACAGGCTACCTAACGGGAAGAAGATAGAGGAACAAATTTTCAGGCAAATTACAGAAAGATCCAAGAATTACAGTGTAGTGATAATGGGGGACTTCAATTATCCTAATATATACTGGGATAGTAACAATTTAAAGGGCAAAGAGAGGGAGGAATTCCTGAAATGTTTACAGGAGAACTTTCTGTGATCAGTGTGTTTCCAGCCAACGAGGAAGGACGCAGTGCTGGATCTAGTTCTGGGGAATGATATGGGGAAAGTGGAGCCTGTTTCAGTGGGGGAGCATTTGGAGAACAGGGATCATAATATCAGGTTTAGAAAAGTTATGGAAAAGGACAAGGAACAATTGAGCGTAAAAATACTTAACGGAGGAGGGCTAACTTCCGTGAGTTGAAAAGGTATCTGGCCCAGGTGGATTGGAATCAAAAATTGGTAGGCACAACAGTAATTGAACAATGGGAGGCCTTTAAAGAGGAGATGGTCCACAAGCAGGATAAATCCAATCCGGCCAATTACCGCCCCATCAGCCTACTCTCAATCATCAGCAAAATGATGGAAGGTTTTGTTGACAGTGCTATCAAGCAGCATTTACTCACCAATAACCTGCTCCCGATACTTAGCTTGGGTTCTTCCAGGACCACTCAGCTTCAGACCTCATTACAGCCTTGGTCCAAAAATAGACAAAAGAACTGAATTGGTGAGGTGAGGTGAGAGTGACTGCCCTTGAAATCAAGGCAGCATTTGACTGAGTGTGGCACCAAGGAGCCCTAGTAAAATTAAAATCAATGGGGATCAGGGGGAAAACTCTCCATTGGCTGGAGTCATACCCAGCACAAAGGAAGATGGTTATGTTTGTTGGAGGCCAATCATCTCAGCCCCAAGATAACATCGCTGCAGCAGCTCCTCAGGGCAGTGTCCTAGGCCCAACCATCTTCAGCTGCTTCTGTAATGATCTTTCCTTCATCATAAGGGCAGAAGTGGGGATATCCGCTGGTGACTGCACAGTGTTCAGTTACATTTGTAGTTTCTCGGATAATGAAACAGTCCTTGCCCGCATGCAGCAAGACCTGGACAACATCCAGATTTGGGCTGTAAAGTGTCAAGTAACATTCACGCCACATAAGTGCCAAGCAATGACCATTTTCAACAAGAGAGAGTCTAACTACCCCTGCTTGACATTCAATAGAATTACCATTGTTGAATCCCCCACCATCAACATCCTAGGAGTCACCATTGACCAGAAACTTTACTGTGGTTACAAGAGCAGGTCAGAAGTTGGGCATTCTGCAGCGAGTGACACACCTCCTGACTCCCCAAAGCCTTTCCACCATCGACAACGCATAAATCAGGAGTGTGATGGAATACTCTCCACTTGCCTGGATGAGTGCAGCTCCAACAACACTCAAGAAGCTCGACACCATCCAGGACAAAGCAGCCGGCTTGATTGGCACCCCATCCACCACCTTAAACATTCACTCCCTCCACCACCGGTGTACCGTGGCTGCAGTGTGTACCATCTACAAGATGCACTGCAGCAACTGGACCCAGGCTTCTTCGACAGCACCTCCAAAATGTGCAACCTCGAGCACCTAGAAGGACAAAGGTAGCAGGTGCACGGGAACACCACCGCCTTCAATTTCCCCTCCAAGTCACACAGCATCCTGACTTGGAAGTATATCGCCATTCCTTCATCACCGCTGGGTCAAAATCATGGAACTCACCAGCACTTTTTCAAAGGCAATTTGGGATGCACAATAAATGCTGGCTTTGTCAGCGATGCCCATGTCCCATGACTGAATAAATTGAAAAAAAAAGTAGCAGACTTCAGGAGGACATAGACAGTCTGGTGAAATAGCAGACTCGTGGCAGATGAAATTTAATGTAGAGAAGTGTGATGTGATGCATTTTGGTAGGAAGAATGAGGAGAGGCAATAATAACTAAATTATACAATTTTAAAGGGGGTGTAGAAACCGAGAGACCTGAGGGTGTACATTCACAAACCTTTGAAGGTGGCAGGACAAGTTGAGAAGGCTGTTAAAAAAGCACATGGAATCCTGGGCTTTATTAATAGAGGCATAATCTACGAGCAAGGAAGTTATGCTAAACCTTTGTAAAACACTGGTTAGGCCTCAGCTGGAGTATTGTGTTCAATTCTGGGAATCCCACTTCAGGAAGGATGTCAAGGCCTTGGCGAGGGTACAGAAGAGATTCACTAGGATGATACCTGGGATGAGGGACTTAAGTTATGTGGAGAGACTGGAGAAGTTGGGGCTATTCTCCTTAGAGCAGAAAGTTTAAGAGGGTATCGATAGAGGTGCTCAAAATCATGAACGGTTTTGATAGAGTAAATAAGGAGAAACTGTTTCCAGTGACAGAAGGGTCAGTAACCAGAGGACACAGATTTAAGGTGATTGGCAAAAGAACCAGAGGCGACATGAGGAAACATTTTTTAACCAGCCAGTTGTTGTGATCTGGAATGCGCTACCTGAAAGAGTGGTGGAAGCAGATTCAATAGTAATTTCTGAAGGGAATTGGATAAATACTTGAAGGGAAGAATTTGCAGGGCTATGGTGAAAGAGCGGTGGAGTGGGACTAGTTGGATAGCTCTACTCTACAGGCACGATGGGCCAAATGGCGGCCTCCTGGGCTGTATCATTCTGTGATTCTAATGTGCTGTAGTGAGCCTGGCTGTGAATAAGTTCTGGTGCGGCCATTTTATCTCCAGTGATTCAACATGAATTAGCAACTGGGTGCCAATTTAAACACACAAAACATAGACTTTGATGCGAAACTGAAGTATGGCACTCATCCAAAACGCTCCTCCCCTCAGGCTGCTCTCTTCTCGATGGATGAGTAAATAGATCCCAATTTCGGCCTGCTTCCACTTAGACCACTTTGTCCTGTGTGGCCTCTGGTGCGGAGATTCCACGGGTGTACTGAGCCTTTATTTCTAGCCGCAGATGCAATGCTTCTGTTGCCAACTGTTGCTGAAGCTGAACATTGTGTCAGCTAATGCAATGATTTGCTAGTTGATTAATATAACCATGGAAGCATTGGAGATATATTTAAAGGAACTGATCTAGAAGCAATAAATCATTCCACTGCCAGACCACCAACTCCTTTATTTTTAGGTCTAAGTGGCAGCGGCGTAAAAAAGTGTCGTTAATCCATCAATATAGTGAGTGGCATTGATTTTAATAGGGGCGGGGCTATGATAATGACCTTCGAACTGTTTTTGGCAAGAGTAATGGCAGAATGGCACAAAAGTCCCAGGAAAATAAGGCGTGGCATAAATAATGGTATATGTCACTTACACCATAGTTTCCTCTTTCTTTTGGGCCGTTCAAGGGCCCCTATGACGTTGGTGCGCCTTTACAATGGTGCAAGTCCCCAGCTGAGCCCAATCCTGTCCTCCCCGGACATGCACATGCACCCACTTTCCAGCAGGGTTACTTGACAGAAATCAGCAGCAGCAACCTTGGCTGCTTTTTTTTGTCCTCCTCTAGGTTAAGGCACTGAGGCCAACTTTAACATTCTGGCTGCAACCTCACCCAGGAACAGCTGATTCAGCACCGAGCAGGAATGGAACCTGAAGCCTTCTGGTCTCACAGCTTAGCCACACAGTGCCTTTTCCAACTGCAACATCGAAGGAGTTCCAATGATGCATTTTATACATTTTTTTGTACTTTGCTTGTGTGCCTACTGATGCAGTTCGATTTAGTTTAAGAATTTGAATACAGTTATGTTGTTATGGTTCTGGAGAGATGCAGGCTCATCAGAAAATGTAACTAATGGTGCAGAATATTTCCGATCAAGAGACCTTTATGCCATTGATGTTGATAACCATCACAACTTTAGAAGGTGTCTTCTAAATTTATTTCTAAATTACTATAAGTGGAAATGTATGTTGCCTGGTTAAACCAATAATATTGCTGCAGTAGCAGGTACAGTACAGTATATTGCTTTTACAGAGAATAGCATTGTGTATTCGCAGGCAATTTCTTGCAGATTATTCAGTGTTTTTCTCTAATGTGTACCATTCCTTCCATTTTACGTGTTGATATAAATGCGATTTGCCACTTATGAGTTGAATTGTTCTCCTTCCTGCAAGTACAAGGAGATCCTCTCTTAAAACTTATAAAACCATGTGGGTGGCAACACAGAATTCAATTTGCTGCACAGCTTGCACACTTTTTTTTGAATTTGTGCAATAAAGTCAAAATGTTTCCTAATTACTTACACAATGGGGGGATATTGGAACTTGTTCATTGCGGTTGTGACATCACGGTGAGTCATGAAGAGCTCCTGGAGAAGAATAAACTAGATATGTTATTTATCCATCTGTAGTTTGTTTGCAGGTGATGGGACACTTTGGTTTGATACTGAATGAATTTGATATTTAATCTAGGGACAAAGAAAGATTGCTGTCTTTTTGGCATTTACTTTCTGCAGTTAATACTCCTAGCAGTGACATGTTAATGTTAAGCTATAAGTTAAAGCAATCTTGTGCTATGCACTGGCACCCACTTGGAATTTAATTGAGACTATTGCAAATTCAGTGCACTTAGGATCCTGAATGCAACCACAGAAAGAAGACTTCTCATCTGTCTAGGCTAGATTTCAACCCAGGCCCAGAACTTCCAGGTCAGTCTTCATACCCACTGCTCCATCCAGTCCCCTATAATATAATTAGTTCTATATTAATATTTGAACTTTCAATACATTCCACCATGTAATGGGAACTGTTTTCTAAACTCTCTCCAGATGTGACTGCTGCCAATGGCCCAGAAATTCGGGTCGGGGGCTTCCCGCGGGTGCAAGCCCCCGACCTACACTTACCTAGCGCGCCGGCAGTTGAGCTCTGGGCCTGCGTGGAATTCCTCTCCGGGGCTTGGCCCAGAGGCCGGCGCGCTGTGCTGGCGTGTCCCAGGGGCGTAGTTGGTGCGATGCGTCCCCTGGGATCGCGTGAGCCATGGGCAGCCAATCGGAGGAGAGAAAAGCCCATTCATAAGATTGACAGAAAGACCTGTCAAAACGTATGAATGCTGAGGGCCCAAAACAGTAGTTAACCTTCAAATAATTTTTTTTTTAAATCACACTTTTTAAATAAACTATAAATTACATTAAATAACTATTTCAAACAATAATTTAAATTTTTGAAGAAAATAATTTTATAAAAAAACGGGGCTAAAAATAAACTTACCTTGCTTTAAAGTATTTAAAAATAACAAACCTGTGGAAATTTTTTTTTAATTTTAATTAATTGACCACTTTTTAAAATGCAGTGCTTACGCCTGGTTTTTACATTTCTAAAATCTAAAGACTTACCCTCACGGAAAAACCGGTTTAAAAAAAAAAAAAAATGTAAGTTCAAAGCGCACGCGCAGACTCCCACGCGCACGCGTTCGACCTCTGAACCCCTTCGTTCAGAGGATCGGAAGTGCCGGTTTCCCGCACATGCGTAGTGCATGCAAGGAACCGGCACTTCCATCGGGTCCACGCGTGAGTACCCCGTGCGTACTCACGCGTTGGGACCCGAATTTCTGGGCCAATATCTATGCAATAGGATGCAAGTGTTAAATTCACAGAACAGTTTTGGGCTAAATACTTCCATGTTCTAGTCTGAAAATTTACCTCAAATTGGCTGCTGCGTTTCCAACAGTGACCAAACTTCAAAAATTGGCTGTAAAGGACTTTGGGACATCCTGAGGTTGTGAAAGGCGCTATATAAATGCAAGTCTATTTTTTTCTAGTTGTCACATGTTATACCCAACCTGGGAGCGGCTTTGCGTTTAACTGTGTCGTATCTAGTGGACAATTGACATTGGAAGATCCTGGCACATGACTTTGAAATGAAAGCAAAAACTGCAGTAATTCAATAACACAGCATTAGAATATGGTAATAATGCCCTTCATTTCTTTCCTACATTGTATCAGTGACTATACTTCAAAAGTACTTCATTGGCTGTTAGGTGCTTTGGAAAGTCCTGAGATCATGAAAGGCACTATATAAATGCAAGTTCTTTCTTTTTAATGTATATATTTCACTCAAGATAGATAATTCTTTGAGATATTGCTCCAGAAAGTGTCTAGGGTATCCAAATAAGATGCTACAGAAAGGGTCTAGGGTGTCCAAATGAGTCAGTCTGCCAATAGAATAAAACAAAGGTGACAGATTGTACCAATATTTAGCACTTTCCTTGAACCCAATATTAAACTTATAACAGCAAAATACTGTGGGTGCTGGAAATCTGAAATAACAACAGAAAACGCTGGAAAAACTCAGCAGGCCAGGCAGCATCTGTGGAGAGAGAAATAGAGTCAACGTTTCAGGTCTGGGACCCTTCCTCAGATGAAGAATGGTCCCAGACCTGAAACATTAACTCTGTTTCTCTCTCCACGGGTGCTGTCTGGCCTGCTGAGTTCTTCCAGCGTTTTCTGTTGTTATTAAACTTATAACATTTGACCATAGGGACTGATCTGACATTTCTTGGGAGCAGTTGGCGCTGACATTGGGTGCAAAAGATAAAAATAAACTTCCATTCTCCAGCTCTGGCATCCCTTTTTCTGTCCTCTGCCTAATTTTCTATAAAACTTCTAAGTTTCTTAAAGAAAGGGACCAATATTTCAAAGAATAGAGTGCCTTTCATGATCTCTGGACTTCCCAAAGCACCTTCCAGCCAATGAAGTACTTTGAAGTATAGTCACTGATGTAATGTAGGAAAGAAATGTAGGGCATTATTACCATATTCTAATGCTGTGTTATTGAATTACTGCAGTTTTTGCTTTCATTTCAAGGTCATGTGCCAGGATTGGGCTGTAGGCTGGGCCAATGCCCTGGAATTTGGGGCAGGGCTGAATTCCACTTCCTATTTTTCTCCACATGATGAAAAATTCCAACAGGGGAGAAGGAGCAGGTGCTTCTTGCACCAGTACCCTTCTGTTCTGACATCAGAAGAGGAGATGAGATGGCATCATCCCTAGTTCTGTCTCACTTGTATCTGCATATTAAAGGCATACTTGCAACATCTAGACAGAAATGAGGTTCATGTGGCAGTTTCATAATGGTATGTTCAAAATATGTATCTTATTTTTTGAACTGCCCATTGCCAGATTGGCCCACCCTTCCGAACCCCTCCCCCGATGCAGCGGCAGAATGCAGTTCTGACATTCAGCGGACGATCGAGGAGTGCCATAAAGGAACGGGATCGTGGCCGGGTTAGCCCGATGGCCGGAAGTCCGATCCTGCTGTACTTTTGGCAGCAAAATGGGCCTCCAGGAATTCAGGCTCCTAGTTACTAATTCCTGTGACTAATTTTGCCTTCAAAACAGGAGACGTTGAAGTATCCAGTCATAATAGGTGGTGGACCTATCCAGGGAGGAGGAGGCTCCATGACCATCCCCATCTTCAACAGTGGTGGAGCCCAGCATGCGATGCAAAAGACAAGGCTGAAGTGTTCGCAGCCAGAAGTACCAAGTGGACGATCCATTTGGACCTCCTCCTGAAGTCCCAACCATCACAGATGCCAGTCATCAGCCAATTCGATTCACTCCACGAAATGGCTTAGTGTACTGGATACAGCAAAGGCTATTAGTGTACTGGATACAGCAAGGCTATTAGTGTACTGGATACAGCAAAGGCTATGGGCCCAGGCAACATCCTGGCTGCAATGCTGAAGACTTGGGGCTAAAAATTGAGTAGCACCCTGGAAAAATTAGACCCCCCGTGATGGAAATTGAGTGGTAGCGCCCCAAGAGGGTAGCGGGGTGCTACTGGAAGCATCCCACTACCCTCTTGGGGCGTTGCGAGGGATGTCGTGCCGCGGCATTGCAGGCCTTCCTCCCCTTCTTAAAGGGGAGGGGCCTTGGGCAACGCGACCCGGGGCCCAGCTGGGCCCCGGGGGATCAGGAGTGCCGGGCTCATGGAGCGCAGCCGGCACTCCGCGGGGGCGCGGGTAAGGAGGCTGGGGACGGGAGCAGAGGCAGGTGCTGGCAGGCGGCCAGCAACAAAAATGGCCGCCTCGCACCTCATCTTTAAATAGTGCCTCCCCGGCCGCAGGTAGGCCTCCCTGACCCCATCGGACATAGCGTTCAGCGGTAAGTCAGGGGTGCACCTGAAGATCGCGAGCGGGGCGCTGCGCATGGTGATGACCTCAT
Source organism: Somniosus microcephalus (assembly GCF_052327205.1). Classification (NCBI taxonomy): domain Eukaryota; kingdom Metazoa; phylum Chordata; class Chondrichthyes; order Squaliformes; family Somniosidae; genus Somniosus; species Somniosus microcephalus. The sequence continues at coordinate 16,533,490 of NC_141008.1, forward strand.
CACCAGCGGCACAGCGCCGCGGGGTGCTAACAGTTAGCACCACCGCTAACCTCCCGCTGAATTTCACGAGAAGGCGTTGGCGGCGCCGCGCCCGGGTGCTAGTTGCTTTGCGCCCTCTTAGGGCGCTAACTGGAGGCGCAAAGCAACCAATTTCTCCCTCTTGTGCTCCAGAATTAGCAGCGTCTCTAACCATGCTGTTCCAGTACAGCTACACCACTAGCAAAGCATCTGCCTGACAGTAGAAAATTGTCCATGTACATCCTGTCCAGGACAAATCCAATCCGGCCAATTACCACCTGTGATAAAAATAATAACTTCCGGGAAGTTATGTCATCACTTCCTGTGAACTGTGAACTGTGAACTATGAACTATGAACTGTGTACATACCTCACTTCCTGTCATGTGTCACTTCCTGTTGGACTGGTATAAATACTGGTCTGTTCAGTATTGTAAGAGGCTTCTACCAGAGGCATGGTAAAGACCTCTCTTGTATATAGTGTGTTTATAAGTTACTTAAAGCTTACTTTAAAGTTACTTGATGGTAAGCCTCCTTTTTCTTACATCAATTTAAGTAACTTAGTATTTACACTCACAAATACTAGACCTTCGGACAAACTCGGAATTAAGGATCCAGGGAACCACCCATCATGGAGAAAATCCTTAGACCTATTCGTCTGGACTTGGACCCGAATGCACCAGCAGCTGGCAGGGTATGGAAGCATTGGTACCGTACTTTTGAGAATTTTCTGGATGAATGTGAAGCGGATGCTCCTGCTAGATTGAAGATACTTATCAATTATGTGACCCCAAAAGTGTTCGAATATGTTGATGAATGGGATAATTACGATGAGGTGATTCGGGCACTTAAGAAACTGTATGCCAAGACCCCAAATGAGGTCTATGCTAGACATCTACTGGCCACAGCCCGACAAGGGCCAGGGGAATCAATTGACGAATTCCTGCAAGAACTTCGCAGGCTCAGCGTAGATTGTAACTTTCAGGCAGCCTCAGCTGAGCTGTACCGCCAAGAAATGATTCGTGATGCTTTCATCTGCGGGATTGCCTCTCCATTTATACGCCAGCGTCTACTAGAAAGTAAAACACTTGAGCTACAAAAAGCTTTTGACCTAGCTTGTTCACTGGATTTGGCAAAGAGAAATGCAGACCTCTATCAGCTGCCCAGATCTCGATCTGCTGCTGTAGCTGCAACCAGACAATTCAAGCGGTCTCAGGTGAACCCTATCATGGGGGAATCTAATTCTGATAATTCTGATGAAGAAGAGGAGGACGACCCCACTTTAGCAGCCTCTTGGCAATCTAGGAAGGAATGCTTCTTTTGTGGAGATGCTTTTCACCCTAGGAAAACCTGCCCTGCTCGCAATGCAATCTGCAGTTATTGCGGGAAAAAAGGACACTTTGCTAAAGTTTGCCTATCAAGGGCCTCTACGAGGGCCAATCCAGCTAAGGCCTACCGAACTGCCCCAATTAGGGCCTATCAAGATGCTCCAGCTAGGACCTATCAAGCTTCCTCTCGAGCTCTCTCCCGAAGAAGCACACCGAGAGTTTCAGCCACTCTCTGTGCAACGACACCAATTACAGCTGCTTGCCCACAGAACCTGTCTCATGCAGCCACAAAAATTTCAATTAAAGGGCATACCTTAGATGCCTTAATTGACTCAGGAAGTACTGATAGTTTCATTAAGGAACAGATTGTTGCGAAATTGAAACTACATGTCTTCCCATCGGACCAGGCAATTGCGATGGCCCAGTCATCACTTAATACCAGAATCTCCGGCTTTTGTGTTGTTGATATGACACTTCATGGTCGTATGTATCCCTCCACCCGACTTTCGGTGCTCAAGGACTTATGTAGTGATCTCCTCTTAGGACTGGACTTCCAAAAACAGCATAAGAAACTCACCATTGAGTTTGGTGGATCCAAACCCGGACTTACTATTTCTAATATACCGTCTAAATTACCATTTTGTGCATTATCAGCAGCTTCACTTGATGAACCCTCATTATTTGCCAGTATTCCGCCTCAATGCCAACCGATAATAACGAAATCACGGCGCTTTAATCAGGAAGACCAATCTTTTATTGCGGCTGAAATCTCTCGACTTCTAGCAGAGGATATCATTGAACCATGTTCGTCGCCCTGGCGGGCTCAAGTCGTCATTGTCAAGAACCCTCTAAAACCTCACAAACAGCGACTATGCATCGATTATTCGCAAACCATCAATCAATATACCGACTTGGACGCCTACCCATTGCCACGCATTGATGATATGGTTAATAAACTGGCCGAATACAAAGTGTTCTCAACTTACGATTTAAAAAGTGCCTATCATCAGTTACCCTTGAAGGTCTCAGATAAGCAGTACACAGCCTTTGAGGCTAATGGACGGCTGTACCAATTTCGTCGCCTCCCATTCGGGGTTACTAATGGAGTGGCTGTCTTTCAACGGGCAATGGATGGCCTGGTTAAGCAGGAAAACCTAAGGGACACTTTTCCCTATCTTGATAACATTACCATTGCAGGTCACGATCAACAGGAACACGACTCCAACCTCCAAAAATTTCGGGACGCCCTCCATCACCGTAATTTGACCCTGAATGAATCCAAATCTGTTGAGTCGCAACCGACCATCAACATCCTTGGCTACTGCGTAGGCAATGGTATCATTCAGCCAGACCCAGAAAGACTTCGCCCGCTCCAAGAGCTCCCGTCACCTAAGAATCCGGCTTCTTTACGTCGGGCTCTCGGTCTGTTTGCATACTACGCTAAATGGATTCCTCATTTTTCGGACAAAATCCAACCCTTGCTGCATGCTAGATCATTTCCACTGGGAACAGCGGCTGTTGCAGCCTTTAACCTTCTCAAAAAACAGTTGGAGAAAGCGGCTCTTCACTCCATTGATGAGAATCTCCCTTTCGTGGTTGAATGTGATGCCTCGGAGGTGGCGATCTCGGCTACTCTGAATCAGGAAGGTCGTCCTGTAGCATTTATGTCCAGGACCTTACAAGGTGCCGAGCTACATTATCCTCCGGTTGAGAAAGAAGCCACAGCCATCATAGAGGCAGTACGGAAGTGGAACCATTTTCTAGCTCGCCAGCACTTTACATTGATCACGGACCAACGATCAGTCGCCTTCATGCTCGATAATCGAAAGCGAACCAAAATTAAGAATAATAAAATACAACTTTGGAGGATGGAACTGGCCTCTTTTGGTTATACCATTCTCTATCGGCCTGGCAAGGAGAATGTGGCCCCGGACACCCTCACACGGGCATTCTGCTCCACTATGTCATCCTCCACTCTCATGGATGTCCACAATGGTTTGTGTCATCCTGGCGTTACGCGCATGCTACATTTCGTACGATCACGGAATCTCCCTTTTTCCACTGGAGATGTAAAGAAAATATGCTCAGAATGCCGGCTTTGTGCGGAATTAAAACCTCAGTTCTTCCGCCCCTCAGATGGTATACTCATACATGCAACCCAACCGATGCAACGACTTAGCATCGATTTTAAGGGCCCAGTGCCCTCTTCAACTCGGAACACATATTTGCTCACCATGATCGACGAATATTCACGTTTTCCGTTTGCCTTCCCCTGCTCCAATATGCTGGCGTCCACAGTAATCTGCTGCCTTGAGCAGGTATTTTCTCTCTGTGGCATGCCGGCTTATATTCACTCAGATCGGGGTCCATCCTTTATGTCGAGGGAACTCAAGGACTACCTCTCAGAACGGGGAATTGCTACAAGCAAAACAACACCATACCATCCCATCGGAAATGGGCAGGTAGAGAGGTATAACGGTATCATCTGGAATTCCGTACGTCTCGCTTTAAGATCTCGGGGCCTACCAGACCAGCAATGGGAAACAGTGCTTCCGGATGCATTGCACTCTATACGGTCCCTGCTTTCTACAGCCACAAATACTACACCTCATGAGCGGTTCTTTGGATTCCAGCGTCGCTCATCTCATGGGACATCACTCCCGTCATGGCTAACTACTCCTGGACCTGTATTACTCCGAAGATACGTTCGGACGTCTAAAAATGACCCTCTTGTAGACGAGGTCGAACTAACCGATGCCAACCCCACCTATGCAAACATACGATATTCCGACGGCCGAGAATCTACCGTATCATTACGGGATCTGGCTCCCTGCCCACCAGGACCTAGTGGGACATCGGGTGATGGCATTTCACCAGGAAACTCTTGGGACCTATCGGGTACCCCTCTCCAGGATCCTGATCGGACACCAACTAGCTTGGTGCCGGTAGAACCCCGTGCTCAAGGTTGCGACCCTCCCAGTACCACGCATGAAAGTACTGGTCTGCCACAGACCAGCTCTGCACCTCCCTTTGAACAGAGGCAGTCTGACTTTGAACCTATTGGGGCTCGTACTCGAAGCCATGATCTCCCCGACCCTTCACAGGGCAATCCAGGCCACACGGACTCTGACCAATGGCCAACCGCATGTAAGCGGACCAGCGACCCTCTACGACGGGAATCCAAACGGGTGCGACTCTTCCTTGTTCGGCGGCTGCGGACCAAAAGGTAGACCACAGCCTCCTAAACCTGCAGGAGGGAAGAATGTGATAAAAATAATAACTTCCGGGAAGTTATGTCATCACTTCCTGTGAACTGTGAACTGTGAACTATGAACTATGAACTGTGTACATACCTCACTTCCTGTCATGTGTCACTTCCTGTTGGACTGGTATAAATACTGGTCTGTTCAGTATTGTAAGAGGCTTCTACCAGAGGCATGGTAAAGACCTCTCTTGTATATAGTGTGTTTATAAGTTACTTAAAGCTTACTTTAAAGTTACTTGATGGTAAGCCTCCTTTTTCTTACATCACCACCCATCAGCCTGCACTCAATCATCAGCAAAGTGATGGAAGGTGTTGGCGACAGTGCTATCAAGCAGCACTTACTCACCAATACCTGCTCACTGATGCTTAGTTTGGTACCGCCAGGAACACTTGGCTCCAGACCTTATTGCAACCTTGGTCCAAACATGGATGAAAGAGTTGAATTCCAGAGGTTAGGTGAGAGTGACTGCCCTTGACATCAAGGCAACATTTGACTGAGTGTGACATCAAGGAGCCCTAGTAAAATTGAAGTCAATAGGGGTCGAGGGGGGAAACCCTCTACTGGCTGGAGTCATACCTAGCACAAAGGAAGATGATTGTGGTTGTTGGAGGCCAAACTTCTCAGCCCCAAGACATCGCTGCAGGAGTTCCTCAGGGCAGTATCCTAGGCCCAACCATCTTCAGCTGCTTCATCAATGACCTTTCCCCCCATCATACAGTCAGAAGTGGAGATGTTCGCTGATGATTGCACAGTATTCAGTTCCATTCGCAATTCCTCAGCTAATGAAGCAGCCCTTGCCTGCAAGCAGCAAGACCTGGACAACGTCTAGGCTTGGGCTGATAAGTGGCAAGTAACATTCGTGCCATACAAGTATCAGGCAATGACCATCTCCAACAAGAGAGAGTCTAACCACCTCCCCATGACATTCAACAGCGTTACCATTGCCGAATCCCTCACCATCAACATCCTGGGGGTCACCATTGACCAGAAACTTAACTGGACCAACCTCCTAAATTCTGTGGCTACAGGAGCAGGTCAGAGGCTAGGTATTCTGCAGCGAGTGTCTCACCTCCTGACTCCCCAAAGTCTTTCCACCACCTACAAGGCACAAGTAAGGAGTGTGATGGAATATTCTCCACTTGCCTGGTTGAGTGCAGCTCCAACACTCAAGAAGGTCCACACCATCCAGGACAAAGCAGTCCTTTTTATCGGCACCTCCACCACCACCTTAAACATTCACTCCCTCCATCACCGGCGTACCGTGGCTGCAGTGTGTACCATCTACAAGATGCACTGCAGCAACTCGCCAAGGCTTCTTTGACAGTAACTCCCAAATCCGTGACCTCTTCCACCTAGCGCTCTTTACCTAACAGCACTGTTGGAGTAACTTCACCACATGGACTGCAGTGGCTCAAGAAGGTGGCTCACCACCGCCTTATCGAGGGCAATTAGGGATGGCCAATAAATGCTGGCCTTGCTAGTGACCGCCCACATCCCGAGAATAAATAAATTAAAAAAGATGATATAAATATTTTGACTAGTTTTAACAGCAACTCTTCTGTTCTAATCATGGAAATTCTTGTTGGTAAAACGTCGTTGATTACGCGGCAGCAGCAGCTGTGCGACATCAGTTGGATAACCAGAAGAAAAGATGGGAAGATAACAGGCTAAGTAAAAAATTAGGTCATTTATAAGAGAGTTCCTCATTGACCTGTGTTGGGAATTACAATCCAAATTCGACACTGAATCTGCAAATGCTCTTTAGCTGTGGCCATGAAACCTGTATGTTGCCAGCTGCTTCCTGATATCTTATGCAGGAATTCGCAGTCAGACACATTGAATTGCATCCATGAGATCACAAATGCTTTATTCACAAGAGCAGCTCGATACATAACCCTCTCAAAAATTGAAAAACAGTAACAGTTTATGTGATTGTCGGCTTTCCTTAGTACCAGAAACAGTTTCTACGTACATTTTGGGAAACGGGCATCTAAACATACTGGAGCAAGAATTCCTAGGTTGGGAGAGGGTGGCATTAAGGAGTTGTGCCTGTGTGGCGGGGCAAGAATTTGGGATGGAACTGGGATTGATTATCATTGAAAAGATGGCCAGAAGATCGCCTGCAGCTTTTAAGAAGAATTCTTGCAGCCTTCACCTTCACCCAAGATAGGCCTTGGGAGTGCCCGACTGGAATAGCAGAGTGCCGCTCTGACTTGTGCCTCTCATTGGGGTGGGTGCTTCTGCTATGCCACTACAGCTTGACTATGAAAATGACCCCCTACCTGGAATTGGGGATAGGGTCAATGCCAGGTCACAGTAGCGAACGTACAACCTGCGCTGCCACAAAGAAAGTTAAAAGAACTCGCATTTATGTAGCGACTTTCACATCCTCAGGGAGGTCCAAAGCGCTTCACCGCCAATGGGGTACTTTTGAAGGGCAGTCGCTGTTGCAATGTACTGTTGTAAGTCAGCAGTGGACTCCAGAATTATGGGCCTAATATCTTCTGCTTACCTTACAGGAGAGTGTGCTGTGCCAAGAGGTGATTCATTACACCTATCTGTATAATTACCCCAACTTCACACACAGCCCTTCATTTTCTCATCTGTAAAGCAGATCCAGAAGTAATGTATATGTTTCAGTTTAGGGATGAGATGTTTCTTGAAATATTGGTACAGGTACATCTCTTTTTTTATATAGTAAAATAGGGGAAGTTGGGAGTGAGGGAATGGAGCATATTTTCACTTTGTATCAAGTATCATCCAGAGCTGGCTTTCAAGTGTCTATAAATATGAACTGAAGACATGGCTGATGATTCTTTATAATTCAGACACTCTTGACAGTAGATACGAACCATACAGATCTGCACGTTTGGTTACTCGGGATAGATTTGGCACGCTTAAGGTATGCTTCAAATATCTAATCACGTCTTCTGATGAGTGCCCAAATCGATTTGCGAAATATATTTAGTATTATCTGTTGTGTGGAATTTCTGTAAGGTGCGATTCTTCCAGAGGAGAGTCTACTCATCTTCGCTTTGGAGAGTAAAGTGTTGCAAAAGCTTGGTAATATAGATGAAGGAATTGTTGTAGGCAGAAAAATAAAAGCAAATGTAATCAAGCAGTACTCGATTCCTATCAGTGACTTACCATTCAACACCAATCTTCCTGAGCTCCATTTGGTCAAGTTCTTTTAAAAACCCTTCGAGTGTAACAGTTTTGTGATTGTAAATCACAATAAAGGCACCATTTCAAACCTGAAGATAAGTGATGCATGTCTTATGATAGTATCTGACAAATGGAAGCCTTTTATCAGTGTTTTATTATAAATAACAGTCCCTTTGTAATGCCTCGTTTTGACATCCCATTGTGCATTATCTCCCTAAACGTATTGTACCTTTTGTAGCTCATGCACGCTGTTGACTTTGGTATAGGCAGTGGAAGCTTCAGATGCAGAAATCTTGGGTGACATTCTGGAATTGGAGGCACATTACTTGCTGCTGCCATAGCATCCTGCACTCTTTGGCTACCAGCAATGGCTTCGAAGGTCAGCCTGCCTTTGGTGCAGAGGACTTGATTAGATATCTTAATAAGACATTTTACTATTCATCAAATCCTCTTGTGTTCTCACACACACCTGTTGCAGGCATGTGTCCAGATTCTGTACATGGTGTGGAGATGCCGGAGTTGGACTGGGGTGGACAAATGTAAGAAGTCACACAACACCAGGTTATAGTCCAACAGCTTTATTTGAAATCACAAGCTTTCGGAGCGCTGCTCCTTCTTCAGGTGAAGTGGAGAAATGCATAAAGACACAGCTTATATAGTCAGAGAATCATGTCAGATGTTTACAGGTAACCTTTCCAACTGCCATTTATCACACCTCGGCAGAGAGATAAACACAGCAGTCAAAGGTGTGAATGGTGTCCAAACAGGTCAGTCAGGGAAACGTTACATCAAAGAACAATGAGGTGGGGTCACAAGGGGTCAAATATTGCAGATGCTGGGGTCTGTATGAAAAACAAAAAAACAGACAGGAACACTCCTCGCCACGATGGACGTCTCGGCACTCTACACCAGTATCCCCTACGATGACGGCATCGCTGCGACAGCCTCAGTACTCAACACCAACAACAGCCAATCTCCAGACGCCATCCTACAACTCATCCGCTTCATCCTTGACCACAATGTCTTTACCTTCGACAACCAGTTCTTTACCCAAACACACGGAACAGCCATGGGGACCAAATTCGCACCCCAATACGCAAACATCTTCATGCACAAGTTCGAGCAAGACTTCTTCGCTGCACAGGATCTCCAACCAACGCTATACACCAGATACATCGACGACATTTTCTTCCTATGGACCCACGGCGAAGAATCACTGAAAAGACTACACGATAACATCAACAAGTTCCCCACCATCAAACTCACCATGGACTACTCCTCAGAATCAGTCTCATTCCTGGACACACGAATCTCCATCAAAGACGGACACCTCAGCACTTCACTCTACCGCAAGCCCACGGACAACCTCACGATGCTTCACTTCTCCAGCTTCCACCCTAACCACGTTAAAGAAGCCATCCCCTATGGACAAGCCCTGCGAATACACAGGATCTGCTCAGACGAGGAGGAACGCGATGGACACCTACAGACACTGAAAGACGCCCTTGTAAGAACGGGATATGACGCTCGACTCGTCGATCGACAGTTCCGACGGGCCACAGCGAAAAATCGCATAGACCTCCTCAGAAGACAAACACGGGACACAACCAACAGAGTACCCTTCGTCGTCCAGTACTTCCCCGGAGCGGAGAAACTACGCCATGTTCTTCGCAGCCTTCAACATGTCATCGATGACGACGAACACCTCGCTAAGGCCATCCCCACGCCTCCACTACTCGCTTTCAAACAGCCGCCTAACCTCAAACAGACCATCGTTCGCAGCAAATTACCCAGCTTTCAGGAGAACAGCGACCACGACACCACACAACCCTGCCACAGCAACCTCTGCAAGACATGCCAGATCATCAACACAGATGCCATCATCACACGTGAGGACACCACCCACCAGGTACATGGTACATACTCATGTGACTCGGCCAACGTTGTCTACCTCATACGTTGCATGGTACATCGGCGAGACCATGCAGACACTGCGACAACGGATGAACGGACACCGCGCAACAATCACCAGGCAGGAGTGTTCCCTCCCAGTCGGGGAACACTTCAGCAGTCAAGGACATTCAGCCTCCGCTCTTCGGGTAAGCATTCTCCAAGGTGGCCTTCGAGACACACGACAACGCAAAATCGTCGAGCAGAAACTGATAGCCAAGTTCCACACCCATGAGGACGGCCTCAACCGAGATCTTGGGTTCATGTCACGCTACATGTAACCCCACCTGATGCAGGGTCATCCAGACTCGAGTCGACATTGGCTTGTTCTCTCTACACAGATGCGGCCGGACCTGCTGATTTCCAGCCAAAAAAAATGTTTTTTGTCTGTTTTTTTGTTTTTCATACAGACCCTAGCATCTGCAATATTTGACCCCTTGTGACCCCACCTCATTGTTCTTTGATGTAATGTTTCCCTGACTGACCTGTTTGGACACCATTCACACCTTTGACTGCTGTGTTTATCTCTCTGCTGAGGTGTGATAAATGGCAGTTGGAAAGGTTACCTGTAAACATCTGACATGATTCTCTGACTATATAAGCTGTGTCTTTATGCATTTCTCCACTTCACCTGAAGAAGGAGCAGCGCTCCGAAAGCTTGTGATTTCAAATAAAGCTGTTGGACTATAACCTGGTGTTGTGTGACTTCTTACAGATTCTGTATGATAATGGTCATGTTTTGGGCAGGGAAGACCATTGGTCCAATTAGCCTATCCTTCCAAACCTCCCATCAGTTCTTTACCGTGATTCTGCAATTAATAGCCCTGTATCCATTTCCTTGTAGGAAATCCTTTTGAAAACATGCCATCTTCCACCACCCTGCTGGTAACCTGTTCCATAATTTTATCACCCTCTAACTATAGAAAGATTACAAACATTTGAAAGTGATGGGCAGGTAAATACCTAATGCTCCATCCAGCCTGACCCACACAGTTATGATGCCTCATGCATCACGATACCACCCATCTGGAGCCAGGCAATAAAGCAGATTTTAAAAACTCAGGCCAATTTGGAGAAAAAAATTGGAACATTTCTTTCCGACCTCCTTAGGTGATCAAAACTAGTCCTTGAGATCACCTGATTTACGTTACAGGATACCTACCTCTTGCACGAGGTATCTCCGCCCCAGCCAGAAACAGGTCCAGTTCTCGCTTGAAGGAATACAGCGGATCAGCGTTCATTACACAAACTGGCAACCTGTTCCACAGGTTCACTATTCTCTGGGAAAAGAGATTAATTTATAAACCTCAATCAAATCTCCCTAAATTTATGCTTCTCTTAAGTATATCTGGGCAACTAAAGTGTTTTGAACTGGGAATTAATATTCTGGGCCTCTGCACCCTTTCCAAAGCCTTAATATCCCCACCACGTGAGAAGACCAAAAATGGACACAGTATTCTAACTGAGACCTAATCAAGGTCTTGTACAAGAAAGGACAAAATGGTATGCTTTGTTTTATCGTGAATTGTCCTGTGAATACACCTTAGAACTCTGTTCACTTTAGCTATAGCTTCATGGCCTTTAGAGATTGATGCACTATAACATCCAGATCTCTCTCTTTCACCACTGGCTTCAATTCTTTTCCCGGTAGGGTGTATGTATGTTTAGCATTTGATCTGCCCACAGACGTGGCACTACACTTTTTTAAGTTAAACATCATTTACCAAACAAAGGTCCACTCCCCCAGCACATCAAGATCTGTTTGTAGTAGTCGAGATCCCCTATAGGTCTACAAACTTGTGGATCAATCCCCAATAACTACAAAAGTTGCCACCGTCCTCAAATCCTGTGCCCAACAGAAGTAACTTTTCTGGATTCAAATTCTCCATACTTATACATAATATTAAAGACTCTATTAAAGCCTCGCTCATACTCCTCTTCCCCATAGAGAAAGATAATCTCTACTTGTAAGTCAACCTCGTAGCCCTCGTCTTTACTCTGTCCAATAATTCTATATCTTTTCTGTAATGTGGACCCCAATATTAATATGAAGGCGACTTCCAAGTGAGGAGGAGGCATTGTATGGCGAAAGCCGAAAGTCAACACAGCGGGTTGGAATCTGCGATCTCAACTCAATTGAACCAATACATTTTGACTTCCGGGTTTTGCGTCTCCAAGCTGTGCAACAGGCGTGCTGCGCACCCACATGGTGCAATCTCAGCTGTATTTAAAGGGACAGTGCACAACTGGAAATTGGAGGTGTTCAGGATGGATGGTGGACATAGAGCAAGAGCAGCACCCAGATTTAATGACGCCTCGCTGGAATTACTTCTGGGTGCAGTCAGGAGCAGGAGGGACCTACTTTTCCCCAGCAATGGGAGGAAGAAACCAGCGACTCTCACTAAGAAGGCATGGTTGGAGTTAGCTGAGAAGGTGGGCAGCAGGAGCGTTGTGCAATGTAGGAAGTGGTTTAATGACCAAACCAGGTGAGGAAAAGTGAGTACATTTGTTGATTCACCTACATCCTGTGATTTAAGCCCCTGTCCCCTTGCACTCTGTCTTGCTAATCGTTCTTCATCACATCATTCCTCACACCCACTCAATTTTCAGCAGGACTTGGCCTTCACTTTCTATGCACTTCGTCACCTTCCAATTTATCCATCCACCGCTGCCACTCACCACAAATTATGAATTATTTCCTTAAATGTTTGTCATTGCTTATCTACCGTCAAATCTTTTAATCTAGTTTCCCAATCTATCTTAGCCAACTCGCCCCTTATAGCTACGTAGTTTGCTTTGTTCAGATTTAAGACTGTAGGGGGGAAAATTCAGTTGTTTGCGCCTCCCGTTAGCGCCTTAAGAGGGCGCTAATGGGGCGCAAAGCAACTAGCGCCCGTGCGCGGCGATGTTTGCGCTGCTCACGAAATTAACTAGACATTTTGCAGCGGCGCTAAACATTACCGCCACGATCTCCTGCGCTGGCAGATCGTGACATCAGTCGAGTGTGCAATGCCCCAGTAGCACCCTGGACTGGATAGCCCCCTGCTTTACCACCTGCCGCTAGCAACGACAGGTTGAGGGGAGCGTTTTGCAGTCAGGAAGGGACTGGGGGAGCACTATTTAAAGGCGACCGCTTCCTGCCTTTGACTCCACTCACTTCCTCCAAATCAAAGGTGTTGCTATGGGAACTCGCATGGGTCCTAGCTATGCCTGCTTTTTCGTGGGATATGTGGAACACTCTTTATTCCAGTCCTACTCAGGTCCCCTCCCTCACCTCTTTTTCCAGTACATTGATGACTGTATCGGTGCCGTTTCCTGCTCTCGCCCTGAACTAGATAATTTCATTCACTTTGCTTCCAATTTCCACCCTTCCCTCACCTTCACATGGTCCATCTCCGACTCTTCCCTTCCCTTCCCTTCCTCAACTTCTCCGTCTCCATCTCTGGAGATAGGTTATTGACAAACATTCACTACAAGCCCACTGACTCCCACAGCTACCTGGACTACACTTCCTCCCACCCCGCCTCCTGTAAGGACTCTATTCCATTTTCCCAGTTTCTCCGTCTCCACCGCATCTGCTCCGACGATGCCACCTTCCATACCAGTGCTTCCGACAAGTCTTCCTTTTTCCTCAACCGAGGATTCCCCTCTACAGTGGTTGACATGGCCCTTAACCGTGTCCGTTCTATCTCCCGCACTTCTGCCCTCACCCCTGCCCCTCCCTCCCGGAACCATGATAGAGTTCCCCTTGTCCTCACCTTTCACCCCACCAGCCTCCACAGTCAATGGATCATCCTCCGCCATTTCCGTCACCTCCAGCGTGATCCCACCACCAAACGCATCTTCCCCTCACCTCCCCTTTCAGCATTCCGTAGGGACCGCTCCCTCCGCAACATCCTAGTCCACTCCTCTATCGCCCCCAACGCCTCTTCCCCTTCACCCAGCACCTTCCTGTGCAAGCACAGGAGATGCAACACATGCCCTTGCACCTCCCCACTTCCCACTATGCAGGGCCCCAAACACCCCTTCCAGGTGAAACAGCGATTTACTTGTACTTCTTGCAATTTAGTATACTGTATTCACTGCTCACGATGTGGTCTCCTCTACATTGGGGAGACCAAACGCAGATTGGGTGACCGCTTTGCGGAACACCTCCGTTCAGTCCGTAAGGGGGACCCCGAGCTTTCGGTCGCCTGTCACTTCAATTCATCACTCCATTCACACTCAGACCTCACTGTCCTCGGCCTCTTGCATCGTTCCATGGAAGGTCAGCGTAAGCTCAAGGAACAGCACCTCATCTTTCAATTAGGCACTTTACAGCCCTCTGGACTCAACATTGAGTTCAACAACTTCAGATCATAACCCCGGCCCCTACCATATATGATGTGCCTCAATAATTCCGAGACTCGAAGTTAGCAGAACAAAACAAGGCTTTTATTAACTTAGAACGTAACACGTAAGCGAGAGAGATGTCTTCCTTCTGGAGACTGAGGCCAGACTGAGCCAGCCTACAAACGGGGCCAGGTATGGGCGGAGCCCTACACACAGCACATTCCAGCACATTCCAGTATACAATACAGCACATTCCAGTACACAATACAATGAGGTCTGGGGGAAGGGAAATGGCACTGAAACTGATCTCAGTCACAGGCAGTGATGATGATGAATATTTCATCACATTCACCCCTTCTATAGATTTAGTCTGTTCGGGGGTTTGATAGTCCTCTGCGACCGACGTGGCTGTTGCGGTGCCGCGGGTGTCGGCTGGGTGTCCCCGGTAGCCTCCTGGGTCTCTGCCGGGGGTGCCGCCAGGGTTGTTGAAGGGGTAGTTGGTGGGGGTGCCGTTGGTCGGTGTTCTTCCGGGGGTGATGAAAGAGTAGTGGGTGGGTAAGAGTTGCTGTGATCGTCGTTGCCGCTATTGCCGTGGTTGTTGTCGATGCCGGCTGGGGCGACGTCTTTTATGGACACGGTGTCCTCCCTTCCGTCGGCGTGCCGGACATATGCGCATTGGGGGTTGGCGTGGAGTAGGTGTACTGGCTCCACGAGAGGGTCCGTCTTGTGGCCCCTCACATGCCTTCGCACGAGTACCGGACCTGGGGTGGAGAGCCATGACGGCATGGATACGCCTGAGGTGGATTTCCGGGGAAAGACAAACATTCGTTCATGAGGCGTGGTATTAGTGGCCGTACACAATAGCGACCGTATCGAATGGAGCACATCCGAGAGGACTTCCTGCCAGCGGGAGATAGGGAGGCCCTTGGTCCTTAGAGCTAGAGTGACTGCTTTCCATACTGTCCCGTTCTCTCGCTCCACTTGGCCGTTACCCCGGGGGTTGTAGCTGGTGGTACGGCTCGTGGCGATCCCCTTGGACAGCATGTACTGGCGTAGCTCTTCACTCATGAAGGACGCCCCCCTATCCGTATGGATGTAGCTCGGCATACCGAACAGGCAGAACAGGCTGTTGGGGCATTTAATGACCGTGGCGCTGGTCATGTCTGGGCAGGGGAAGGCGAATGGGAACCGGGAGTATTCGTCCACAATGTTCAGGAAGTAAACATTGCGGTCGATGGACGGGAGGGGGCCCTTGAAATCTAAGCTGAGCCGCTCAAAGGGCCGTGTAGCTTTGATTAAGTGGGCTCTATCTGGGCGGTAGAACCGAGGCTTGCACTCAGCGCAAGTGCGGCAGTTCCTGGTCAGAGACCGAACTTCCTCAATCGAGTAGGGTAAGTTACGGGACTTTATGAAGTGGAACAGCCGCGTGACCCCTGGGTGGCAGAGGTCGTTGCGGAGGGTCTGTAGCCGATCCCTGGTGGCGCTGGCACACATCCCTCGTGAGAGGGCATCAGGGGATTCGTTAAGGGCCCCTGGCCGGTAAATGATGTCGTACTCGAAGGTGGAGAGCTCGATCCGCCACCTAAGAATCTTATCATTTTTAATCTTCCCCCTCTGTTTATTATTGAACATAAACGCTACCGACCGCTGGTCGGTAAGTAGGGTGAAGCGTTTGCCGGCTAGGTAGTGGCGCCAGTGGCGCACTGCCTCCACGATGGCTTGGGCCTCCTTTTCCACGGAGGAGTGTCTGATCTCGGGCCCTTGTAGGGTCCTCGAGAAGAAAGCTACGGGCCGCCCCGCCTGGTTGAGGGTGGCCGCCAAGGCGAAGTCAGACGCATCACTTTCCACTTGAAATGGAGTGTTCTCGTCCACTGCCTGTAGCGTGGCCCGCTCAATATCCTGCTTAATGCTTTTGAAGGCGGCGTGGGCCTCAGCAGAGAGCGGAAAAGAGGATGCTTTCAAGAGGGGGCGGGCTTTGTCGGAGTAGTTGGGGACCCATTGGGAATAATAAGAAAATAACCCCAGGCACCTTTTCAGGGCTTTGGGAGTGTTGGGCAGGGGCAGCTCCCGTAGGGGGCGCAATCGGTCGGGGTCTGGTCCGATTTCCCCATTCTCCACCACGCTGCCTAGTATGCAGAGGCGCGTGGTGTTGTAAACGCACTTGTCCTCGTTGTAGGTGAGGTTGAGTTTTTGTGCGGTTTTCAGGAACCTCTCGAGGTTCGAGTCGTGATCCTGCTGGTTGTGACCGCAGATGGTGACGTTGTCGAGGTAGGGGAAGGTTGCCTGCAAGTGGTGGTCATCGACCATGCGGTCCATCTCCCTCTGGAAGACCGAGACCCCATTCGTCACCCCAAAGGGGACTCTGAGGAATTGGTAGAGGCGTCCGTTCGCCTCGAAGGCGGTGTACGGGCGGTCCTCTGGTCTGATAGGGAGCTGGTGGTACGCTGACTTGAGGTCGATGGTGGAGAACACCCGGTATTGGGCGATTTGGTTCACCATTTCTGATATGCGGGGTAGCGGGTAGGCGTCTAGTAGGGTGTACCTGTTGATCGTTTGACTATAGTCGATCACCATCCGTTTCTTCTCGCTACCCCTTACCACTACCACTTGGGCGCGCCACGGGCTGTTGCTGCGTTCAATAATGCGCTCTTTCAGGAGCCTGTCTACCTCGGTCGCGATAAACCGCCTGTCCTCCCAGCTGTACCTCCAGCTTTTGGTCGCTATTGGCCGGCAGTTAGGGGTAAGGTTCGCGAATAGCGAAGGCGGCTTTACCTTCAGGGTAGCCAGACCGCACACTGTGAGGGGCGGCTGGGACCCACCGTACTTGAGCGTGACGCTTTGGTGGTTGCACTGGAAATCCAGGCCCAAGATCACGCTCGCACATAGGTTCTTCATGATTAATACTTTAAAATTATCATATACAGTTCCGTTAACGCACAATTGTACCGTGCAGTAACCCAGAATGGTCGATGTCTGGGTTTTGTCAGCCATAGAGATGGTACCCTGAGTAGGGACCACCTTTAGGGAGAGTTGTTGTGCCAGTTCTGGGTGGATAAAGCTCTCCGTGCTTCCACTGTCAATTAAGCATTTAACCCGGCACCCGTTTACCTCGATGTCCACCATTGATCTGGATAGCGGGTGCGGCCTGGTCTGGTCCACTGTGACCGATGCCACTGTAGGGCCCTGATCGATACAAGATGGCGTCCACGCTGTCTGCTCACAAGATGGCGGACCCCACGAGGTCAGGCAAGATGGCGTCCAAGATGGCCGCTCCCACGGTGCACACGCGGCGGTGGCGGGTTTTCCGGCGGTTGGTTTTCCGGCGGGGTTCCCTCTGCACACCTTCCCGAAGTGCCCCTTCTTACCGCACTTAAAGCAGGTGGTGCCTTTCGCCGGGCACAGGTTTCTGGTGTGCTTTGGCTGCCCGCAGAAGTAGCAGTTGGGTCCCTGACGCGTCGCGGCTGTCGTAGGGCTTCTGGCGGGGAGAGCAGGGCCCAGCCGGTGTCGGGCTGTCGGGCGGGGAAGATGCCTTCCAAGATGGCGGCGCCCTCGGTGCACACGTGGCGGCGTGGACGGCGCGGGCTGAAGAGTAGGCGTCCGAGTTTCTCTGGGCCACATCCAGGGATCGCGCGGTGTCCGCAGCCTGTTTCAGGTCCCACCCCGTTTTTTCCAGCAGTCTTTGCCGGATGTAAGTGGAGCTGAGGCCTGTGATGAAGGCATCGCGAACAAGCTCGTCAGTGTACACTGCGGCTTTTACATCTCGGCACTTGCAGTCTTTGCCAAGCATTTTCAGGGTGCTTAGGAACTCCTCCACCGATTCCCCAGGTCGCTGTGCGCGGGTAGCGAGCAGGTGCCTAGCATACACCTCATTCGTAGGCTGCTGGTAATGCGCCTTTAAGATGTCGCAGGCGGCCAGGTACGTCTCGGCGTCTTGGATGAGGGGGTAAACCCGGTGGCTTACCCAATTCCGCAGAATTCCGAGTCTCATCCTCGCAGCGTCCGTAGCGTCTTTGACGGCTGCGGAATTGTCCTGGAGAATTCCATACACTCAAACCAGTGTCCGAAGCGTGCTGATGCGTCCGGAGCATGTTGATCCAAATCCAAACGTTCGGGTTTCAGGAGTTGATCCATAGTGTTGAAAAATAAGTTAATAAAATTGATGTGCCTCAATAATTCCGACACTCGAAGTTAGCAGAACAAAACAAGGCTTTTATTAACTTAGAACGTAACACGTAAGCGAGAGAGATGCCTTCCTTCTGGAGACTGAGGCCAGACTGAGCCAGCCTACAAACGGGGCCAGGTATGGGCAGAGCCCTACACACAGCACATTCCAGCACATTCCAGTATACAATACAGCACATTCCAGTACACAATACAATGAGGTCTGGGGGAAGGGAAATGGCACTGAAACCGATCTCAGTCACAGGCAGTGATGATGATGAATATTTCATCACAATATATATATATTTTTTATCCACACTTTTTGTTTGGCCTTCTGTTCTTCTCTCCCACATGGCAGGTGTCTTTCATTCTGCCAGCGCAATTCACACTTCATCTAGAGCCATCCTTTGTTTCTTAACCTGTCCCATTACCATCACCTTTTGCCTTGAATATCTCTTAATGTCTCTCAATGTCTCTTAATCTCTCCTGCCTTCTATCCTATCACAGACCTTCCCTTTTGTTCTTTCACCCCCCCCCCTTTCCCAGCCACTACACTTGTTTAAAAATCTGTTCCATTTCCTGCTTTTTTCCAGTTCTGACAAAAGGTCATCGACCTGAAACGTTAACTCTGTTTCTCTCTTCACAGATGCTGCCTGACCTGCTGAGTGTCTCCAGCATTCTCTGTTTTTATTCCTGCCTTTTTTTGTTGGTGACATTTTTGCACCACGCATTCTGAGAGAGAGAGAGACTTCTGGAGAGAGTCAACGTTTCTTTGTATCGATTTAGAAAAGACTGTGGGGGCTGCACTCTGAGCTCTTTCCCTGGGTTTCTCCATTGTTCTTTCCAACAGATTTGATGCACAGGTCTCTCCAGGCCGAGATTCAAGACTGCAATGAGCAGGATGTGGATGGAGAGCAAGATGAACCCTCCCCTTTAAGAACTGGCTGGCGCCATTGTGCCTGTGTTCCATTGCTGACTGACATCACATGAGCTCCGCCAGCACTCTGAGGTAGCGCCTCGTTCCTCGGCCTTTGCGCCTTAAGACAGGTGTGAAGCGCCTGATTTAGCGCTCCAATCACCTCCAGGGGCGATAAAAGCCAAATTTGCAGTCGGAGGCTAAACTTTGCGCCCGACTGATAATCGCGCCCCAAACGGGGCGATACTGAATTTTTCCCCCATAGTTTCAGACTTAACTAAATCACTCTCAAACTCAATATAAAATTCTGTCATATTATGATCAATCTTTTCCAGAGGTTCCTTTACTGCAAGGTCTCATTGCACAACACTAGATCTAAAATAGCCTGTTCCCTAGTTGGTTCTAGAAAACCACCTTGAATGCATTCCATGAACTCGTCCTCCACACTATTACTGCAAATTTAGTTTGCTCAGTCTATTTAAAGGTTAAAGTCCCCCACAATTATTGTATTACCCTTGTTACAAACACCTCTAATTTCCTAATTTCTACTCTGCCCAACACTATAACCACTGATGGGGGCCTATAAACTACTCCCACCAGTGTTTTCTGCCCCTGTTGTTTCTTAGCTCCACCCAAACTGATTCTACATCTTGATTTTCCGAGCTAAGATCCTTTCTCTTTACTGCCTTTATCCCACCCTTTATTATCAGGACTACCCTCTCTCCTATTCCGTTTTGCCTCTCTCTTCTAAAAGTCAAGTATGCTGGAATATTTAGTTTCTAACCTTGGTCACTCTACAACCACGTCACCATAATGGCTATTACATGAAACCCATTTATTTCTATCTGTGCTATTAATTCATCTCTATTTTGTTGTGAATGCTTTGCGCATTCAGATATAGTGCCTTTAGCTTTAACTTTTTTCTATTTTTCCCTGTCGTCACTTTATTCACTAATGCAATATTACCTTTGTTCAGCTCTCTGTCCCTTCCTGACCTACTCTGCTTATTTTTACCCAAATCGCTACTCTGCTGGACCGCCTTGACATTTCTCTTACTGATTTTGAATTTACCCTTTCCTGAATCCTCCCACCCCCCTTCATTAGTTTAAAGCCCTCGCTACTGCCCTAGTTATTCGATTTGCCATGTTCTCCTCATCCGAAGATGAGAGATGAGCTCCTTTGTCCTCTACCTCCTCTCTGCTGCGCAGTGATGTGCAGGACGCAGCACACCACTATTATTCTGGAGACCCTCGCTGACGTGTATTGAAGGGGGCCTCCAGACCTGTCTAGGCACCTGAAGCGCATCCTTAACATTCCGATTGCTTGCTCTGTGACACACCTGGTGGTCATATGGCTCTAGTTGTAGCGCTCCCGCACCTCATTGGTGGGGTTCCTCACAGGTGTCATGAGCCAAGTTTGAAATGGGTATGCCTTGCCGCTTACGAGCCAGCCCTTAAGTCTGCTTCTGGAATTAAAGATCTGAAATGTTGGCCTGCTGCAGTATGAATGCATCATGACAACTCCCAGGGAATCTGGCGCAGACCTGCATGAACCTCTTTTTTTGGTTGCACACCAGCTTTGCATTGATGGACGAATATTCCTTGCCATTTATAAAATCACCTGGTTGCTGTGTTGGTGCTCAGATTGCCATGTGTGTGCACCCTGTAACTGTGTGAATCCAGCCAGAGGCGAATCAGACTGTCCGCTCGTTCTGGCACGTTAAATTTAGAGCAAAGTTAAAATCAATTTACAAAGACCTCATTAACGTCTCCGAATGGTGGTAATTGCAGCAATAACTACCTGCCCGCCTGCAATAATTAAATCCCTGACTGCAGCGAATAGGTTTCTTGCCGACATCCAATTGTGCCTCTGTTCAACCTGGAAGTGGGTGCGTTGGAGCCAGGTTGCAGTCCCGATCGAGCATTTATTCATTTTAACCGCCCACCCGATCTTTGGGACTAAAATTCCCCCCATGGAGTCCAAATCTGAATACTAGATGCAGACTTACCAAGGCCAGCTACAACTTCAAGATCATTCCTAAATTTATAAGCCACACCTACATATACATCCCAACATTTTATTTACATTTTTCACCACCTATGAACATTAAACCAACTTATTCACTAAACCTTCAGCTAACTTTCCTGTTGCCTTGAGCACATGGCCTAGAAATTCAGTTGGTTGCGCCAGCCGGTAGCGCCTTAGGAGGAGTAGATGTCGGGCGCTAGGCGACTAGCGGCCGGGCGCAGCGCGATCTGCGCCTCGCCCCAACTTCACTCACGATTTAGCGGCGGCGCAAAGTCTTTGCGCGCGCTCAGCTGCGCGCGCAGATCATGACGTCATTTCCTCGTGCAACGCCCTTTGTGCGCCCCCAACCGGAAATTCAGTCGCGACGCCCCATTGTGCGCCTGGCGCCCCTAGCGACTGTTAGAGTGGAACGGTGCTCAGTTGATGCGGGGGGCGCAAATTAAAGGGCACTCCTCCTGCACTATAAGAGGCTGCCATTTCGCAGCACTCCTTCTTGAGAGACGGATCTTTGCAGAGAGACCAAGGTAGAGAGCTTTCTGCTTTGGCCCAACACTCGGACAGGTACTTGTGGCTTCAGGCCACAGCTTTCCACTTGTCTTTGCCTTCATTGACATATCATTGTTTGCCAGCATATTATGGGGGCTGCAATGGGTGCAAACGCTGGCTTTCTCAATTGCATCCAAAGGGCTCACAGACGCCGTGAGAGAGTGGCAGCCCTGGCTAGACGGAGAGGGGGCAACAGGTGTCGGGAAAGGAGGCCTTACCCACCCAGGCTATACCGCCAGCAGTTCTCCTATCGCAACATGTCTGACGAGCAGTGTGTTCGGAGGCTGCGATTCAGAAGGGAGGTGGTCACAGAGATCTGCCACCTGCTTGGCGGTGATCTGCAGCCACAGCTGAGGAGCAGGACGTCTCTGTCGGTGGCAGTGAAGGTGACGGTGGCTCTCAACTTCTATGCCACCGGCTCCTTCCAATCCGCTACTGGGGACATTTCCAACATCTCCCAGTTCGCCGTGCATTGCTGCATCCGCCAGGTGACCAATGCCCTTTTCAAAAGGAGACGTCAGTTCATCTCCTTCTCCATGGCCCTTGCCAAGCAGCAACAGCGTGCAATGGGCTTTGCAGCATTCGCGGGCTTCCCCATGGTGCAGGGCGCCTTTGACTGCGCGCATGTGGCTTTGCGGGCACCTCTGGAGAATGCCGAGGATTACCGCAACCGGAAGGGCTACCATTCGCTGAACGTCCAGCTGGTGTGTGACCACAGGCAGTTCATCCTAGCTGTCAATGCCCGCTTTCCAGGCAGCAGCCACGATGCCTTCATCCTGCGACAGACTTCTGTGGCAGACATGTTCCAGGCCCAGCCTCACCCACAAGGATGGCTTATCGGGGACAAAGGCTACCCTTTGTGTACCTGGCTGATGACCCCGCTCCGTGCGCCCAGCACCCCTGCTGAAGAGGGATACAACGATAGCCATCAAGCAACCAGGAACATCATCGAACAAACAATCGGCATCCTGAAGCAACGGTTCCGCTGTCTGGATCGTTCCGGTGGAGCCCTACAATATTCGCCGGAGCGAGTCTCCCATTTCGTGGTCGTTTGCTGCATGCTGCACAACCTGGCTATCCGCAGGACTCAGCCACTGCCACCAGACATTGGAGGACCACCTGAGGAGGAGGAGGAGGAGGAGGATCAGCACAGGAGGGAGGCAGAAAGTGCAAGGGCCGCCTGTCGCCGGCTTATTGAACGTCGGTTCTAGGCCCCCTCTCAGGGAATGGCTTGTGCCAATGTCAGCAGATGAATGTAGCCGCTCCACAAGCCCTCAGCCGAGCAGGGCAACCCGGACTTTACAAAAAAACCATGCACAGTGCAATTTAAGAACAATAATTTATTGCAAACCTCTGCCCTTCCCACATTACATCCTCATGTGGAGAAGCCCCCTCCAAAAACACAAAACTACCAGTCTCGGCCTTACAAAAAGAAAGAAAGACACCAGTCTCGGCCTTACAAAAACACAACTACACCAATCTCGGCCTTACAAAAAGAAAGAAAGACACCAGTCTCGGCCTTACAAAAACACAACTCCACCAATCTCGGCCATACAAAAAGCACCAGGCATTTGTGCATACCTTCTACTTTTTGCCCTGCGAGGGCGATGCCTTTCGCATCCTTGCCTGGCCCCTGCCCGCCCTGCAGCTCCTCCTCAATGGGAGCCCAGTGGCTGCAGCAAGGCTGGGGGAAGGCTGCTGAGGGGCAGATGGCGAGACGGCAGATGCCCTTGGGGGTCGGCCTGCACCAGCTCTGGCCTTGGAGTGGCCGGCTGCTGACTGCTCCAACTCTGGTTGGGCGGCAGCAGTCTGTCCAGCGGCTCGTGGCAGCTGCAATGGCGGAGTGGCAGTGTCGGCTGCAGGAATGATGCCAACCTGGCAGATCGCAGGTGCTCGCTGGTCGCCTGAGACATTGGCACTCACACGGGCCAGCACTGCAGCATGCGCAGCAAACAGCTGAAGAACAGACTGCTGGGCTGCTGCTGCACGGCGAGTGCCCTGGCGATGCCTGGCTGATCCAGCGAGGGTGGCAGCAGTTAGTGCCCGTGTGGCCCTGGTCTGTGTCCGCATGACAACAGCCAGTGAATGGACGGCACGACTAAGCACTTGGCTCGAAGCCGCCTGTGCTGCCGCGAAGTCCTGTAGACTCCTGGCCTGTGCTGCACTGAATTGATCCAGACTCCTGGCCTGTGCTGCTCTAAATTGCTGCACACTCCTTGACAAAGACTCAATGGAGTCAGGCATCCTTGCCACTGCAGCCATGAGCTCATTGTGCCTGCGCTCAGCCTGGACAGCCATTTCCTCCAGGAGCCGCACCTCCTCTGCGCTGACCGTCGCAGGACTGGAGGCCGCACTCACCCTCTGGGGAGAAGTCCGCCGAGCTTCCCCACCCCTCCCGCGTTGCTGCAGGCCGCTGGGCCCCGGAGCTTCACTCTCCTCCGACCCTTCCCCCCGGCTCCCCTCCAGGGAAGACGTGTCCCCTACATCGCCATGAGCTGGCGCGGCTGAGGGTGGCACTGATGGGCCGGCTTCCTCTTCCTCCTCCTCGTATTCCGAAGCGCTGACAGTGGCAGCTTGAGGGCCCGCCTCCTCACCTGGCGATTCACCATCTGAAAGCAGGAAGGCACAAGAGTAGCTTTAGAGTGAGGACAGGGCGGCAGCGAGGGAGGCATGAGTGGTGCCATTCACTGCATTGGTCGGACAGTGGCAAAGGATGCTGATCTGAGGCGCAAGTGGAACGAGCGAGGTCAAAAAGGTGATGCCCTTACCATTGGTGCCCAGAACAGGGTCGGCATCTCCACTGGCGACGGGGCCAATCAGCCGGCCTGCCATAATGCGCTCCACACGCTGGTCGAGGTCGGAGAGCTCTTTTACGTCAGGACGGCCTCCCCCGGTGTCAGTTCGTTTCCGCCGGTTGTGCGCCACCTTGGCCTGCAAGAGAAAGGATGGCCTCTAAGTACAGTGTGAAGCCCTGATCTTGTCTGCACTGCCTCCCATGGTCGAATAGCTTGTACAGTGTGAAGCCCTGATCTTGTCTGCACTGCCTCCCATGGTTGAATAGCTTGTACAGTGTGTAAAGTGCTGAATGTGCAAGTGATTTTCATGCCAGTCCCATAGCTGCTGGATGAGGGCTGGCCATTAGGGCTTTCAGGTCCCTTTGCCCATAAAGTGAGGTGCACATGCAGGATGAGGAGGACACTGGAAAGGGTACTCACCCTGACAACCCGAGTGAGGTCGTTGAACTTCTTCCGGCATTGCACAGGAGTCCTGGCAACCACGCTGTTGGAAGACACCCTGTTTGAGACCTCCCTCCAGGCTTTCCGGTAGGCGCTGGGCAGCGGCCTCTTGCCACCTTCTGGGAACAGAACATGGCGCCTGCGCTCCACTCCGCCAACCAGCAGCCTCAGGTCACCGTCGCTGAAGCACTGCGCTCTCTCCCTGGCCTTCTCCATAGCCCTGGGCGTTGTGCAGATGAAGCTGAAGTGGTCAGGCCTAGGTTGAGGGCTGCAGTGTGCAGGGCATGGCAGGCAAACAAATCCACCCTCCCCCTTTAAGAGCTGACCGGCGCCAGAGTGTCTGCCGTCAATCAACAACTCGCCGCACCTGCGCTGCGCCCGGCCTCGGGGGTATCGCTCAGCACCGCCGGCTTAGCGCCTAAAGATAGTCGTGCATCGCCTGTTTTAGCGCAGCAGCAACCTCTTGGGGCGATGCGACTGAATATCGGCGAAGGTGGCGCGACTTTGCGCCGGGCGCAAACTTTAGCGGCCGCCCGACTTTACCGCCCCAAAAGTGGCTATATTGAATTTCTAGGCCATTGACTTTTAATATGTAATTCATATCATTTTTTTCTTTTGCCTAATCTCATTGCTTTACACTTATCCATGTTGATCTATATCTGCCACTTCTCTTCCCATTGACCTAGTTTGTCCAGGTGGCCTTGTTTTATTGCACATTGGTTAGCATCACTGGCCAATATGTCCAATTTGGTATCATTGGTTAACACCCTAACATGGGTGAAGCGAATCAACTTAATTGTCTGATGCTTTACCAAACAGTACGCATGGTATTTTGAGGTTCTGTTCCAACGTATTAGATTGTACAGCTCTATACATGTTTATCAACTCTGAGAATGATGGCAAGATATCCTGTATGGTTCACAATACCCACATTCCATTTCTCCTTCAGCCTCAGAATTTGATTTGAAAAAAAAGTCAGGCTAAGAAACTCCTGTGGCAGTGTGACTTCTATGTTTGTGCCTAGCAACGTGTGTGTTTCTCTGGCATTGCTTTCTTTACCAGCTGTGTCACACGTACTTATATTGATTAAGCAGAAGACTGAGGGCGGTGTGTTGGTGAGCTGATGGCCTCTGTACTGCTGATTGTCAATTTTCCTACTGTCCCACCCTACTTTTCTTGATGGTAACATCTGGCTGTGTGACTGTAGCCTTTCAGCTTGGTTTAATTGGTAGCGCTTTTCCCTTCGAGCCAGAAAGTTGCAGGTTTGAGCCCCACAACAGGACTCAAACTCATAATCTAGGCTGAACACTCCACTACATTATTGCCGATGCTGCCCTTCATATAAGATGTTAAATAAAGGCTCCTTCTCTACGTTCAGGTGGACTTTAAAGATTCCAAGGCACTATTTGAAGAAGAATGTTTGTTTTCATGGTCTCCTGGCCAACATTTCTTTTTCAAAACCATTCGATAAAAAATAAAGAGATCATTCATCTTCCTGCTGTTTGTGGGAAATGGCTGCTGTATTCCTTACACAGTAGTTCCTGCACTCTAAAAAGAAATTGTGTGGAATGCTTTGAAATCTCTCGATAACGTGATAAGGCATTAGATAAATGCAAGTGTTTATTGGGGTAGAGTTTTCGCTCGGTTGCGCTGATCTTTTCTGCCAAGATCAGCGTAACCCATGCAAAAGATCGCGGAACTTTAAGTGCAAATTACGTCCAACGCAAATTGAGTGCCTGCGATCTTTTGTGCTAGTTTTTTAAAAATTGCGCTAGAACACGGCTCCACCCACAAAACTGACCAGGCCCCCAGAATGAATTAATCACCATTGGGAGTTTGTACTAATTGTGCTCATTTACAGGCCTTCGAGGAGGCTCCAAAAATTAAACTGGATCTTTTGGGCACAAGGACACTAACAGGTAAGTTTTAAATGCTTTTGGAAGTATTTTTTTTAATTTACTACGAAACTGACTACTAAACCCCAGTATAACTAGGAAATATGTTTATTTTAAAAAAAGTCATTTTCAGTCATTTAACCTCTGGTTAATCACAGGTGGTGGATTGACACTGTGATTAAAAATGCTTATTTTTTGTGATAAACCCATTTTCAGTTGTATTAATCAAACTGCGCCAGGTTAACACACTTAAATATATCAAGGAATATTTTTTAAAGCAAATTTTTTTTAAATGCTGCCCAATTGTGCTGGTTCATGGCAGAGTTTGTGTTTGGCGATATGCAAATGAGTTTGAGTGGAAACTTGAGGGGGAAAAAACACTTCGCCAAACTGGCACAATTTTGGGCGTAATTTGCGCCCAGATCTTCGATTGCGCCCAAAGCGCAAACTGTACCCCATTATTTTTAAATTAAAGCTCTCAGCACTTGTAGCCGCGTACGGTAGCATAGTGACTATGTTACTGGACTAGTGATCCAGAGGCTTGGATTAATGATCTATAGATATGAGTTCAAATCCCACCACAACAGCTGGGGAATTTCAATTCAGTTAATTAAATAAACCTGGATCATAAAAGCTTGAATCAGTAATGGTGACCATGAAACTATCGGATTGTTGTAAAAATCCATCTGGTTCACTAATGTCCTTTAGGGAAGGAAATCTGCTGTCATTACCTGGTCTGGCCTAATTTATCCTTATGTGGCTCGGTGTCCAATTTTTTGTCTTAAAATACTTCTGTGAAGCGCCTTCGGACGTTTTACTACGTTAAAGGCGCTATATAAATACAAGTTGTTGTTGTTATATGTGACTCCAGACCCACAGCAATATGGTTGACTCTTAACTGCCCTCTGAAATGGCCTAGCGAGCCACTCGGTTGTTTCAAGAAGGCGGCTCACCACCACCTTATCGAGGTCAATTAGGGATGGGCAATAAATGCTGGCCTTGCCAGCGAAGCCCACATCCTGTGAATGAATTGAAAAAAAAGCCAAGCAGCTTTTGCATATGTGTTTATCATTTTAGCAACTTACAAAATGTGTTCAATGAATCATAGCAGAATCAGAACAGGTTGTATAATAGAATATTTGTTTCTTTTTTGTCCAATTGCATTCTTTAAGGAGAATATTCTAGGCAATTGATGAAGTCCATTTTGTACAGCAATATAATCTACTGACCCTGTGGGAATAATTTGCATTTTTCCCGTAGGACATGGTTAAAAATTTAATTTTAAATTGTGAGCAGAAACGTGACTGGAGAAGTTGATCAAGCAAGGAGTGGCGTTAATAGTTTCCATGGAGATGACTGGAGGCTGCACTGCCCCTTTTGAATGAGGAGGGTGTTATGGATATGTTTGAGAAAGGGAAGTTTCAGGCAAAATCGTTGATTAAAATATAGAAAACTCCATAGAGAATGAACCACTGGCTTTTAATTGTAACGTCTTTTTGTCCTAATAAATCAGTTTGAATTTTAAACAATAGCAGAACATTTATTTACAAACCTGATTAATGAGCAAAAATTTTGAAATGCAGGAGTGGCAGATTTTTATTCCCTGGGTGCATTATTTGGGAAAAAAAGAGGAAAAATGGTCTAATTGTGCAGTGAGGGAATCAAAGGATTGTGTGTTGAGTACCAGTGGGAATTTCAGAGCTCAGATCTGAAAAGATGTAGATGCACTTGAAAGAGAAATATGTCAAACGCTGGATAAGCCAAAAGTTGAAAAGCTGAATAAAAATGAAGGTTTTAATTTTATTATACTCCACTGCAGGGCACTTGTTAATGAAGCAATGATGGATCCAGTTAAAGCATACTACTGCTAATTATCTGTTGTAACTCACTGACATTGGTAACACTTCTGTGCCAAAAATAACAAGTATCAAGTCAATTTACCATGTAGTATTTGTGTGACATTAAGGACAGATTGCATAAACTTGCCTTCTATTCCCTTGTGTTTATAAGGTTTTGAGGGGTGTTGAATCGAGGTGTTTAAAATGATCAAGGGATTTGATAGGGTAGCTACAGACAATCGATTTCCTCCGGTGGCGGAATCCAGAACAAGGGGGCACAATCTTAAAATGAGAGCTAGGCCATTTCGGAGTGAAATCAGTAAGTAGTTTTTCGCACAAAGGGTAGTGGAAATCTGGAACTCTCATACCCAGAAGGCTGTGCATGCTGGGGGTCAACTTAAATCTTCAAGACTGAGGTCGATAATTTTTTGATAGGTTAGGTAAGGTTATCAAAGGATATGGAACAAAGGCGGGTAAATGGAATTGAGCTACAGATTAGCCATGACCTAATTGAATGGTGGAACTTGCATTTATATAGCACCTTTCCCGACCACCGGACGTCCCAAAGCACTTTACAGCCAATGAAGTACTTTTTGGAATATAGTCACTGTTGTAATATAGGAAATGCGGCAGCCAATTTGCACACAGCAAGCTCCCACAAACAGCAAGATGATAATGACCAGATAATCTGTTTTAGTCATGTTGATTGAGGGATAAATATTGTCTGGGACACTGGGATAACTTCCCTGCTCGTCTTTGAACTAGTGCCACATGATCTTTTACGTCCACCTGAGAGAGCAGACAGGGCCTCAGAGCAACGTCTCATCCAGAAGACGGCACTGAAACATGTGGAATGGCGTGAAGCTCCTGTACTTATGTGACAGATACTTAAAAGTTAGGGCTTGCCCATTCCAGTGTAAGAGGAGCTGAATGTCCTACTCCTGTTCCTATAAGGAGTGATTGATTTAATTTGAAAGATAACATGGCGGCTCAGTTGGTAGATGTATATAGTGTGGAACTGATCCATGCACATTAAGGAAGTTCTGGGTTGACATACTAGTCTGTGCTGAGTTGGCTGTCTCAATTGGGGTAGCGTTGGAGTCACTACAATTAACTTCAGTGCCCCTGAACTAGAGAGGGGGGGGGAAATCAGGCCAGGTTCCCAATCCTGATCACAATCCAATGACGTCTGTTGGAAAGTTCATATGTTTGGATTTCAAATGATGATAGAATGTCCATGGCTGGAATCTCTGTCAATACTCATTATCTATAGTTACACGTGAACAATGGCCAGCAGAACCAGATAACAATCCGCACCCCTATTGTACCTGAGTATAATTCAATGGCCTGGATTTTGCGGTAGAAATAACAATGAGGCTTTCAGCGCTCAGCGTTATTAAAATGTAACTTGGACAGCAACTTGCAGCAACCACACATGCACAGTTAAACACGGAAATCAGGAAGTTGCTGTCCGAATTGCCCTGCTCCTCTAGAAGCTGCGCTCTAAAAGTATCTCACCGAGAGACTCGGCATTGAAACACATAGAATGGCGTGAAGTTACTGTACTTGCGTGACAGATACTTAAAAGTTAGGGCTTATCCATTCCCGTGTAAGTAAATTTTTAATGGCGTGATAAGTCTTAATTACTGCCAAGCAACTTCTCTGGTACCAAAAATTAACTTTAATAAATGTGGATTCTCATTCGTTCAACTTTTAATTATTGTTAGAGATTTAAAAAAATAAAAAATATATTTTTTTTGCTTTTTCTGTGTCATTTTATCTCTCTCTCTTAATCCCATCTTTCTCTCTATTTCGCTTTCTGTACATGATTTGGCATTGTATTAAATATTCTTAACTGATGCTTCCTGGTTCAGACTCATTGAGGAATCTTCAATTTGATTGGTTAAGGAGATACACAGTTGCTTGCATTGTTCATGCAGGTCCCAGATCCCCTGTAGAGGGCGCTGCGCCGAATTGGCTTTCTAATCACAGCAAGTTCCAGTGCAAAACTCCACAGAAAGTCTGTGGGTAAGTGTAATGAATGGCTGGTGCCGTTTGTTCATCGCTCACAGCAAAATAAGGCCCAGTGTCTTCAGGAGATGGGGGGAGAAAATCGGAGGGGAAATTTTTATATCCCACTTTAATATGATCAAGAAATAAAGAGGAAAGCAAGAAATTACCCTGATTTCAAATATAATTACACCTTATAAAAAAGATCTAAACGTTTCTATGAAAATTCTGCCAAATGTCTTGAAGATAACAGGAGTAATTGTACAAGCTGTGCCCCTAGAATGAGCTATGCCCATTGGGACGGCATATCAGAAGTTGCTTTTCCTATGATTCAGTGACCACATTTTAAAAAGTTCTTCATTGGCTGTAAAGCGCTTTGAGACGTCTTCAGGTTGTGAAAGGTGCTATATAAATGCAAGTCTTTCTTTTCCTATCTAAAATGTACACAAGGCAACAATTTTGAGACCACATCTTGAGTATTGTG
Source organism: Somniosus microcephalus (assembly GCF_052327205.1). Classification (NCBI taxonomy): domain Eukaryota; kingdom Metazoa; phylum Chordata; class Chondrichthyes; order Squaliformes; family Somniosidae; genus Somniosus; species Somniosus microcephalus. Next base: position 16,564,661 of record NC_141008.1, read on the forward strand.
TGCAGTTTTGGTCGCCTTATCTGAGGAAGGATGTTCTTGCCATGGAGGGATTGCAGCGAAGATTCACCAGACTGATACCTGGGATGGCAGGAATGACGTATGAGGAAAGATTGGGTCGATTGGGCTTATACTCGCTGGAGTTTAGAAGAATGAGAGGGGATCTCATTGAAACTTATAAAATTCTGACAGGACTAGACAGACTAGATGCAGGAAGGATGTTCCCGATGGCCGGGGAGTCCAGAACCAGGGGTCACAGTCTAAGGATAAGGGGTAAGCCATTTAGGACAGAGATGAGGAGGAATTTCTTCACCCAGAGAGTGGTGAACCTGTGGAATTCTCTACCACAGAAGGCAGTAGAGGCCAACTTATTAAATATATTCAAGAAGGAGTTAGATATATTTCTTAAGGCTAAAGTGATCAAGGGATATGGGGAGAAAGCAGGGACAGGGTACTGAGTTTGGATGATCAGCCATGACCTCATTGAATGGCGGAGCAGGCTCGAGGGGCCGAATGGCCTACTCCTGCTCCTATCTTCTATGTTTCTATGTTTGTTGTCTTTTTTATTCTAACTCTTATTTTTGTGGTGTCCAATCCCCTTGGGTCTCCATCTGGTATCACACATCTTTATCCAATCAAACCAATTGACGTGCTCGCAGGCCCCACCAATACTTCTCTTGAGCCAGACTGTAGTACAGTAGCCTTCGCAAGAGCAGCATATGCTCACTGGTCCTGTGAGTCTTGCCTCCCTCTTTGTGGGTAAGTTCTTCATCTCTGCTTAGATGCCACTGCTTGAAGAAAGCTAATAAACTGCCATGCCAAACAGCTGATGTTGAAATGTAATAAGGATGTCCAGCTGAGTAAACAAATGCATGTAAATGTAACGATGCATGAAATTGCTGCTGGTGTTTTTTATATAAAAAATGGGACTGGTGACTGTCTTTTTTTGTACTTTTCTTGCTCGCTTTCCATCTCCTCCGCGTGCCACACATTTCTCAGCCCTGAAGGCAGACAGGCAGCTTGCACCCAGGCTTCTGACAATTACACCCGGAAGCTGATCTGCAGAGTGTGTGAGAGAGTATTTTTCCAATTTATGCTTCTCCCTGGATAAGCAAATCTCCTCTTTTTGCCAACATCTCTTCATGGCTTGATCAAGACAGGAACTCAGCTTTTGGGAGCTGCATAGAAATGACAACTTGGAATTATAACTAGAAATTACAACATTTCCGCCTCAGCTCAGTGTTGGTGCTCTCACCTATGAGTCAAGTCCAACTTCAGAGACTTGAGCACATAACCTAGGCTGGCTCTTCAATGCACTGTCGGAGGTGCTGTACTTTGGATGAGACGTTAAACTGAGGCCCTGTCTGCTCTCTCGGGTGGATGTAAAACACTCTGTGGCACTATTCAAAGAAGAGCAGAGGAGTTCTAGATAATATTTATCCTGTGTGCCTGCCATATCCCTTTATTCCACTTTCCTTCAACCGCCTATTCTTAAATATTGATAATGCTCTCTGCCCCAATCACTAACTCGGGTAGTGCAGTCCACAGCCTCACGATCCTCTGTTTCAAAAAAAATATTTCTCCTGCTTTGTCGTAAAAATCTTGCATTAACTCTTATACCTATTATTAATTCTTATGTCCTCTTGCTCTAGACCCTCCAATCACAGGAAGAGTTGGATTGTACTTTCTTTTTTCTTCCTTCTCTTTCTGCCAATTTTCTTCTTGCCTCACTCTTCTCAGGTGGATGTGAACGATCTGGTAACACTATTTGAATAAGAGTTGGGAGTTCTCTTAGTGTTCCGGCCAACATTTATCCACAACCAACACTACCAAAAAACAGGTTATCTGGCCATTTATTTCATTGTAGTTTGTGTGCAAATTGACTGCTGCATTTCCTACATTACAACGGCTACCACACTTCAAAAATACTTCATTCGCTGTGAAGCACTTTGAGACGCCCTAAGATCACATTGATGCAAGTTATTTCTTTCATTGTAATTAATTGAAGTTCCTTTTTAAAATTGAAAAATTAAATTGCCGTGCTCATAAAAATTGTCGCTATTTTTTTTAAAAGGTGGAGAATAAACTTCAGTAACACTTTACTCCGCTTCACCCATGGAGGTTGGTGTTAAAAGGTGGGGGTGGGGGGAGCTGATAATTTTAGCGCTATTCCAGTTTTTGTTTGCTCTGTGAAAAAAGAATTTATTAGCACTAATGTTTTGGTGTTATTTAATTGCTTACTGCTTAATTTTGTAAATTAAGAGGCTTGTTAATGATTCTTAATGCAGACTAATGATATTCAGTTGCCTGCAGTTAATTCTGCGCTGATGCTCGTTGTTCCCTACCTGAGTTGGAGCTGTGGTATTTCTAGGATAAGTAAAGATGCTGGTGAGCATTACGGCTGCAATATGTGCTGCTTTGCATTGTTGCACGAAACAGAGGTCAGAACACAGGAATGAAGACTCCACCGATACTCAACTAACCACACCAACTACTCCCAAGAAAAGATCCTCTACATTCTCTATCCCTAAAACATGTGCAAAGATTGACTGTCCCCATGGAGCTGCTTGGGAGCTATACCAGCCCCTATGTGATGAGCTGCAGAAACTTAACTAGACCAGCCACATAAATACTGTGGCTACAAAAGCAGGTCAGAGGCTAGGTTATCTGTGGTGAGTGTCTCACCTCCTGACGCCCCAAAGCCTTTCCACCATCTACAAGGCACAAGTAAGGAGTGTGACGGAATACTCTCCACTTGCCTGGATTGTGGCTGCAGTGTGTACCATCTACAAGATGCACTACAGCAACTCGCCAAGGCTTCTTCGACAGCACCTCCCAAACCCATGAGCTCTACCACCTAGAAGGACAAGGGCAGCAGGTGCATGGGAACACCGTCACCTGCAAGTTCCCCTCCAAGTTGCACACCATCCCGACTTGGAAATATAATCGCTGGGCCAAAATCCTGGAACTCCCTCCCTAACAGCACTATGGGAGTACCTTCACCACACGGACTGCAGTAGCTCAAGAAGGCGGCTCACCACCACCTTAAGGGCATTTAATGATGGGCAATAAATATTGGCCTTGCCAGTGATGCTTGCATCCCAGGAACAAATAAAGAAAAAATTAGGAGGGGTGACCTAAAGCTTGGTGAAAGAGGTTGGGTTTTAAGAAAGGTTCTGAAGGAGGAGAGGAAAGTGGAGAGGCAGAACAGCTTAAGCAGGGAATTCCAGAGCGTGGCAGCCTAAGCAGCTGAAGGCATGTCCACCAGTGGTGCGATGAAGGGAGAAGGGAGCACAGCAAGGAGGTCACAATGAAAGGGAAGAGCGATACCACAAAGGGATTTAACACGAGGGTGAGAATTTTAAATTGGACCTCTTTGGAAAATAGGAGCCAATGTAGGTTAGCAAGAACTGGGGTGAAGGTGGCTAGGACTTGGTGTGGGATAGGATATGGGCAGCAGAGTTTTAGACAAGCTGAATAACGCTTGCCATCGATTCCATCCAGCTCCTTGACCGCTGTCTCAGATTGAACCAGAATGTTCACAACTTCAGTGTCCTCTTCAATCCTGAGCTAAGCTTCTGCTCCTCTCCCTCACAAAGACCTTCTACTTCTACCTCTATAACTTCACCTGCCTCAACCCCTACCAGCCCACCTGCTAAAACTGTCATCCATGCCTTTGATCTGGCTGATTTGTACCTCAGCTCCATTCACCCACCTTTGATCCCTATCCCTTGATGCACTTACCTAACAAAAGTCTATCGATCTCCGTGTAGAAAATTTCAGTTGGCCCAACACCCACAGCCTACTGGGGAACAGAGTTACAGAGTTCCACTACCTGTGCTTCCTGATTTCACTCCGAAATGGCCAAGCTCTAATTTTAAGATTGTGCCCCCTTGTTCTGGATTCCCCACCAGGGGAAATAGTTTCTCTCTATCTACCCTATTGAATCCCTTTATTGTTTTATATACATATAAATTAGATCCCCTCTCGACCGTCTAAAATCTCGCCATTTAGAAACATTCTGATTTGTTGTTTTTGGATCCCCACATTTAACTCCATCTGCCACAGTTTTGCCACTCACGTAATCTGTCTCTGTCCCTTTACAACTTCCTGCTCCCATCTACACAACTTACTGTCCCTCCTAAGTTGGTGTCATCTGCACCCTTGGATATCCAACACTCTATTCCTTCATCCAAGTCATGGATATATATGGTGAAAAGCTGAGGCCCCAGTACAGATCCCTGTGGAACACCACTTGTCACATCCTGCCAATCAGAATACATGCTCCTACTTTGGAGGAACTTATTCCTAGAAAAATCTCACAGCCAATAAATTTAACTGGGCAGGCTTCCCTGAACCATCCCCATCTGGTACCACTTCTGACTCTGGGATTGGTATAGAACGAGCATAATGTTCTGTTTTAGCAAACGGTGCAGACAAAGGAAAGTGTCAGATGTATCTGCTTATTTGTATGAGAGAATGAGGGATAGGCCTTTTGAATCTGAGGATGTCCCATTCATGCCTTGCTGTGCCAAACCATGCATAGGGGATACCAATTAACTTACACAATTTCAAACACAGAATACGAATGATAGTGGGTGTACATATCTGTTCCCCTTAAAATACTTCTCTCTGCATTTCCAGAGAGTCATTGGCCTTTTTTGGACTGTCTATCCTTTCCGTATAGAAGTAAATGTACAATAACTGCCAAGCTGAATTTTCAGTCTATGGTGCAGTCTGTGCAAGTCTTAAACTTGCATATTAGTTTCTACTGTCACTCCATAATTGTTCATGTTGCAAAGGAGTTTAACATTTGCACTGCAAGCAGCTTTTGATTGATGGTCTCACAATCCCTATCTGTCCTTTGAACCTTTGTTGGCTTACTTTTGCACAAGTCATTTAACTTCTTCCTGACCCCATATGTGACCTAAGAAGACAGGACACAGTGCTAGTAACCACTTTGGTGATGTCAGCTCTCGCTGAGCCAAACGTAATACTACTTATCTCCAGAATTGCACTGCAAGTTTGGACAGAGACTTATCAGAGAAATGAGCTTTCCTTGTGCCTGACTGAGAAACAGTAGCACCAGAATTTCTCATGGGGTAGTGAACTGAAACATATGTTAGTAAAGTGTGAAAGTGGCATTGTCAAAATTGGCCAGATTTCTGCATTAATGCCAAGATGGTGAAAGATTGTACCTGGGCAAGAACATTAGGGCTAGTAAACCTCCAAAATGTGATTGCACCAGCAATCATCAAAACAGTGTAATTCGTACATCAGCTAGTATAAATTACTCTCTTAATTGTGCCAGCCCATACCTGCACTAGTGCCAGCAAACCATTACTTTAGTTTGTTCCTGTCAATCGAACATCCGGGAGGTAACAGATGCTCTCTGCAGAATGAGAAGGGCGTACATCTCATTCCCCATCACCAGAGAGAAGCAGCATGAGCACTCATGTGGCTTTGCAAGGATAGCGGGCTTCCCCATGGTTCAGGGCACCATTAATTGCACCCAAGTGGCATTGCGGGCACCTCATCACGATGCAGAGGTGTTCTGTAACTGCAAAGGCTACCGCTCCCTGAACGTTCAGTTGGTGTGTGACCACAGACAGCTCATCCTCGCCATCAATGCCCGCTATCCTGGCAACAGCCATGATGCATTCATCCTGCAACAGACCGGTATCCTAGCACTGTTCCACCCACCACATGAAGCTCGTGGATGGCTGCTCGGAGACAAGGGTTATCCACTCGCCACCTGGCTGATGGCACCCCTCCGCAACCCCAACACTTCTGCTCAGCACGCACACAGTGAGAGCCATAGCGCCACCAGGAACCTGATCGAACAGACTATTGGGGTGCTAAAGCAATGGTTCCGCTGCCTTGACTGCTCTGGAGGAGCCCTGATCGAATTTCCCTTTTCATCGTTGTGTGCTGCATGCTGCACAACCTGGCCATTCTGAGGGCCCAGCCATTGCCACCAGGGATTGCAGGTCCACCTCAGGAGGAGGAAGAGGAGGAGGAGGCAGAGGAGGAGGATAAAGAGGAGGAGGGAGCCACTCAGTCTTGCTTGTGCAAGGGCCGTGTGTGATTGCCTCATTAGACAGTGCTTCCAATGAATGAGATAGCACATGGCGTTTGCGCAGCACAACCACATCATTACAGCCAGCTCACAGCCCCTATCACTGGGCAAAGGTCAAATGAGAAACATCACAAAATGTGCAACGTCAAATTAACAATTTATTATCGAACACAACTCTCTTATGAAACACAACTATTCATAAACAAGCACCACCATTTATCAACAAACACAACTCTTATCAAACTGAACTATTTGTTACCAAACACAAATACAGGTACACTATCCCTTATCCGAAAGCCTTGGGACCAGCTGAGTTTCGGTTTTCTGAATTTTTCGAATTTCAGAAGGTATTATAAGACTGGGAAATTTGTATTTAATATAAATTGTAAAAGTTCAGGCTACCTCTTGCGACTGTTCCGTGTCTCATTCCCCTTCCTGCTTCTCTGGAAAGCCGGATATCGGCTGACTCCTACTAAGCTGGCCTGCAAATCAGGTCGGGTGGGGGGGGAGAAAAGAATATCGGACGGGCCGCGGTTCGGGTCGGGTCGGGAGAAACGTAGAAACATAGAAGATAGGAGCAGGAGTAGGCCATTCGGCCCTTTGAGCCTGCTCCGCCATTCAACGAGATCATGGCTGATCATCCAAACCCTAGCACCCGGTCCCTACACCGATCGCCATCCCACCCAAGCCCTATCCCCGTAACCCTGTAACCCCACGTATTTAATCCTCCCTAAGACTAAGGGTCAATTTTTATCATGGCCAATCAACCTAACCCGCACATCTTTGAAAAGAATATCGGACTGGCCGCGGTTCGGGTCGGGTCGGGGGGAGAAAAGAATATTGGACGGGCCGCTGTATTGTTGGGTTCACTCTCCCGGTACATCCTTCACACTGCCCGGCTCGGCCTGCAATCTCCTACCCAGGAGGGAACTCTGTGACCCTCTGCCCTGCTGAGCGTAAGTCGTGCGCCACTCTGGTCATGTCGTGCGCACGACTTACGCTGAACAAAAAAACTTTCGGTTTTTAGAGGTTTTTGGTTTTTGCAAGTTCGGATAAAGGATAGTCTACCTGTATTTATTTACAAGCCTAACTATTTGTTCACAAACACTGATGTGCCATCAATAACTCAAAGACAAGGAATTAAAGGATTCAACTGAAGGCTTTTAATCACTAAGAACATTGCATGTCTTTCCACATCGGATTCGTCTGGCAGAAATGACTCATACAGCTCTTGAGACCTTTATATGACAAAAGACAGGGGCGGAGCCAATACACACAATAGGAAAAGAGGGGGCGGTACACACAATACAATGCAGGTAAAACACAGGGGCTGATGAAGGCATATATTTCATCACATTCACCCCGTCTACAGATTTAGTCTGTCCGGGGGTGTGATAGTCCTTCCTGAACGCCGCAACAGTACCTCGGGTTCCGACCGGGAGTCCGTGGTGCCCTCCTGGGCATACCCCTGTGCTGGGGGTGTTGCAGGTACTTCTGGGGGTGGTGAGGATACCTCTGGGGATGGTGGAGGTTCTTCTGGGGGTGGTGAGGATGGGTCGTCGTCGCTTCCTGCCGAGGCGAGGTCCTTTATGGACACGGTGTCCTCACGCCCGTTGGCGTGCTTGACGTATGCGTACTGTGGGTTTGCGTGGAGTAGGTGTACTGCCTCCACGAGGGGATCCGTTTTGTGGCCCCTCACATGCTTCCGTAATAGGACTGTCCCTGGGGTGGAGAGCCACGAAGGTAGGGACACTCCTGAGGTTGATTTGCGGGGAAAAACAAACATCTTCTCGTGAGGAGTGGCGTTAGTAGCAGTACACAGTAGCGACCTTATCGAGTGGAGTACGTCTGGGAGGACCTCTTGCCAGCGGGAGGTAGGGAGGCCTTTAGAACTTAGTGCTAAGGTGACCGCCTTCCACACCGTCGCGTTCTCCCTCTCCACTTGCCCATTACCCCGGGGGTTATAACTAGTGGTCCGACTCGTGGCTCTCCCCTTCGACAGCAGGTATTGGCGCAGTTCGTCGCTCATGAACGACGCCCCCCTGTCAGTGTGGATGTAGTTAGGCATGCCGAACGTGCAAAACAGGCTGCCGAGGCACTTGATGACCGTGGCACTGGTCATGTCTGGGCAGGGGTAGGCGAATGGGAAGCGGGAGTACTCGTCCACAATGTTGAGAAAGTACACATTGCAGTCGGTGGAGGGGAGTGGTCCCTTGAAATCTAAGCTCAGGCGCTCGAATGGCCGTGTAGCTTTGATCAGGTGGGCTCGGTCGGGCCTGAAAAAACGGGGCTTGCATTCCGCACAGGTGCGGCAGTCCCTGGTCATAGACCGGACCTCCTCGATGGAATAGGGCAGGTTACGGGATTTTATAAAGTGGAATAGCCGGGTGACCCCCGGGTGGCAGAGGCCATTGTGGAGGCCCTGTAGCCTGTCTCCCTGGATGCTGGCACACATCCCTTGTGATAGGGCGTTGGGGGATTCGTTGAGGGCCCCCGGCCTATATATTATGTCGTACTCAAACGTGGAGAGTTCGATCCGCCACCTGAGAATTTTGTCGTTCTTGATCTTCCCCCTCTGTTTGTTGTTAAACATGAAGGCTACCGACCGCTGGTCGGTAAGCAGGGTGAAGCGTTTGCCGGCTAGGTAGTGCCTCCAGTGCCGCACTGCCTCCACTATGGCCTGGGCCTCCTTCTCTACCGAGGAGTGCCTGATCTCGGGCCCTTGGAGGGTTCTTGAGAAAAAGGCTACGGGCCGCCCATCCTGGTTGAGGGTGGCTGCTAAAGCGAAGTCGGACGCATCGCTTTCGACCTGGAAAGGGATGTTTTCGTCCACTGCCTGCAGCGCGGCCTTCTCAATGCCGTGTTTAATGCTGTTGAAGGCGGCGTGGGCCTCGGCCGTGAGCGGGAAGGACGTTGATTTCAGGAGGGGACGGGCCTTGTTGGGGACCCATTGGGCGTAATAGGAGAAAAACCCCAGGCACCTTTTCAGGGCCTTGGGAGTGTTTGGTAGGGGTAGCTCCCGTAGGGGGCGCAATCGGTCAGGGTCCGGACCGATTTCCCCGTTTTCCACCACGCAGCCCAGGATACAGAGGCGCATGGTGCTAAAGACACACTTATCCTCGTTGTAGGTGAGATTGAGTCTGAGGGCGGTTTTCAGAAATCTCGCGAGGTTCGAGTCGTGGTCTTGCTGGTTGTGGCCGCAGATGGTGACGTTGTCTAGGTATGGATAGGTGGCTGTTAACTGGTCCTCATCGACCATGCGGTCCATCTCCCGCTGGAAGACCGAGACCCCATTCGTTACCCCAAAGGGGACTCTGAGGAAGTGGTAGAGGCGTCCGTTCGCCTCGAAGGCGGTGTATGGACGGTCCTCCAGCCTAATGGGGAGCTGGTGGTATGCCGATTTTAGGTCGATGGTGGAAAACACCCGGTATTGCGCGATTTGGTTAACCATATCCGCTATGCGGGGCAGAGGGTAGGCGTCTAGCTGGGTGTATAGATTAACCGTCTGACTATATACTATCACCATCCGCTTCTTTTCGCTACCCTTAACTACTACTACCTGGGCGCGCCACGGGCTGGTACTGCATTCAATGATACCCTCCCGCTTGAGTCTTTCTACTTCCGACGCAATGAACCGTCTGTCCTCCCAGCTGTACCGCCTACTCTTGGTCGCTATGGGTCGACAGTTGGGTGCGAGGTTGGCGAACAGAGAGGGCGGCTTGACCTTCAGGGTAGCCAGACCGCACACTGTGAGGGGCGGCTGGGACCCACCGTAGGTGAGCGTGATACTTTGGTGGTGGCACTGGAAGTCCAGACCCAAGATCACGCTCACACAGAGATCTGGCATTATCAATAGTTTAAAATCTCTGTAATCAGTGCCTTTTACCGACAACATAACCGCGCAGAAACCTGTAATTTTTGAGGTATGGGTCTTATCAGCCATGGCGATTTTGCCCTGTGTAGGGACTATCGTTAGTGAAAGTCGTTTTACCAGGCTAGGATGAATAAAGCTTTCGGTGCTCCCGCAGTCAATCAAGCATTTAACCTTGTTCCCGTTTACCTCTATGTCCATCATCGACCTAGACAACGGATGCGGCCTGGATTGATCCACCGTGATCGAGGCCACCAGTGGATCCTGGAGGTCCGTGTAGTCGGGACAAGATGGTGGACTCCATGAGGGTGGACAAGATGGCGTCCAAGATGGCCGCCCCCACGGCGCGCACGCGGCAGTGGCGGAGTTGGAGGCGGGGTTCCCTCTGCAGACTTTGCTGAAATGTCCTTTCTTCCCGCATTTAAAACAGGTGGTGCCCTTCGCTGGGCACAGATGCCTGGAGTGTTTGTCTTGGCTGCAGAAGTAGCATTTCGGGCCCTGATGCATCGCGGCAGTAGTGGGGCTCCTGGGTGGAGGCTGGGGCTCCGATGGTACTGGGCTGGCCTGAGACCTGGGAGGTGAAGATGGCTTCCAAGATGGCGGCCCCCACGGCGCGCACGAGGCGGAGTGGGCCGCGTGGCCTGAGGAACAGGATTCAGAGTTCCTCTGGGCCATATCCAGCGATTGCGCTATGCCCATAGCCTGTTTTAAGTCCAGTCCCTCCTTTTGAAACAGTTTCTGCCGAATGTAATTTGAACTGAGGCCCGCAATAAAGGAGTCTCGGATCAGCTCCTCCGTGTACACGATGGCAGACACGGCCTTACAGTTACAGTCTCTGCCCAGTACTTTTAGGCTTAGCATGAAGTCCTCTAGTGACTCACCATGCCGCTGCGTGCGAGTAGTCAGAAGATGCCTGGCGTACCCCTCGTTTATTGGCTGCACGTAGTGGGCCTTCAGAATGGTGCAGGCATCCCCGTAGCTGGTGGCATCTCGGATGAGAGGGGAGACCCGATGACTCACCCAGTTTCGCAGGATTCCCAGTTTCACGTCTCCGGTGGCGGTCGCGGCTGCGATGGCGGTGGCTGAGCTTTCGATGAAAAATTCGAAGCATTGGAACCAGTGTCCGAACTGTGTGGCTGCGTCTGAGGCATGGGGGTCCAGATCCAAGCGCTCTGGTTTCAGGAGTCGATCCATCTTGGTGTTTTAGTGATTAAAATTGATGTGCCATCAATAACTCAAAGACAAGGAATTAAAGGATTCAACTGAAGGCTTTTAATCACTAAGAACATTGCATGTCTTTCCACATCGGATTCGTCTGGCAGAAATGACTCATACAGCTCTTGAGACCTTTATATGACAAAAGACGGGGCGGAGCCAATACGCACAATAGGAAAAGGGGCGGTACACACAATACAATGCAGGTAAAACACAGGGGCTGATGAAGGCATATATTTCATCACAAACACAACAATATATTTACAAACACATCAATTTATTAACACACACTACCCCCATTTGCTACTAAATTATTCTTTACTCCCCTTCTTCAATGATTTCCCTCCCCTTTTGAGTTCCCCCCCTCCCAACCCTACTGCTCCTCTGTAATGTGGCCCCAGTGGCTGCAGCAAGGCTGGTGGAAGGCTGGTGGAAGACTGCTGAGTCCGGGAGTCAGAGACTGCAGATGGCCTTGCAGGATGCCCTCGACCAGCTCTGGGCCTGGAAGGCCTGGCTGCAGACCCCAGCATAGGCGGCAGCAGTCTGGGATGGCTGGGCTACAGACTGCGTCAAGTGCAATGACGGAGTGGCAGTGGTGGGAGCAGGAATGCTGTCATCCTGAGAGAGGACAGCACCTTCCTGCTCGACCGACACACTGCCCACTCCCCCGGGGCAAAACCTCAGCATCCGGAGCAATCTGCTTGAGCACAGATTGCTGGCCTGCTGTGGCACCGTGAGATCCCCGGTGGACAATGAACAACCCAGCGACGATGGCAGTAGTCAGTGCTTGCGTGGCATCAATTTGATACTGCGTGAGAGCAGTCTGAGATTGGATGCCAGCAACCATTGACTCCATTACAGAACAAATCATTGCATTTCTTCTGCCTGTGCTGCAATAGCTGCTGCCACCTCACCCATGACACGTGGCATGAGGTCTGGGCAACCATCCTTGGCAAACTGTGAGCAGAGCTGAGTGCAGTGTTGGAGGCGGACTCCTCCACACTCCTTGCCAGTGCATCCATGCTCTTGGGCACCCGTACCATTTTCCCATGAGCTCGGTGTGCATGCCCAATGCCTGTCTGGTCAACGCCTGCACATTGACATCCTCATCTGAGTCCTGTGCAGCAGAACTCGCGCACGAGCTCACCCTCCAGGGAGATGGCCCCCGAGCGTCCCTTTCCCCGGGTGCCAATCAAGCGAGCTGCTTTGTCCTGGATGGTGTCGCGCTTCTTGAGTGTGGTTGGAGCTGCGCTCATCCAGGCAAGTGGAGAGTATTCCTTCACATTCCTTGCTTGTGCCTTGTAGATGGTGGAAAGGCTTTGGGGAGTCAGGAGGTGAGACACTCGCCGCAGAATACCTAGCCTCTGACCTGCTCTTGTTGCCACTGTATTTATGTGGCTGGTCCAGTTAAGTTTCTGGTCAATGGTGAGCCCCAGGATGTTGATGGTGGGGGATTCGGCGATGGTAATGCCATTGAATATCAAGGGACGGTGGTTAGACTCTCATTTGTTGGAGATAGTCATTGCCTGGCACTTCTGTGGTGCGAATATTACCTGCCACTTATCAGCCCAAGCCTGAACGTCATTCAGGTCTTGTTGCATGCAGGCATGGACTGCTTTATTATCTGAGGAGTTGTGAATGGTGCTGAACACTGTGCAGTCATCAGCGAACATCCTCATTTCTGACCTTATGTTGGAGAGAATGTCATTGATGAAGCAGCTGAAGATGGTTGGGACTAGGACACTGCCCTGAGGATCTCCTGCAGTGATATCCTGGGGCTGTTTGACCTCCAACCACCACTTGCAGTTGTGAGCAAGCTTGGCCTCCAAGAAAAAGGAAAGCGTGTGAGTGAGTGTGTAGCTATGTGTTTGGCAGATGTGCCTACCATAGTTGAATAGCTGTTAATGTATGCAAGGCGTGAGATGTGGATGTGACTTTTAGTAGGTGGGCATAGTTGGTGGGTGAGTGTTGAGGATGTGGCGGTTTATACAGTGTGTGCACAGAGTGAGGTTGAGATGATGGCATGTAGAGGTTTTTGAAGCATGTATTCACCCTGACCACCCGAGTGAGGTTGTTGAATTTCTTCCGGCACTGGGTGAGAGTTCTGTGGACCACACTTCTGGCCGACATGTCCTGGCGACCTCCCTCCACAATCTCCTAAAGGCCTGTGGCAATGGCCTCCTGCCAGTGTCCGGGAAGAGCACTGTCTGTCGCCGTTCCATGGCCGCGACCAGAGCCTCCAAAGCGTGGTCACTGAACGGGCTCTCTCTCTCTCTGGTCCTCTGATCAGCGATGACTTCTTTGAGTGAAGGCTTGCAGCTCCTTGCAGGCCCCATTCACAAGCAGCAGCGATCAGAGTGAGGCTGTGCAGCATGATTAAACCTCCCGCTTAAGAACTGGAAGGCGCCAGTCTGTCTGACGACTTTATAATTGACAGTGCTGGAACTTGATTAGCGCTCTGAAGGTAGCGCCCCGCTCTCTGACGTTGGTGCCCTAAGAGAAGTGTATCGCGCTTGATTTCGCGCTCCACTTCCCTCTTGAGGCACTAAAGCACAATTTCGCGGTCGTCAGCGCTAATTAGCACCGGGCGCTAAAGTTAGCACTCGGGCGATGTTAGTGCCCCAAAATGGTCGATTCCGAGTTTTTCCCCCAAAGACTTGCATTTCTATAGCGTCTTTCACGACCACCGACATCCCAAAGCGCTTTACAGCCAGTGAAGTACTTTTGAAGTGTAGTCACTGCTGTAATGTAGGAAACGCGGCAGCCAATGTGCGCACAGCAAGCTCCCACAAACAGCAAAGTGATAATGACCAGATAACCCGTTTTTTGTGATATTGATTGAGGGATAAATATTGGCCAGGACACTGGGGAGAACTCCCCTGCTCTTCTTCAAAATAGTGCCATGGGATCTTTTACATGAATCTGAGAGAGCAAACGGGGCCTCGGTTTAGCATCTCATTCAAAAGATGGCACCTCTGACAGTGCAGCACTCCCTCAGCACTGCACTGGAGTGTCCGCCTGGAATTTTTGTGCTCAAATCTCTGGATTGGGATTTGAACCCACAACCGTCTGACTCAGAGGCGAGTGTGCTACCCACTGAGCCACAGCTGACACGTAATTATTTCATTACCCCCCAGTTGACGTTTTAGCAGTCTTCTTTACTCAAACTAGTTTGTGTTCCTCTTCTCTGCCCCCACATGAGCCTTTATTTGTACCTGGAAATTTTAAGATTGTCGACAAATTCTGCATGCTGGGGAACTGAAATGAACATTATCATTCATTAATGCTGTTTCTTCACACTTCTGTAACTTAAGTTTTTGCAATTTAATAAAAAAAAGAAAATTGATGCGAATGAGGCTAAACAAGACGGCATGTAATCATGTAATCCTGATACAGATTTTATATTGCACATTTTGATTATACATTGCTGCATTGTGCTAAATAAATGAGGAGCTGTAGAAGCAGACTCTGGAAACCCATGTCTTCCTTCTAATGAAATCCCTTGGGTCAGAATTGAATACTCCTAATCTTAACAACCTTCTCCAAAATCTTGCTGTGAGATGAATGAGCTTTGTTACTAGAGATCCTTGAACAGTAAATTGGACTGAATGTTGCTCAATTTTATCAGCATACTCTTCATAACTCATAAATCCTTCAAAGCGTTCTCAGATACTGGATGATGCTTCTGCAGAATTACTGTCATTGATATTTGCCATGCTAGGATAACCTCAGTGCAATATTAGCTATGGACTGAATATAAAATGGGACATTACATCAGGAGCAGGGGTAGAGCTCTCAGTGCATCAACAGCCCCAGGTTAACAAAATTATTAATCTTGTTTCCAGTTTTTATATGTGGAAATCATTACCGTGACGGTGACTGTCTGCAACACGCTCCTCGTGGTTCAAGTGGCATTCTTATCAGGCTGAAAAGGCAATTCACCAGTTTCAGTATATAGAGGAGGGTGCAATGAATCGATCAGTGGCATAATCCTGTTATATCGTCGATCGGATCTGCTGCAAAAAAAATTAAAACAAAGAAAGTAACCCATCTGTCTTGTGCATATTCCTGGTCCGCTCAGTCACCTTTTAACTGAGATTTCAGAGCAAGCTTTTCCCTCCTTAGGAATTGATTGTTCCTGAAAACAAGCAGAGCCTTTCTGAAGTCTCGCTGTTGATGCTGTAGCATCTCTTTAAGGTGCTGCTTACCATGTGGACATCCACAGGGACATTTTGCAATCACAGAAATGAAATTTAAATCTCCCCATGGTAAACCCCTTGAAATGTGTACATGTATCTTTTTATATATATAAAACGGTTGGTCCGTCTGTCTTTCTGTCTTTCTGTCTGTCTGTTTGTTTTTCTGTCTGTCTGTTTGTCTTTCTGTCTGGTTGTCTGTCCGGCTATACAATCAAAAGTTATAGAGCGTACCTACACATATGTTATATCAAAAGAAAGCTTATCATTAGGGGAGTCTAATAGGCGTATTTACTTTTTGATCAGACAAAAATTGTTCAGACAGTATACAAAAAAGGTTCAAAAAACGGCAACATTCCGCTCATTAGCATTGAGTGACGTGATGATTGACCAATCGTACAGGGGATTAACCTGATGGTTGACCAATCGGTGCGTCACGGGGGGCGTTTCATTGCTTCTGAGCTGAGGTGAGTGGCTGCCATCTTGATTCCTAATGATTTATTTTCCCCACTTTCTGTGTGTTTATTTTTCCCACTTTCTGTGTGTGTGGAGGGGAAATTGTTTTTAAAAAAAGTAAATTAATTTGTAAATATTTTTTGTAAGCTGATTAATTTTCCTACCTTTCAACTTCTTTTTTCCCTCCTGACTCACTACCTCCGCCAGGTGCCGCAACCTTGGAGGCTTACCCCACCTGCAGGCCTCGAAGCCTCGGCCTCTCCTAGCCAGCCACGCCCGAGCTAGGCACCGCCCGTCCCGCCCCGCGATCGCTGCCATCTTGGTAAAGGCTGGCGGCGCGGGACTGAGACGAGCGTAGCCATCACCGCCATCTTAGTAAAGGCTGGCGGGGCGGGAGTCAGCGCACGCGTCAACGTCGGCCCGGAGCGCGACCTGAGCTAAGGTGACTCCGGCCGGGCCTCACGCGCTAGGCCGCGCACCGGCCGGCCCTGAGGCACTGATCCGCGGAGGGGGGCGGGAGAGGAGAGAGGGAGGGAGAGGAGAGGGGGAGGGAGGGAGAGAGCTAAGGTGAGTCCGGCCGGGCCTCACGCGCTAGGCCGCGCACCGGCCGGCCCTGAGGCGCTGACCCGTGGAGGTGGAGGGAGGGAGAGGGAGGGAGAGGGGGGGAGGGAGAGGAGAGGGGGGAGGGAGGGAGGGAGAAGAGGGAGGGAGGGAGAGGAGAGGGGTGAGGGAGGGAGAGGAGAGGGGGAGGGAGGGAGGAGAGGGGGGAGGGAGGAGAGGGGGGAGGGAGGAGAGGAGAGGGGTGAGGGAGGGAGAGGAGAGGGGGAGGGAGGGAGAGGAGAGGGGGAGGGAGGGAGAGGAGAGGGGGGAGGGAGGGAGAGGGGGGGAGGGAGAGGAGAGGGGGGGGAGGGAGAGGAAAGGGGGGAGGGAGAGGAGAGGGGGAGGGAGAGGTGTGGGAGGGAGGGAGAGGAGAGGGGAGGGGGCAGGGTGGGAGGGAGGGAGAGGGGAGGGGGGGCAGGGAGGGAGGGGGGAGGGATGGAGGGAGGGAGAGGAGAGGGAGGGAGAGGAGGGGAGGGAGAGGAGGGGGAGGAAGAGAGGGGAGGGGGAGGGAGGGAGAGGGGAGGGGGAGGGAGGGAGAGGGGAGGGGGCGGGAGGGAGAGGAGAGAGGGAGTGAGGGAGAGGGGAGGGAGAGGAGAGGGGGAGGGAGAGGAGAGGGGGAGGGAGAGGAGAGAGGGAGGGAGAGGAGAGGGGGAGGGAGAGGAGAGGGGGAGGGAGAGGAGAGGGGAGGAAGGGAGAGGAGAGGGAGAGGAGGGGGAGGGAGGGAGAGCAGAGGGGGAGGGAGGGAGAGCAGAGGGGGAGGGAGAGTGAGGAAAGGGGAGGGAGGGAAAGAGTGAGGGGGTGGGACAGGGAGGGAGAGCTCGCCTTCTTCCTTCCTTCCTTCGCAGAGGTCGATTGGGTCAGGCCTGAGGCGCTCCTTCCCCCCTCTCTCTCCAGGCTAATCCCGAACTAAATCCACCAGTCTCTCTCTCTCTCTTCCCCCCGTCTCTCTCTCTCTCTTCCCCCCGTCTCTCTCTCTCTCTTCCCCCCGTCTCTCTCTTCTCCCCCAGTCTCTCTCTTCTCCCAGTCTCTCTCTCTCTCTCTTCAAACAACAACATGCCTTCAAAAAACCCTCGGCACCGCCGGGCACTCCAGCTAGTTTTATATATTTGAAGATTGTTACTGCCTTCAGGAAAACAGTACAGTATGAAGCTAGGGAGAATGAAATACCTGGATGGACTCCCTTATGAATGGGTTACAGATATATTCACAGAATCACAGAAACCCCACAGTGCAGATAGAGGCCATTTCGGCCCATCGAGCCTGCACCGACACATATCCCACCCGATTCCCCGTAACCCCTACTCCAACACATATCCCACCCTATCCCCGTAACCCCATGTATTTAATCCCCCTAACACTAAGGGTCAATTTATCATAGCCAATCAACCTAACCCGCACATCTTTGGACTGTGGGAGGAAACCGGAGCACCCGGAGAAAACCCACGCAAACACGGGGAGAATGTGCAAACTCTGGCTGAGTTTGGCAAATATTGGCTGAGCTATCGTGCTTAATAAATAGCCAACTTAACTGGGAAATAGTGACAACTTGGAAGTTCTCTTGTTCGTAAGGAATTCGCAGTGATTGGTGAGAAAACGGCCCCAAATGTAAGCTTTCTATGTTAACGGCTTCCCACAGATGATGTGGCACTAAAACTATATTTGAATGAGGTAGGGAAGGGAAAGAGGGAGACGGGCTTTTGCCATCGTCATGAAAGACAAATGGAAAATATATGGACGGGGGGGATGTATGTATCAAGACCCAGAAACGTAGGAAAAAATTGTAGGGAAAAACGTGCTACCAATGTAAAAAGGGAGAGGGGGAAGAGCCATCAGCATTCACTGTGCTTCAAACTTTCCACCACCTGATATATTTTCTTGGAAGGCAAGTGAAGTTCATTTGTCTGTGTGAATTCAGGTTCGATTTTTTTCCGTTACATATTTTTTAAAATCCCCATCTCCAGTCTGGATCCTGGTACAGGAAACTTTGTGATAATCCGGCACCGACGGGACCGAGCTGTTGCCGTCCCATCAAAACTGCCGGACAAACCAGCGCTAATGTTAAAACATACGGAAGCTTTTGAGCTCCGCACCTAGCAACAAACCCTGTTGCTTAGCAACAGCTTCTAAACAGTCGGCCGTAGCTTGCAAGCGTCTCTGTAGCTAAGCAACAGCTTCAGCTAGACCTTGCAGAGCCTGACTAGTGAAAAAAAAGCAACGAAAAGAAAAAAAACTTACTGAACCGACTCCTGAATTTTGCCGGTGGCTCGAGCATTCCGGACAGTTAACCTCCGGATAAACCAAAGTTTCCTGTACTATAATGATAAAAGGGTGTAGTGCTATATAAAATTTATCAACCGTATTAGTGGCGATGACAATAGAAGACTATTGGTAAAAAGTGCAGATTTTATATTCCTCATCTAGGAGGAAATGAACCTGTGGTGACACTAAGCTCAGGTATTAAGATGCATCTATAGTGCTTTTACCACAAGCTAGCCTGTGTAGTATTGTTGATTTGTGGGGGGTTTTGTAGTATGTCCACTTATACTGCTGAGTGTTTACACAGTTTAAATGACAGATATTGTCCTTTCAAGCTTGGGTTGTGTCTGGAGAAAGTATTTTTTAAGTTACAGTATATAACACTAGGATGAGGTACTTATGGCTGCAAGCCTATCACTATTTATGGTGGGAACAATTTGAGGTGATGACTTAAGTATATCACACATGAAGCCTATTGCACAATCTTTAAGTGTATTGGCACCAAAAAGCTAAATAAACCCAGTGACCAAACTCTTGAGGGTGAATCATGGGGCTGGGATCAGGAAAGTGACGAATTCACTGCCTCTCATCCAAACATAGATCCTTGACTCACTCGAGGACGACATATTCGCTATGCTTATACTTCCACTGCAGTGTGTTTGGAATATGTTTAAAACCTGCCCTCAACAGTAATCACAGTTTGTGGAACGTGTCCACAGTGACATACCTCTTTATTTTTCCACTTGTAATGCACTGGTAAAATCCTAAACTCTTATGACAAACTAAATGTTAACTTTACCCCTGCAAAAATGTAGTTAGAAAAGTGAAGAACAGCCCAGCCACCTTGCCTGGCCTCTTGCTAAGCACGTATTCAGGGCCCATCCAGACAGCTTGCATCTCTGTTCTACATTGGTGCAAAGCTCCTGTTATTCAACTCCCTTCTGAATGATACATCACTTCGATTTTTTTAAATCATCATCCAAGATCCCATTCACAGTGCTCGGTGAAAGTCTATTCCATTAGTTCTCCACTCTTGGAGGTGAGATTACTCCCTAGTATTTGTAACGCACAAATTTGTGATGTAAATTAGCACGTGCCAAAATAGCTAAAGAGGAAATTGGAAGAGAGGAAGGGGTTTAGGAAACTCAATGTTCAACATATCCAATTATGACTCGGCATCAACCAACAAAGCAAGCCGAATGCTGAATTAAATAGTGAAAGTCCGAGCTAAAGGAAGTTATGCTTAAATTGTACATTACTCTGGTCAGACTGCACTTTGAGTGCTGTGCCCAATTCTGGTCACTGAGATACAAGGCAGATACTCAAACCTGGAGGTGATGTAGAGAAGTACCACAAGGTAGAAACCTAGAATCTGAGGACTGAGTTATGATTTGGAGAAAATATATGAACATAAGAAATAGGAGCAGGAGTCGGCCATTCGGCCCCTCGAGCCTGCTCCGCCATTCAATAAGATCATGGCTGATCTGATCTTGGCCTCAACTCTACTTTCTTGCCTGCTCCCCATAACTCTTGAACCTGTTTTTCAAAAATCTGTCTATCTCCATCTTGAATATATTGGTGCAGTAATTCCGGTCCCAACGCGTGAGTACGGACGGTGTACTCACGCGTGGGCCCGTTGGAAGTGCCGGATTCCAGCATGCACAGCGCATGCGCGGGAAACCGGCAATTCCTCTCCATCGAACTAAGGGGTTAAGAGATCCAACGCGTGCGCGCAGGACTCTGCGCGCACGCGTTGAACTTCCTTCGTTTAGACAGGTTTGCGCGTCTGCAAGGGACTGAACTTTTTGGAAATGAAAAAAGGAGGCGTAAGCAGTGGATTCTTGAAGGTAAGTGGTCTATTATTTAAAACTATTACATTTTTTCCACAGCTTCATTGTTTTTAAGGACTTTACAGTAAGGTAAGTTTATTTTTAGACCCGAATTCGTAAAAAAAAAATTTTTTCAAAAATTTTATTAATTATTTTAAATAGTTTTTTAAAAGTTATTTATAGTTTATTTAATTATTGGGATGTTTTTTAAAATTTTAATTAAAGTTAAACTAGTCTTTTGGGCGCCCGTACTTTTCATGAGTTTGACAGTCTTTACTATCAAACTCATGAATGAGTTTCCCCTCCCCTGATTGGTTGTACAATGCCCACCTGATCCCAGCCGGCACATCACACTAACTACGCCGCTGGATCAGGTAAGCACATCGCGCCGACATCGGAACCGGGCCAGTGACAGGAAATGCAAGCAGGCCCGGGCTTCAGATGTCAGCGCGCAAGCACCCGATCCTAATTTCTGGCCCATACAATGACTCAGCCTCCACAGCTCTCTGGGGTAGAGAATTCCAAAGATTCACGACCCTCTGAGAGAAGAAATTCCTCCTCATCTCTGTTTTAAAAGGGCGACCCTTATTCTGAAACTATGCCCCCTAGTTCTAGATTCCCCCACGAGGGGAAATATCCTCCCTGCATCTACCCTGTCAATCTCACTCAGAATCTTATATGTTTCAATAAGATCACCTCTCATTCTTTTAAACTCCAATGAGTATAGGCCCAACCTTTTCTCATAAGACAACCCCTTCATCTCAGGAATCAACCTAGTGAACCTTCTCTGAACTGTCTCCAATGCAAGTACTGTATATCCCTCCTTAAATAAGGAAACCAAAACTGTACGCAGTACTCCAGGTTTGGTCTCACCAACGCCCTGTACAGTTGTAGCAAGATTTCCCTACTTTTATACACCATCCCCCTTCCAATAAAGGCCAATATTCCATATGTCTTCCTAATTACTTGCTGTACCTGCATGCTAACTTTTTGTGTTTCATGTATGAGGACCCCCAGATCCCTCTGTATCGCAGCATTCTGTAGTCTCTCCCCATTTAAATAATATTTTGCTTTTTTTATTCTTCCTACCAAAGTGGATAACCTCACATTTTCTCACATTGTACTCCATCTGCCAAATTTTTGCCCACTCACTTAACCTATCTATATCCCTTTGCAAACTCTTTGTGTACTCCTTATAACTTGCTAACCCACCTATCTTTGTATCGTCAGCAAATTTGGCAACAGTACACTCGGTCCTTCATCCAAGTCATTAATATAGATTGTAAATAGTTGAGGTCCCAGCACTGATTCCTGTGACACCCCACTATTTACACTTTGCCAACCTGAAAAATTACCCATTTATTCTGACTCTCTGTTTTCTGTTAGTTAGCCAATCCTCTATCCAATCTAATATATTACCCCCAACACCGTGAGCTGTTATCTTGTGCAGTAACCTTTTATGCGGCACCTTATCGAATGCCTTCTGGAAATCCAAATACACTGCATCTACTGGCTCCCCTTTATCTACCCTGCTCGTTACATCCTCAAAGAACTCTAGTATATTTGTCAAACACAATTTCCCTTTCATACAATCAAGCAGAGTCAACATGGTTTTATTATGATTTTCTAAATGTCCTGCTATTATTTCCTTAATAATGGATTCCAGCATTTTCCCAATGACAGATATTAGGCTAACTGGTCTATAGTTTCCTGCATTCTGTCTCCCTACTTTCTTGAATAGGAGAGTTACATTTGCGGTTTTCCAATCCGCTGGGACCTCTCCAGGGAATTTTGGAAGGTTACAACCAATGCACCCACTATCTCTGCAGCCACTTCTTTTAAAACCCTAGGATGCAGGCCATCAGGCCCAGGGGACTTGTCAGCCTTTAGTCCCATTAGTTTGCCTAGTACTTTTTCTCTTGTGATAGTGATTGTTTTAAGTTCCTCCCTCCCTATAACCTCTTGATTATCAATTATTATCGGGATGCTTTTATTGTCTTCTACCGCGAAGACCGATACAAAATATTTGTTCAAAGTCTCTGCCATTTCCCTGTTTCCCATTATTAATTCCCCAGTCTCATCCTCTAAGGGACCAATGTTTACTTTAGCTACTCTCTTCCTTTTTATATACCTATAGAAGTTCTTACTGTCTTTTTATATTTTTTTGCTAGTGTACTCTCATAATCTATCTTCTCCCTCTTAATTTTTTTTTAGTCATCCTTTGCTGGTTTCTAAAAATGTCCCACTCCTCTGGCCTACCACTAATCTTTGTAACATTGTATGCCTTTTCCTTCAATTTGATACCATCCTTAACTTCCTTAGTTAGCCACGGATGGTTCATCCTTCTCGTAGAGTCTTTCTTTCTCACTGGAATAAACCTTTGCCGAGAGTTATGAAATATCTCCTTAAATATCTGCCACTGCTTTTCTACCGTCTTACCCTTTAATCTATTTCCCAGTCCACTTTAGCCAACTCTGTCTTCATACCTTTGTAATTGCTTTTATTTAAGTTTAGGACACTAGTTTCAGACTCAAGTTTCTCACCCTCAAACTGAATTTGAAATTCAATCACGCTATGATCACTCTCCCCTAGAGGATCCTTTACAATGAGATCATTTATTAATCCTGTCTCATTTCACATTACCAGATCTAAAATAGCCTGCTCCCTGTTTGGTTCCACAACGTATTGTTCTAAGAAACCATCCTGAATACATTCTATGAACTCGTCCTCAAGGCTATCCTTGCCAATTTGTTTTGTCCAATCTATATGAAGATTAAAATCGCCCTTGATTATTGCAAAAATATGGCTTGTCAACCTTGAAAAGAAGCTGAGAAAGATAATCTTGGGGCCTCTACTGTTTCCAATTCATATTAAAAGCTTGGTTCAGGAACTGAATGTAAAGTGGTCAGATTCACAGGTGATACTAAACTAAGAGGGTAGTTGAATCTGAGGAGGCAGTGCAGGAATGACAGTGAGTAAGGCAAAAATATAAATGGACAGATCAATGGAAGATTGAATTTAATGTAGACAAATGTAAAGTGCTAACATCTGTATTATATGAAAAGACTGGAGAAACTTGAGCTTTTAAGCCTTGAAAAGAGGCAGCTAAGAGATAACATTCTAAAGGTACATAAGATTGCTAATGGCATAGAAAAAATAAATTGCAACATGACAAACTATACGTGACAAGGGGCACAGGTTCACATGAATGAAATATTGGATTCCGTGTCCACCCTGTCCTGCAGTGTTGCACTATGACTGGAGCATATGCTATCTACAGGATGCACTGCAGCAGCTCGTCTACCACCAAGAGGGGAAAGAGCAGCAATACCAATGGAACACCTCCAAATCTCGCGGCATCCTGACGTGGACATGTATTGCTGCCATTCCTTCATTGTTGCTGGGTTAAAATCATGGAATTTCCTACGTAACGCCATTGTGGGAACACCATCACCACAAGTTCTGCAGTAGTTCAAGGAAAAGACCCAGCACCACCTTGGGGAAACTAGGGATGGGAAATAAATGACGGCCGAGCCTACGCCGCTAACATCCTGTAAACTAATTTTTTTTTAAAGTGCACATTTAGGACTGCTGTCAGAAAGTTCTTCACACAAAGACTGGTCAGCACTGGTTAGGATAGCGGAGATGAAAACCCTGTTGGAAGCTGTGACGGGGGAACTGTCATGTATTTCTGGATGGATGAACATTCCTGTGATACTGTATCAGTCTTGTGATATGAGCGAATTAATACACTTGTTATGAATACTGCTAAGAATTTTTTCACCACCTAAGAACACAGTAGTTACTTAAATTACATTTAGCTTGTGCTTTTAACTTATAATCCTGTCCCCCTAGTTCTGCTCTAATTTAGCACAAAGAACTAATTCAAGTCCACTAAATGCAGATTCTATTGGTGGTTCTGCTGGTTATGTTTTGCCCCTTATGAGAAACATAAACAACACACCTTAAATAGGGTCATAATACTCAGCAGCATGTTACTTTTGTCTAAACTACTTTCATCTATTTAATTCAAAGCAGTGGGTTTTCCATTAAAATACTTGATTTAAGCATTGCTACCAACTGTTATATGTTGCTTTGCAAGAATCAGGGTGGTACTATCAAGAGCAAGGGAGAAATGGAAAACAAATTTTGTTGAAAGCTCCTTTTAAAACTGACATATACTTATTGAGGAAATGAATGGGAAATTAAATTTTCAACTAGTTCTGTCAGTTTAATTGAAACTTTTTTCATGGTAACTGATGTCATTTTACTTCAATATAGTTATTACCAAAATTGGCTCGTTATCTGCATGAAAAATGTATGACTGCTTTGTGACAAACCACGGCTTTTCTTCATCTTGTATTTTTTTTGTGCATCCAAGGGCATATGACCAGAAAAATATTTGTTGCTCTTTCTGGTACAATGTTTACCCAGTAAATATTTTGGGTGAACCTGTGAGTGACCTTGTATTCTGCATTTCTACCACTGGTGAGAACGACCTCAATAGTTAATGAAAGAAAAGCACTAACTGTCACTATTGCAGTATCCCATACTTCATTTTTATTTATGAATTTTCTCCACCTCTCCTGAAGGCATTGAATTCCCTCATGCAAAGAGTAAATGAGCTGGTTGCAGTGTTTCACTGCTGGGATTCTGGTGGTGCCAGACCTCCTCGAGAGTGTGCATTGTGATGAACCTGCATCTGTGTTATCCATGTTATTTTACTCTCCCTATTGTATGTGTCTTGTGCCCTCCTCAACCTCGCTAATACATCCTCCTGTGTGCACCTGTGTTGGTGGTGATAGTGATGCAGGGTGCTGTGTGTACCTGTGTTGGTGGTGATAGTGATGCAGGGTGCTGTGTGTACCTGTGTTGGTGGTGATAGTGATGCAGGGTGCTGTGTGTACCTGTGTTGGTGGTGATAGTGATGCAGGGTGCTGTGTGTACCTGTGTTGGTGGTGATAGTGATGCAGGGTGCTGTGTGTACCTGTGTTGGTGGTGATAGTGATGCAGGGTGCTGTGTGTACCTGTGTTGGTGGTGATAGTGATGCAGGGTGCTGTGTGTACCTGTGTTGGTGGTGATAGTGATGCAGGGTGCTGTGTGTACCTGTGTTGGTGGTGATAGTGATGCAGGGTGCTGTGTGTACCTGTGTTGGTGGTGATAGTGATGCAGGGTGCTGTGTGTACCTGTGTTGGTGGTGATAGTGATGCAGGGTGCTGTGTGTACCTGTGTTGGTGGTGATAGTGATGCAGGGTGCTGTGTGTACCTGTGTTGGTGGTGATAGTGATGCAGGGCGCTATGAGGTGTGACCATTCTTGGTAATGATGGCTCTGGCTTAATCTGCTGTTCCAATTCTGAGAACAGAAGAGCAAGAAAATGTTTAAACACCCACTTTCAAACACTACATCACTCTCTGGTGCTACTGAAGCCTAGCGTGTGCCTGCATCAGGTTCAGTTTGTAGGACAGCATTACCTGCAATGAACATTACGGAACTAGCCACAAGGTTTGAGAAAGCTTAGGGCTTCACGGGTGCCTAATCCTTTGATGCCCTCCCAGTCACTGATGTCAAAGATGAACTACTCAAAATGGATCAAGAACTTGAGTCGTTTAAGGCCACTAGCTGTACACGTCTGTTCCTGCTGTCTGAAGACCATCTTGTCCTCGTACCGCTTAACATCTTCCTGAATGAAAGGATTAAATCACTGGCAGAATGACTTCCTTTCACGTCTCCTTAAGGCAGGTGCTTGTAATGCACAACAGTATTGTTTGGTTGCCGTAGCAGATTTCTTAATTTGTGACATCTTTTGCCAAATATCCTTACAGGTCCTACATTTACCCTTTCTGCAACCTCCTCCCATGTACACACTGGATGCTTTAAGGAGCAGGCAGCTATCAGTCTTTATAAACCTTATTCCTCCTCTCCCTTGGTTTTTCCAGCAATTGGTCAGCGAACCTCACTTTCCTTTCTCTTAAAGGCTTCACAGATCACAATTTCTACGTAGACATCTTTTATGGACTCTCTTGTGCTGTTTCAGACACTTTTTGTGCATTTAACAAGTGCTAGTGCTAGGCAGTATTATTGATTCTGCCGCTTCTCTGTTATTTAGACTGCTTTCTCGTATTTTTAAGTGTGCGCTTTACCGTACCTCCTTAAAATAGAAGAATCATCAGTTAACGAGCATGTTTTGTAGCAAGAGCTTGTATTTTTAGAGGGAAAAAAGTGGATGTTGAATAAGGCGGAAAATTGAATACCGAGACATTAGGGTGAGGGGGGCTGAAAGCACTGTCACACAAAAGCGCTTTGAGATTTTTGAAAGTAAGGAGGGAGTTGGCAAGGTGGAGGGAGATAGTTGGTGAGTTTGGAGGGGCGGAAGTGTAGTGGCTAAACAAGTGACTACTGGTAATAGAGCAGGAGACCAGAGAAGCCTGATGTTAGAGGAGTGGAAGGTACGTGCGGGAACATAAGGCTGAAGGAGACTGCTCTAATATGGTGGGTCAAGACCGTG
Source organism: Somniosus microcephalus (assembly GCF_052327205.1). Taxonomy (NCBI): domain Eukaryota; kingdom Metazoa; phylum Chordata; class Chondrichthyes; order Squaliformes; family Somniosidae; genus Somniosus; species Somniosus microcephalus. Next base: position 16,591,668 of record NC_141008.1, read on the forward strand.
TAGGGAATTGAAAGTAAGGACAAAAATGTTGACATCAACTGGTTAGGGCAAAAGGAGCCAGTGGGTCTTGAAAAGGACAAGGATTATGGGAGTGCAGATGGGAATTCAGGCTGTGGTGTTTTAAATGAACTGTAACTTGTGGATGGTTCAAGTGGGCAAGCTGGCTAGGGACGTATTGAAGGCATGATCCAGGGTTTTAGTGGTAGTGGAAGAGAAGCTGAGTGGAGGTGACCAGTAGTGTGGAGGAAAGTGAACTTGGTCATGGAATGTAATGTCGGGGAGGAAGCTGAGCTTGGGTCAGGCAGCATGTTAAGGTTCTGCACCTCCTGACTCAGCCTGAGGTGCAGCCTGAGGTGAGCAAAATAGTAACGAGGAGGGGGCCAAGGATGGACCCCTGGCATATGCCAGAGTTGACCATACAGGTAGAAGAGAAGATGTCATTGGAAGCTCTATAATGGCTGGGTTCTGAAAGATATGAGTAACCAGGAAACTACAATGCCATGAGGTGGATTGCAGAGGGGAGACGTTGGATGAGGATGGAGTGGTTAATGGTGGAATATTGAGGAGGATGAGGAGAGGTAGAGAGGCACAGTAAAGTTGCACAGGATGTCATTTCTGACTTTGACCAGAGAAATCTCAAATTTCACTGATGGGGCAGAAGCCCAATCGGAGTGTCTTGAACAAAGAGTTGAAGGCAAAGCAGGAGGGTAGATGCAAGAGAATGATGTGTTCCGGGAACTTGGAAAGAATGGAAAGGTTGTAGACAGGGTGGTGGCTAGAGAGATTGTAGTGGTTGAGGGGTGGCTCTTGAGAAGGAGACTGAATATTACCGACTTGAAGGAAGCAGGGATATTGTTGGAGGAAAAGGACAGGTTGATTATTTTGACAAGTATTGGGCTTAGAAGGCAAAGTTGGGAGGTCACTCTCTGGGGTGTCACATGATTGAGGGAGCAGGTAGAAGGCAGGAGGTGCATTGAGGGAGAGAAACTGCAGATAATGAAATGGGTGAAGACTCACTTGGATGAAGAGCAGGAGGGAGAGGTGGGAGTTGAGGCAGTAATGTGTATTACCTCAGCGTGACGTAAAAAAGCTCATACGTTCCTTGTTTTTTGAGTCTATGGGGAGGGTGAGGAGACAGTTTAAGGTTCGAGAAGAGGAGTTTGAAGTTATTTCTGCTGTGGTAAGCAGTTTTGGCCAGGGAGAGGCAGTGATGTAGATCTAGCGATGGACAACCAGGTTGGCTGATCACCAAGTGCATTTGAGCTTAAGGTCCATAGATTTGAGGTTGTGGAGATGGCTGTTGTACCAGGCAGCGCAGTGAGGATGCAAGACAAGGGTGTCACAAGTGCAGACAAGATAGTTGTGAAGGAGATGGGGAAGGCATTGATGACATCATGGGTGACAGGCCAGTGGAGGGGGAAAGTTAGAATTAGAGAGTGCACTTGAGAATAAGAAAGAAGGGATATTGGGGTATTTTTCCCCCAGGGACTGAAGTTGATAGTGGAGGAATTTGGGGCAGACAGCAGGACAAATATGAGAATAGAGATGAAATAGTGAGTGGAGAGATCCCTGCCAGTAATAGAAACCTTTTGAGGTTTCAATGCTGAGTGATGATCTGTTTGAGGAGGTGGTTGTGTGTGGATGGTGAGGTGAGAGAGGTGGGCAGGGTAAGGAAGTCATTCGAGGTAATTAAGGAAGAGTTCAAGTGGCGATTGAAATCACTGATAATGAGGAGACAGTCAGGGCCAGGATTGGAACCAGCAATTTCTGGCTAATGTTTTTATGACACCAAGATAGTGAGTCCTATATATTTCACTCCATTTTATTCTGTTCTATTAACTGAATGGTATTAGAGGCATTAATTTCCCTGATGCAAAGATTATTCTTTATAATTTATTTTTAATTTACATTCTACCTTGTCATAAAGTAATCAGATTCCCCAGCATCACTGAATGATAATGTTGATTCTAAAGTGAACAGCAAGAAAGATCTCATAAAAATTGAATATATTAGGTGTTACTAATAGACTCACTGGGATTTTTTTAATCCCATATGATTTTATTCATTTAATACAGTAATGCATTTATTTGACTTTGTCGCAAAGCAATACTTTCATCGTCATTTTAATCTTGTAAATGAACAAAATAGTTGCAATTTTATTCGGTAGGATATTCTTTTCACCTCCTTCTAGGTGACAGCATGAAGAAAAACAAATCAGTCAAAAATGCCCAAAATAAAACCTTTAGATAACACATAAAAAAAGCCCATCTGGACCACTGTGACTCTGGAGCACTTAACCACAATTTCAGGAAGTATGTCAAAGGAGTAAGGATGTTGGTGTTAAGATGCCATCAGAAAAAAGGTTCTTAATACCTTGCCATTCTGAGGGGCATTCTTGCTGCACTGACAGACATCGCAATTAAGCTCAATGGGGACAGTCTCAGCTACTTCCAGTAACGATAATGTCCTTTTTTCAATCATCCGTAGCGTTACAAGAGCGTACATGTATAGGAGATGATGTTGATGCATGATGGTTGATGTTTACATTCTGGCTTGCATAAATAAATACATTGAAAGCAAAGCAGGTAATGCAGGGGCTGTGAATTGCTTCTGGTAGTAACTTGGTGAGCAGAAAATGGTAATTCTGATTCACAAGCATAAATCAAACCTGAGATACTAAAAATTAATCTTTAATAGTGATTAATTGAGGGGTGAACTGATGGAGGTTTTCAGGATTTTGAAGAGTTATAATAGTGATAGATTGCTTCTACTGATCAGTGAGACGGTAATGTGAGGGCCCAAGTTTAAGATAATCAAAAATAATTGAAGCCGTTAGAAAAAAAATCTTTACACTGACGTTGGCTAGCATGTGGAATTTTCCACCACAAATCATTGTTGAAGCAGAATCCATAAATATTATCAAAAGGGAATTAGCTACTTGAAAAAGAGTAGTATTAAGGGGAGCGAGCAAGAGTGATATTAGACTAGGTGGCTCATTCACGGGCGATGGACCGAATGGCCTGTAACGTTCTATGATTAATATAATAGACCTCCTTCGATTGAAGATTTATTGATAGACTGGAGTTTTAAAAAAAATAAAACTGTGTAGTATTGCACTCTTGTCACAACCAGAACATTGAGTATAACAGTCCTTAAATACATTTTCATTTTGTTTTGGTTTGGATCTTTTATACTTGAGCAGTGTTAAATTCCATTTAATTTATAAGGGAACTTTACAGATTCCAATGTGCTGTGTTTTATTGCATTAGGAAAAGTGTGCCAAAATTCTTGGGTACTCCCACGCCCTTTCCATCAACAAGACTGATTATATATTTCTGTAACATTGTCCGCCTCCATCCCTACCTCAGGTCTCTGCCACTGAAACTCTTACTTACACGGTTGCCACTAGCAGACTCGTTTATTCCAGTGCTCTTCTTGCTGGCCGTCCGTTGTCCATCCTCCATAGACTCCAACTAGTCTAAAATACAGCTACCTATATTGTGTCCTCATTCCTCTCCTATCCCAGACTTTGCTCTCTCTTCACTTCCTTCCTTGTGGACCTACACTGGCTGCCTGACCCCCAAATTTGTAATGTTTGTCCTGATCTTCAAAGTTTCCCATCCTCACTCAATCCACCTCTGTAACCTCTTCCAGACTTGCTTTCCCTCATAGGCTGGCTGCATATGCATGTCCTCTCCCTTTCCCCCATCAGTGGCAGAGCTTTCAATTGCCTTGGCCTTGCTCTCTGGAACTCCCTCCTTAAGTCTCTCTACTTCTCTTTGTTCCTTCAGAAACATTTTTAAAAAACCTATCTTTTCCCCCAAGCCTTCAAGCACCTATGCTAAACACTCTTTGCCCTGGCTCAGCAGTTCCCTTCTTCCTATTACTACTCTGTAAATTGCCTTGTGACATTTGTTACATTAAAGGTGACACATAAGTGAAAGTTGTTGTTGATTAAAGTCTCGAGACGCTAGCATTTATTGGGCTTAATGAAATGAGTTTTACCAGTCGCAATCTCAACCCATTTATTAGTCAACAGGGGTCACCGATACAAAGCTTGTCAATTGTACTAACATAATCACAAAGCTATTCAAACAGGGGGATAATGACATGCTTTGTGTATAGATTGAAATAGAGGTCTAACTATACAAGTTCCCTAACAAATTTACTTTGTGGGTTTAAACGTGCTGAGGTAATTTGCTAAAGGCCAGAAACCTCTGATATAAATCAAGGGGGTGAAATTGGGCTCGGTAGCGCCCGTTTTTTGGATGCTGCGAGTGCTCTTAGGGTTCTAAAATGGCGTCCATGGCGCATGCGCACCCTTCTGACACGAAGCGTGTCAGACACCATCTTGGTAAAGGGGTTAGCGCGCATGCACTTAACGTCCGCCGGAAGTACGCAGAGCAGGCAGATCATGATATAACACTGATTTGACGCCAGCGCTGCCATTTTGGAGCTTCAAGTTCCAGTTGATGCCCTCTCTTAACCTCGCACAGCTGAACACGCGTTCAGCAGCATGAAGAACCTCCACCAGCGTTATTTAAAGGGATCGTCAACTACTTACAGGTTAGTTGCTGGTTTATTTCTTCTGGCTGTTGCTACAATTCTACACATTTTGGTGCTTTCCGTAGTTGTTTCAAGTTTCAAAAGTATACAGGGAGTTGTGTGGCAGGTGCTGAAGTACTTTTTTGCTGATGTCAAGACTTCTGCACAAACCAGTTGCTCCCAGACATGGATTCACTCGTAGGCCTTCCTCTTGGAATCGAGCAATACTGAGAGAATGAGGAGAGGCCACACAGAGCAGGACAAGCTGCTAGAAAAGGGGGAGGAGGAAGAGGAGGAGGCAGAAGAGGAGGAATAGGAAGAGAGGCTGCAACCTAGACAGCCCCTTTTTGCCCGGGCTGTACATGACTAACTAATTCAAGTGCGGTACCAGTAACCTCAACCCTAATTCCCCATTCACCAACAGTCCGACACTGCTTACCTTCCCTCTGTCACTGACCATCACATTGCCCTTTGGGCCACAATTCAAAAATAAAAACCAACTCAAAATACACATTCCAAACCAAATTTATAAATTAAATCATGCCATATTGCATGCAAACTTAAAACTAATCACCCTTGTGCATTCGCTTAGTGTCTCTTCCGTGTTCCTTTGCCTATCCTAGTGCTCCCCCAGTGGCTGCAGCATGGCTGGTGGAAGGCTGCTGACCTTCAGTTAAGGAGACTGCAGATGGCCTTGGAGGACGACCTCGAACAGCTCAAGGCCTTGAAGGCTCGGCTTCAGACTGCACCACCTCTGCATAGGTTGCAGCAGTCTGGGCTGGCTGGCTGACAGGCAACAGCAACACAACTAGCAGAGTGGAAGTGGTGAAATCACGAATGTGTCATCCTGAGAGAGGACAGCAGGTTCGTGCTCCACGGAGCCACTGCCAATCCCCCGGGGCGGCGCTTCAGCATTCCTAGTAATATGCTGGAGGACTGATTGCTGGACTGCTGTGACACCCTGCAAGCCCCTTTGAATACTGCTATCCAAAGCCATGATTGTAATAGTCTGAGCTTGCATGGCAACAAGTTGTGTTTGCTTGACAGCATTCTGAGCTTCCAGACTTTTGGTGAAAGCTGCTTGTGCTTCAATGGAGGCTGAGACATCGCCCATCAGATGCTGCATCGTTCCACAAGTATGTTGATGGAGTTGGCCACCAGGTCCAAGCTGGAAAGGATGGGCTCCAAGCTCTGCATAAAGCCCTGTGCCAGGTTGGTGCCAGACTCCGCCATGCTCCTTGAGATTGAACTCAGGCTTCCCAATGTACCAAGCATTTTGTTGTGTACATCCATTAGCCTTCTTCTGTAGCCTGGCCCATCAAAGTCCTCATCTGAGTCCTCTGCAGCAGAACTTGTGTGTGACCTCACCCTCTGGCACTATCCTTGCCCCTGCCCTGGCTGCAGCATACTTGTAGCCGGTGTTTCACCATGTGCAGATCCCGCCGCTATGCTATCCGCTAAGATTTGCGCAGTGTCAGTTTCTGAGCTGATGGCTTCGAGTGTGAAATCAAGTGACTGTGTGTTTTCATCATCACTGTCTTATTGGTCTTGCTCCACTGCCTGTGCAGTTTGCAGTTCTTGGGTATCTGAAAGGAAAAAGGGACAAGGGTAAGGTTGTGGTGAGGGGAGAGGGGAAAAAGTAAGAAGCGCATGCTTACACCATCTGCAGCTTGTAAGTCAGAAGAGATTGTGGGATGAGGGGGAAGTGGGATTTGAGAAGGAGGATTAATTATGAGGATATCATCATCTTCATAGGATTCAGTCCTGCCGCTGGCCACGGCCTTAGTAATGGCCCTTCCCATAATGGCCAGCACTGTCTCCTCCATAGGGTTTGAACATGCAGGTGTGCCTCTCCCTCTCCAGTTAGCTCCTGCTGCCTCTGGTTGTGCACCACCTTCTCCAGCAAGAGAGAGGGAAGTGTGTCAGTGAGCGTCATGCAATATGATTGGGTGATGTAGCTGTCATAGTTGAATAGCTGGCAATGTGTGCAAGCTGCGAGATATGGGTGTGAGGCTTGCAACAATACTAAGTGTGTGAGGGTGAGATGAAGCATATAATTGTTAGGTATGAGCCCTGATTCATAGCGTTTGTTGGTAGGTGTGTGATGGAGGTGTGGTGAATTGAGCAGTGGCTGAGACTAGTGGTGCAGTTAGTAGGATATGGCATTTGCAGATGCATTCACTGACCTTGACCACTCGTGTGAGGTCATGAAACTTCTTGCCGCACTGCATCCAGGTCTTTGAAGCTAAACTCCTGGCATTTACCTCTGCGGCTATCTGTTCCCACTACCTTCTCATTGTGTTTCTGGAGGGCCTCCTACCCCCCCTCCTATGGATACAGGACATCTATCCTTTCCACCTTCTCCACCAAGACCTCCTGTGTAGCATCGGAAAACTTTGGTGCATGCTCTCTCCCGTGGTCAGTCATTGTTGATTGTTGCGCAGCACTATTCCCAATGATATCAGCACCTCCAGCAACCACAATGCACCGTCCCTTTAAGAGGTGCAGGCTAACTTTAAGCAGTGCAGGCTAGCTTTAAGTAGTGCTAGCAAGTAATGATATTGGGCCCCCTGCTGATGCGTGCAGCTAATGAACAGCGTGGTTAGCGCTGGATCATATTTATAATGAGCAAGCAGCACGAAATTGGCGTGCTGCCTACACAACACTGAATGGGTGCAGAGTACAGTAATCGCGCATTGTGATTCTCGTGGTCATTTTCAGCAGCTATCCAATTTAGCCCCCCCCCCCACCCCTCCAGTTTTTAGTTTGGATCAAACCATTCATAGTTCAGAGTTGCATGTTGCAGAGCACCTTTAAGAGTGCTCCATTATCAGTTTGATATTTAAATTATCCTGTAAGAATGCAGGACTGTACTGGGAATTAGTGTCCACTTGGCAGTCAATTCGACTAGTCCAATTTAATTAGCTACCAATATTTAGAAAAGCTAAAAATGGATACTGGGTCACAAAATGTGAGACGAGCAGTTTATCTCAATTGGGGAAAAGAAAACCTTTTGAATTTCTTTCAAACTTATTAACCGTAACCTGGTACACCTGCTATAACTTTCTGAATTTCCAACTCATTTAGGTAAGATATAAAAAAATTGCTGGCTACATAATTTCAATTAAAATGAATTACAAACATCCTTCTGCAATGCCATCTTAAAAAAAATATATAAATTGAATTGATGCATAAATACATTTTGACTTTATGTCCCAGCTGCTATTGATCAACTTTCACTGATTTGTGGTAGATTGACCAAGGTCAAGTAATTGAATTACTGTGTTGGGAATGGATTGAAAATACCAGTCACAAAGCCTGTATTTGTCTCTGTTGTTCAATAACTGAATATGAGTCTGCTGCAAGAGGTTTACTCTCTCTAATGGAATACCTTGGAGAGCGCATGATGAGGGACTGCTGGCATGTCTGATTCTGACAGTCTATCAGATATCATCTAGCAGCCGCAGTGCACTGGGTGTTTTACACGCTATGTGTATTTGTAGCCAGCATTGGATAACATGCAGTGGGTTGATTTACAATAAAGTGTTTTCTTCATAAAATGCTGAATTATAGTAATTACCATTAAGTACTACAGTGGAAAAAAACTCTAGTTTGTTTTGTATAACCTGTGATATGACGATCCTGTGTGTAATAAAAAATATATATTCTTGTTAGACAATGATGCATGGTGGCATAGTGGTTAGCACTGTTGCCTCACAGCGCCAGGGACCCGGGTTCAAATCTGGCCTCGGGCGACTGTCTGTGTGGAGTTTGCACATTCTCCCTGTGTCTGCGTGGGTTTCCTCCGGGTGCTTCGGTTTCCTCCCACAGTCCAAAGATGTGCAGGTTAGGTTGATTTGGCTATGATAAATTGACCCTTAGTGTTAGGGGATTAAATACGTGGGGTTACGGGGATAGGGTGGGATATGTGTCGGTGCAGGCTCGATGGGCCGAAATGGCCTCTATCTGCACTGTGGGGTTTCTGTGATTCTGTGAATGAATGGAGTGGAAATTTCCATTAAGTTCTCCTAATCTATTTTGCCATATCTCATGTACTGTAATTGAAAACCCCCATCTCACGTTAAATTGAACAAACAGATTCACTCAAAAGCTGCACCGTACCTGGTGTAGCGCAGCATGCCATTGATAGTAAATGCTTATGTGACTTTAATAATGTACAGCAATTTTTCCTATATTTTGCAAAATACAAAAGTATAAGTTCTTCAGACCCTACTTCACAAGTCATAGTATTCAATGTGATTGTGATTTTATAATAACAATCCAAAAAATCTATAGACTTTGAAGAATTACATAAAGCCTGGCAGTGAGTTTAAAGTAGTCATTCAGTGTTGGAGTTCTACTTAACTTAATGTCATCAACTAAACCGCTGAATTGAATTATTGCCTTGTCGCTCATTGCTCAACATCTACTGTAATATCTAAAAAAACACATACAGGCTCAGCAAACTCCCAGTTTAGATGTAGAGGAAAGCTCCCTCGACTCTGCCCCAACAATGGGCTGGATTTTCTCAGCCCCGAGGAGGCGGGTATGGAGGTGGGAGTGCCAGTAAAGTAGCAGAAAGTGGGGGAGGATGGCAAACCCGCCCCCATCCCGCCTCCGTGCCCTTTTGCCAGGAGGGGGGAAGATGTGCTGCTTCAGGACCCGTCTCCTGGAGGCAGGAAAGGGATTAAATCCTTTTAATTGCCTGTTAACAGGTAATTAACAGGCAGAAAAAAGGATTAGTCCCATTTTACCTTTTTAGGTGAAGGCTTCCCGACCTCGGAGAACCCTGTCGGGTTGGAGGAGTCGAGTAGGAGGTCTGCGGGGGTTGGAGGGGCCTGAAAGTAAAATGAAGAGGTGAGTGATGGGTGCAAGTGTGGAGTGGTAAGTATGTAAGGTGAGTGTTAAGTGTTAAAAAATGTTCACTTACCTTGGTTTCTGCCTACAGCCTTCATCCGCTCTGGATCAGGAGTCCCGACATCTTCAAATCAAATCAAATCAAATCAACTTTTATTGTCATTGTTAGTGCACAAGTGCAGTACAACGAAATGTAGGCTTGCGGCTCCCGAGAGTGTACAATTTGGATTAGGACACTTAAACATTTCAACATACATTTGTACATATATATTAGCATAAATATGACCATAATAAAGTGCACCGGCAGATGTGCAGGCTTTAGTGTTTATTTGTGGAGTTCAGTAGGATGACAGCCCTGGGAAAGAAGCTGTTCCTAAATCTGGTCGTACGGGTGCGAATGCATCTGTAGCGTCTTCCAGATGGTAGGAGGGCGAACAGACTGTGGCTGGGGTGGGTAGGGTCTTTGATGATGGTCCGTGCCCTCCGTAGGCAGCGTTTCTGATATATATGTTCTATGGTCGGTAGCCGGGTGCCGGTAATGCATTGTAGATTTCACAGACTGGCTGTTGGATCCTCAGTCATCTGAAATCTACAAAGTTGAAAGGTTTGATGAGTCCTAAACACAAGGACTCATCAAACTACAGAAAATGTCAGTGTTTGACAGCTTCACAGACGTTGACGTGCTCTGTCAGTGACTTCCCCCCTAATTGGCCTGCTGAGCCCGCAGGGTGGGCTTAACAAGGTCAATTGGGAAAACCCCGCTGGTTGGCCAAAAGAAGATGGAGGCGGGATATAGACCCGACAAGCAGCAGTCCTGCCTCCAACTCGTCTCCATTGAGAAAATCCAGCCCATTGTATTTGTTGCAACCTTGGAGAAAATATTTTTTTACCAGTGGTAACATGTTTCCATTTCCAGCAGCAATCATCCTATGGGAGATTGCCAGTTAGCTTCGCATTAGGGGGAGTTGTGTGCTGGCCCCATGCCCAGTATGAACTGGGGTAGGACAGGAGTTGAGAGTGCATGAATGCTGATTTTTCCCCTTAATATGCAATGGATCATTTGCAAAATTCTCCTAAGGAGTCATCCTGAGCAGAAGGTGAGGGCAGGTGAACAGCTTCGAGAACTGTTGGATTTGCTGCCGTTAAAATCTGGTAAAATGAAGCTGACTACTTGGGGCAATGGGCACACATACCAACAGTTTGCATCCCATGCAGACAATCGGCGTTTAGCTGCCGTGGCCATTTCATCTGTGTTTGTTAATGAGTGCTGAGTCATTCAAACTTCCTGCACTCTGTCCCATGCTTGGCGGGACAGGAAGAGCCGAGGAAGAGGAACTTCAGGAAGAGGTCATGACAAAAATAGTAAATTACGGAAATGCGGGGAGAAAAAAGGCTCTGATATTTTAGATACATATTGAGATAAATTTTAACACCCAAAAACAGGTGGCTTGGGATCAGGTCAGATGTTAAAACATTTAACGGAAGCGGGACAAGGGGCGGGAATCCAACTAGCTCCCAGGAGGCGGGTTGGCATTTTAAATATTTTAACGAGGCTGGCAGCCTCTAATATTAACCTGCTTTGCCGGTTTAACTGTGGCCGGCCAGGTTTCCCGGGCCCAGCAGCTGAAGGGAGGCGAGGACAGCTTCGAGGAGAAGGTAAGTGCCTTTACAGCTCTGCTTGTATGCCAGGAGGAGCAGGAGTGCTTCCCCCTGTCCCCCAAAGCTCCCCTCACCCCCCGAATCAGACCTCACCCACTATACAAAGACCCCCAGAGTCAGAGATTGGACCCCCACCCGAGGTCAGGGATCTCCTGCTCCTGCGATCTGCTCCGGTGTCATCCCTGACCAACTGGAAGCCAAGCCTGTCGATCAGGCTGACTTCTGGGCGGAGTGTGGAGTTAAAACTCCACAGCATGCGGGGAAACCCGGATTCCGTCTGAAACTCCGCCCTCTGCCTACATAACCCGCCCCTGTTAATATCCAGGCTATTGGATCTTGGAGCATATGTGTGTGTATGTGTTTGTGTGTGTCTGTGTAATGATGTAACATGTTTGACTTTAAGGGTCATTTTCTAACACTGCTCATCATACGCTGAGAGTGTATATAGGAAATTTGGATGCGCACTGCCCATGATTTGACGACCATGATGAGGTTTTGATTTGAACGGGTCTCGCCTGCTACGTATCCTATTACAGGTTGAGCGTCCCGAATCCGCCAACCTCAGGACCGAGGCCGAGCCGGTTTTCGGATTTTCCCGGATTTCGGAACGTGTTTCTGATGTCCGAAGCCCGGAATCGCCCGAGGCCAGTTTGCGATATTTCTGGACTTCGGACATCAGAAACACGTGCCGAGTCCGGAAATGCCTGGGTCCAGGTTGTGCTATTTTCGGTTTTTGGTAAGACTCCCTCAGGGTGTCCGGATTCCAGAACATTTTACGGATTCCGGACCCCTGTCACCAATCGTCCCGGAGTCCGGATTCTGGAGCACTCTGGATTCCGGAACTCTGGATTTGGGACGCTCAACCTGTATTGCCACACAATCGCTGCTGCAGGCTATTTAATTCTGTATGCCCATTATGGTTTCTGCATCAATGTTTCATTTATTTGATTTTTAAGTTGCAATTATTTTGAATTACAGTCGACGCCAGTATACTGGGACATGCACCATATAAATGGTCAAACATCTCTGGGGGTGCGGGGCATGTCAGAAATCAGTCATTATATCTCACACCACCAGTACTTGCAGCTCCCTTGAAAAATATTTGTGAAATGTGTCCTCATATGCCACATATACCATGCAAGTGAATGATTTAGTGTAACAAATAGTTTTTACATGTCATGGGTCTTGTTTTCAACAACTTTTGTGTCAACAGCTTTTTTGAAACTGTTCATCTGTGTTTGGTAGTTTTTTAGATTGATGTGTTTGATACTTATGAATGCCCAGATCTTGTATTTCTGGGCATTTCGCCAGGCTGCCCTATAATGCAAGACCTGAAAGTAATTTTCGCTTTTACTTACTAGCTGTTGGATTTCCTGTGGCTTTGCCCACAGAAAGTCAGGATAAAACGAGTTTCCCTCAGAATTAATTTGTGATGCTGTAGATGTAAGTGTGGGGATCTGTGGCTTTGGAGCTTATGAAGCATCATGTTGTGGTAGATGGAGGCGTGACTGCTTGTCACAGAACGGTGATGCCCAAATGAGGAATGCATGACATGCATAGCAAATTTAATACTATAAATGTACTAGGGTGAGCTACTAGGGATGTCAGTGGGCAAAATAACCAAAACTATTACCTGCTGACCCCAGCGGCAGATAGTGTTGTGCCAGTAACTGAACCTCCAGCAGGTTGTATGTTCAAGAGATGATTAATGTATTGGTGGATAACTGACTGCCTCCAATAGGTATTGATCCCCTATTTTAGAACAGAAGTGGTTAGAAACCAACTGATTTAAAGTTAATAGTAGATAGATCAGATGGAGGGTGGGGGAAGGTTGTTTTTAAATTCAAATAGCAGTTTTCAAATGCAGGAGCCGATAGGGTAGTAACTGTTGGCAAACCAGTTGGAACCTAAACTAATGTCACACATCAGACAGACTGCGGCCTTCTTGAGCAGTCGTCAGAGATCTCTTCTGTTTTCTTTCAAGGCCAGAGCTAAAATAACTGAACAATTAACTGAAAGTTCATCTAGAAGCCAAAAATATAATAATGAATAGTCAGCATGGATTTCAAAAGAGAAGTCTTGCTTGACCAACCTCATTGAATTCTTTGAAGAGGTAATGGAAGAGTAAACAAGGGCAATGTGGTAGATGTAATTTATCTAGATTTCCAAAAGGACTTCGATAAGGTGCCAAATAATAGATTAATGGATAAGGTTGGAGCATGCGGAGTCAGGAGACAAGTAGCAGAATGGCTAGCTGGCGGATTTTAAGGCAGTAAACAGAGACTAGGGGTAAAGGGTAGCTATTCAGAGTGGCAGAAGGTAGAAAGTGGGGTCCCACAAGGATCAGTGCTGGGATCACTGTTGCTCACAATTTATATTAACGATTTAGACTTTGGAATCAATAACACAATTTCTAAATTCGCAGATGACACCAAATTGGGGGGGGATAGCCAATACGGAGGAGGACAGCTCTTTTGTCCATGTTTGGACCAAGACTGTAATGAGGTCTGGAGCTTGAGTGGTCCTGGCGGTACTCAAACTAAGCATTAGTGAGCAGGTTATTGGTGAGTAAGTGCTGCTTGATAGCACTGTCGATGACACCTTCCATCACTTTGCTGATGATTGAGAGTAGACTGACGGGGCGGTAATTGGCCGGATTGAATTTGTCCTGCTTTTTGTGGGCAGGACATACCTGGGCAGTTTTCCACATTGTCGGGTAGATGTCAGTGTTGTAGCTGTACTGGAACAACTTGGCTAAAGGCATGGCCAGTTCTGGAGCACAAGTCTTCAGTACAACAGCCGGGATATTGTTGGGGCCCATAGCCTTTGCTGCATCCAGTGCGCTCAGCCATTTCTTGATATCATGTTGAGTGAATCGAATTGGCTGAAGACTGGCTTCTGTGATGGTGGGGACCTCAGGAGGAGGCCAATTCTGGTCACCATGTTATAAAAAGGTTATAGAGACACTGGAGTGGGTACAAAAAGATTTACAAGGATGTTACCAGAAATGCGAGGCTATACCTATCGGAAGGATGAATTGGCTGGGTCTCTTTTTTTCTTGAAAAGAGAAGGCTGAGGGGTGACCTAATAGAGGTCTTTAAAATTATGAAAGATTTTGGTAGAGTTGATACAGAGAGACTGTTTCCACTTGTGGGGAAGAGCAAAACCAGAGGCCATCAATATAAGAAAGTGACCAAGAAATCAAATAGGGAATTGAGAAGAAATTTCTTTACCCAGAGAGTGGTGAAACTGTGGAACTCGCTTCCACAGGGAGTGGTTGAGGCAAATAGTGTAGATACATTTAAGGGGAGGCTAGATAAGCAAATAAGTGAGAAGGGGATAGAGGGTTATGCTGAGTTAGATGAGGAAAGACAGGGGGAGGCTCAAATGGAGCATAAACACCAGCATGGACTGGCTTAGCCGAACGGCCTGTTTCTGTGCTGTATATTCTATGTAGTTCTATGTAACTTCAATGTTTGGGATTATAAACAGTGAAGTATCGTACCTTCAAATAATGGTGTTGACACCGAGAATACAGCATAAGATAATTACAATTGTTGTAAGCCCTTATATTATTTTGCACAGTAATTGGCGTCAGTGTAATTAAGATACTAAATTGCGAGGGTGGGGACTGCCTCAGGTTCCCCTGATGACTCATTAGGCAATAGCAGTACTTAGCTGAGTCATGCACCCCAGAAGGTCCCAGAATCAATTTCCAGTCTGTGCTGTCAGCTGATCTGGTCTGAGGCAGTAATAGAGATACTATATTTGGCCTGGGCACCTCCAGGTTGGAGAGTGGAAGATATCAGCCAGAGTTCCGTCTTCTTATTGATGTCCACAGGAAAGTGTCTTTGTGTGAATGTCAGATGATCAGGCTTGACTGTGATGCCCACCCCTTGTTCATTCCTGTGAATCCACTTGCTAGACTGGCACATGAATAATGGCTACTGGGGTGAGGTGCTGTAGGGAGCCTGGCTCCTAATAATAATAATAATTCAACTTTATTGTCATTGTACAAGTACAACGAAATGTGATCTTGCAAGCTCCCATGAGTCCAGTACAAATAACATTAACGTAAATAGCACCGTCCTGGGAGAAGCAAAGCCGCTGCGTCTGTGCGCGCCGCCATTCCATTTCCACCATTCCACCTGTCCGACAATCTTCAGCCCAACGCCTGGACCTGCTCACCAACCACCCCTCCTCGGGGCTCCTTCCGTGACCTTCTGCACCTGGTCTTCCCCCCTCCAGGTACTAACCAGGCCTGGCTCTGCTTACCTTCCAAGCCTTGCCAGTGACCCTGTCCCTAGTCCCAGGAACAGGGCTGTGGAACCATAAGCCAGCAAAAGTCATTGGCCTAGAAATTCAATATCGCCACGTTTGGGGCGCTACAGTCGATCGGGTGCTAAATTTAGCGCCCGGCGCAACTTAGCGCCACCTTCAGCGAAATTGAGTTGCTTCGCCCCAAGAGGTTCTTGCTGCGCTAAAGCAGGCACTGCACAACTATCCTAAGGTGCTAAGCCAGAGAGGCGAGGCGCTACCACCGAGGGTGGGCGCAGCGCAGGTGCAGCCAGTTAGCGATTGCAGGCAGACACGCTGGCGCCGGTCACCTCTTAAAGGGGGAGGGTCGATTTGGCTTGAAGCCACGCCCTGCACATTGGAGCCCTGATTCTCGGCCTGGACAGACCTGCTGCGACATCGTTACGCCTACGACCATGGAGAGGGCCAGGGAGTGAGCTCAGCGCTTCAGTGAGGGGGCCCTAAAGATTCTGGTTGGCGCAGTGGAGCGCAGGCGACCTATCCTGTTTCCGGACAGTGGCAGGAGGCCGCTGCCCAACGAATATCGAAAAGCTTGGAGGGAGGTGGCACACAGAGTGACCGCCAGCAGCATGGTACCTAGGACCCCTGTGCAATGCAGGAAGAAGTTCAACGACCTCACTCAGGTTGTCAGGGTGAGTACCCTTTCCAGTATCCTCTTCATCCCTGCATGTGCACCTCACTTTATGGCCAAAGGGTCCTGAAAGCCCCAATGCCCAGCCCTCATCCAACACCTATGGGCCTCTCATGAAAATCACATGCCCATTCACCACTTTACACACTGTAAGGGCTATTCGACCATGGGAGGCAGTGCAGCCAAGATCAGGGCTTGACACTGTAAGGGCTATTCGACCATGGGAGGCAGTGCAGCCAAGATCAGGGCTTCACACTGTACTCAGAGCCCGTCCTTTCTCTTGCAGGGCAAGCTGGCCCACAATAGGAGGCAGCAGCAACGAACCGGGGGAGGCCGTCCTGAACTTAAAGACCTCAGCGATCTGGAGCAGCGAGTGGAACGGATTATGGCAGGCCGGCTGATTGGACCCATCGCCACTGGAGATGCCGACCCCGTTCTGGACAGCAATGGTAAGGTCATCACCTTTTTGACCTCTCTCTTTCCACTTGTGCCTCACACCAGCATCCTTTGCCACTATCAAACCAATGCAGTGCATTGCAGCACTTATGCCTCCCTCGCTGCCGCCCTGTCCTCACACTAAAGCAACTCTTGTACCTCCCTGCTTTCAGATGCTGATTCGCGAGGTGAGGAGGCGGGCCCTCAAGCTGCCACTGTGAGTGAATCAGAAGGCGAGGAGGAGGAAGAGGAAGCCGGAACATCAGTGCCACCCTCAGCTGAGGCAGCCCATGGCCATAATGGGGACACGTCTTCCCTGGAGGGGAGCAGGGGGGAAGGGTCTGAGGAAGGTGAAGCTCTGGGGCCCAGCGGGCTGCAGCAACGCAGCGGGCTGCAGCAACGCAGGGGGGGCAGGGAAGCTCGGCGGCCTTCTCCCCGGAGGGAGAGTCTGGCCTCCAGTCCTGCTACAGTGAGCGTAGAGGAGGTGCGGCTCCTTTCTGAAATGGGCGCCCAGGCGGAGCGCAGGCATGGCTGCAGTGGCAAGGATGCCTGACTCCATAGAGTCACTGGCAAAGAGTGTACAGGAATTCCGGGCAGCACAGGCAAGGAGTCTGCAGGACTTCGGTGCAGCACAGGCGGCTTCCAGCCAAGTGCTTAGTTGTGCCATGCAGTCACTGGCTGGTCTGATGCAGACACAGATCAGGGCCACACGAGCACTAACTGCTGCCACCCTCGCTGGATCGGGCAGGATTCGCCGGGGCCCTCGCCGTGCCGCAGCAGGCCAGCAGTCTGTGCTTCAGCAGATTGCTGCGCATGGTTCAGTGCTGCCCCGTGCGAGTGCCAGTGTCTCGTCCGACCAGGGAGTGCCTGTGCTCTGTCAGGTTGGCAGCATTCCTGCCAACACTGTCACTCCTCCACTGCAGCTGCCACCACCCGTAGGACAGACTGCTGCTGCCCAAGCAGAGTTGGAGCAGTCAGCAGCCGGGCCCTCCAGGCCCAGAGCTGGTCCAGGCCATCCCCCAAGGGCATCTGCCGACTCACTATCTGACCCTCAGCAGCCTTCCCCCAGCCTTGCTGCAGCCACTGGGGTCGCATTGTGGAGGAGCTGCAGGGCGGGAAGCGGCCAATCTCACAAGCGAGGCAGATCACCCTCGCAGACCAAAAAGTAGGAGGTGTGGCAAAATGCTGTTTTTTTTGTGAAGGCCGAGGATCATGGTCATTTTTGTTTAACTCTTTTGTTCATTGTCTCCAGGTTGTGAGAGCCAGTTATGTGTCTGACTGTTTTTTGGGGGGGTTCTCTGTATTTGTTTGTCATGCGGGAAGGGCACAGAGTTTGTTAAATAAATAATTGTCTTTATTCAGATTGTGCATGTTTGCACTTTGTACTATTTGTTGCCTTGACCGGCTCGGGGTTTGCCTAGCGGGTCCATTCATGTTCTTTCAATGGCACAAGCCATTCCCTGAGAGCGGGCCTAGAACCGACTTGCAATAAGCCGCTGACGGACGGCCCTTGCACTTTGTGCCTCCCTCCCGTCTTGGTGCTCCTCCTCCTCCTCCTCCTCTGGTGGTCCTCCAATGTCTGCTGGCAGTGGCTGAGTCCTGAGGATAGCCAGGTTGTGCAGCATGCAGCACACTACAACGAAATGGGAGACTCGCTCAGGCAAGTACTGAAGGGCTGCCCCAGAATGGTCCAGACAGCGGAACCATTGCTTTAGCACGCCGATTGTGTGCTCAATGATATTCCTGCTCGCTTGATGGCTGTCATTGTATCGCTCTTCAGCAGGGGTGCTGGGCGCACGGAGCGGGGTCATCAGCCAGGTGCACAAAGGATAGCCCTTGTCACCGAGAAGCCAGCCTCCTGGGTGTGCCGGGGCTTCGAAAAGGTCTGCCACAGAAGTCTGGCGCAGGATGAAGGCGTCGTGGCTGCTGCCTGGAAAGCGGGCATTGACAGCTACTATCAGCTGCCTGTGGTCACACACCAACTGCACGTTCAACGAATGGAACCCCTTCCGGTTGCGGTAATCCTCGGCATTCTCTAGAGGTGCCCGCAAAGCCACATGCGTGCAGTCAGTGGCGCCCTGGACCATGGGGAAGCCCACTATTCTTGCAAATCCCATTGCGCGCTCCTGCTGCTTGTCCAGGGTCATGGGGTAGGAAATGTACTGACGTCTCCTTTTGAAGAGGGCATTCGTGACTTGGCGGATGCAGCAATGCACCGCGAACTGGGAGACATTGGCAATGTCCCCAGTAGCGGATTGGAAGGAGCCGGTGGCAAAGAAGTTGAGAGTCACTGTCACCTTCACTGCCACCGACAGAGACGTCCTGCTCCTCAGCTGAGGCGGCAGATCTCAGTGTCCACCTCCCTTCTGAATCGAAGCCTCCGAATGCACTGCTCCTCAGACATGTTGAGGTAGCAGAACTGCTGGCGGTATACCCTGGGAGGGTAAGGCCTCCTGTGCCGACGCCTGTTGGCTCTCCTCCGTCTGGCCATGATTGGCACTCTCTCTCGGTGTCTCTGAGCCCTCTCAATTCAATGGAGAAGCCCAACGTTTCCACCCATTGCAGCCCCCATTATATGTGGCCACTCAAGGCTATGGCACTGAGAAATCAATCCAACTGCAAAGCTCTGGGCTGAAGCCAGAAGTACCTGTGCGAGCGCTGAGTCAAAGCAGAAAGCTCTCTCCCTTTGTCTCTCTGCAAATCTCTCTCTCACACAGAAGGAGTGGTCCAAAATGGCTACCACTAAGAAGGCAGGAAGAGCCTCACAGAAATCACAGAAATCACAGATACCCCACAGTGCAGATAGAGGCCATTTCGGCCCCCCACAGTGCAGATAGAGGCCATTTCGGCCCATCAAGCCTGCACCGACACATATCCCACCCGATCCCCGTAACCCCTACACCAACACATATCCCACCCTATCTCCGTAACCCCACGTATTTAGTCCCCCTAACACTAAGGGTCAATTTATCATAGCCAATCAACCTAACCCGCACATCTTTGGACTGTGGGAGGAAACCGGAGCACCCGGAGAAAACCCATGCAAACACGGGGAGAATGTGCAAACTCCACACAGACAGTCACCCGAGGCCGGATTCGAACCCGGGTCCCTGGCGCTGTGAGGCAACAGTGCTAACCACTATGCCACCGTGCTACCCCTATGCCACCGTGCTACCCCTCCTTTAAATAGCGCCCCCCCAGCCCCACAGTGACTGGGAACCGTTCCACTCAACCAGTCGCTGGGAGCGCCAGGCAGAAAGAAGGGGGGCGCCACTGAAGTTCCGGTTCGGGGCACACCAAGGGCGTTGCACCATGAAATGACGTCAGGATCTACGCGCGCAGCTGAGCGGGCGTTGCGGTTTTGTGCCGCCACTAAATGTCCACTCGAGTTCGCGAGAGGCGCAGATCGCGCCGCGCCCGGGCGCTAGCCGCTTCGCGCCCCACTTATCGCCCTCTTAAGGCGCTAGCGGCTGGCACTACCAACTGAATTTCTAGGCCATTGCCTTTAGGAAAGGCTTGGGGGTGGTTGGGAGGGAAACCAGCAAAAAATGCAACTGCAGCCTCTTGCCTGTGATTTCTTTGCTTCACTTGCCGAGCTCCTGATTTTTACCTGCAGTGTTGTGGGGAAATGCTTACTAGAAGCTCGTTGACAACTGTTTGCATTCAGCAGCCTGGCAGTTATGTCCTTCAGGACTCGGCCAGCTCGGTCAGTATTGGTGCTACCGAGCCATCTTGGTGATGGACATTGAAGTCCCCCACCCAGAGTACATTCTGTGACCTTGCTATTCTCAGTGCTTCTTCCAAGTGGTGTTCGACATGGAGGAGGACCAATTCATCAGCTGAAGGAGGGTGGTAGGTGGTAATCAGCAGGAGGTTTCCTTGCCCATGCTTGACCTGAAGCCATGAGACTTCATGGGGTCCGGAGTCAATGTTAAGGACTCCCAGGGCCAATCCCTCCTGACTGTATACCACTGTGCCACCCCCTCTGGTGGGTCTGTCCTGTCGGTGGGACAGGACAGACCCAGGGATGGTGATGGAGGAGTCTGGGACATTGGCTGAAAGGTATGATACTGTGAGTATGATTATGTCAGGCTGTTCCTTGACTAGTCTGTGTGACAGCTCACCCAATTTTGACATATGCCCCCAGATGTTATTGAGGAGGACTTTGCAGGGTCGGCTGGGCTGGGTGTGCCGTTGTCGTGTCCGAAGCCGGTGCTGAGGTCGATGCCAGGTGGTCCGTCCGGTTTTATTCTTCTTGTTGTTTTCTGTAGTGGTTTGTTGCAACTGATTGGCTTGCTAGGCCATTTCAGAGGGCAGCTAAGAGTCGACCATATTGCTGTGGGTCTGGAGTCACATATAGACCAGACCAAGTAAGGACAGCAGATTTCCTTCCCTAAAGGACATTAGTGAACCAGCTATGGCAGATGCTTTATCTCATTGTGAGTAACACTGACCTAACTTTGATCAGTGTTACTACAAGAAATAATTTTATGGACAGAATAAAAACAGCGACATGGTTTAGGCATCATTTGTGCAAAATGCGCTCACATCGTTTAAGATGATGACAGGACTGCCCCAAGCCTTTTGGAAAAATTCAGTTCTACCAGTTGCAATCCAGGTTTAATAGGTTAGGAAATTTCCTATCAGCAGACTTCTCCAGTGAATCAGAGAAGGATATGTTGACAGGGTTAGATGAAGTAGGGTGGAAGGAGGCTCATGTGGAGCAGAAACACTGGCATAGACCAGTTGAGCCAAATGGCCTGTTTCTGTGCTGTAAATTCGATGTAACAATAAGATTCCCAATGCTGTAGTTTAGCTTCTTATGGTCTTTCATCCATTTTTTTATTGCTTCACTAAGTTCTGCTCCTTTGAAGTAGCATGTGGCATATTGTGCATGGCCCTTTTGAAGCTCACTGTACTCCGCATCCCATTCTTCACCTCCATCTAGTCACAACCGTCAATGCAAACAATTCAGGGAAAGATGAAAGCTCAGTGAATGTGCCTCTCGGCCTCAGTACAATGTTAATAACACTGTATATAAACTTGTTTGGGGTATTTCATCAAACCAAAGATTGACTTAATGGTTCTAGAATATAATTTGTTTAATGCCACTTTTTTCTAACACCATGTAGCACATTTATTTGTTTATTTATTGAGCAAAAATACCGAACACCAACAACTTGCATTTATATAGCGCCTTTAACATTGTAGAAACGTCCCAAAGCACTACACAGGAGAGTAAGCAAACAGAATTTGACACTGAGCCACATCGAGGTATTGGGACAGGTGACCAAAAGCTTGGTCGAAGTAGATTTTAAGGAGCGACTCAAAGGAGGAGAGAGAGAGTTAGCGAGGTTTAGGGAGGGAATTCCAGAGCTTGGGGCCGAGGCAGCTGAAGGCACGGCCACCAATGGCGCAGCGATGAAAATCGTGGATGCGCAAGAGGCCAGAATTGGAGAAGTGCAGAGTTCTCGAAGAGTTGTAGGGCTGGAGGAAGTTACAGAGATAGGGAGGGGCGAGACCACAAAGGGATTTGAACACAAGGATGAGAATTTTAAAATCAAGGCATTGCGGGACTGGGGAGCCAATGTAGGTCAGCGAGCACAGGGGTGATGGGGGAACGAGACTTGGTTCGAGTGAGGATACGGGCAGCAGAGTTTTGCATGAGCTCAAAGTTTCTGAAAGGTGGGAGGCCAGCCAGGGGAGTACTGGAGTCTGGAGGTAACACAGGCATGGACAAGGGTTTCAGCAGCAGATGAGCTGAAGCAGGGGCCCAGTTTGAATTGTATTGAGCATTTTAATTTAACTAATTCAAGATTTCTAAAAGGCCTTCGATAAAGTAGTACATCATAGACTAATGAATAAGGTCAGAGCATGCAGAGTCATGGGACGGGTAGCAGAATGGATAGCTAGCTGGCTGCAAGACAGAAAGCAGAGAGGAGGGGTAAAGGGTAGCTATTCAGAGTGGCAGAAGGTGGGAAGTGGGGTCTCACAAGGATCATTGCTGGGACCACTGTTGTTCACAATTTATATTAACAATTTAGACTTTTGAATCAAAAACACAATTTCTAAATGTGTGGACAACACCAAATTTTGGGGGTGGGAGGGATAGTGAAAACTGAAGGGGACTGCAACAAATTCAAAGACGACATTAATAAACTTGCAGAATGGGCATATAATTGGCAGATGAATTTCAACACAGATAGGTGTGAGGTATTACATTTTGGTAAGAAAAATAAGGAGGTCACATATTACTTGGAAAATAAAAATCTAAATCTGGGAGTACAAATATACATAGGAACCTAGGAACAGGATTAGGCCATATAGCCCCTCGAGCGTGTTCTGCCATTCAGTGAGATCATGGATGATCTGCGATCTAACGCCATATACCAGCCTTTGCCCCATATCCCTTAATACCTTTAGTTAACAAAAATCTATCATTCTCAGTTCTGAAATTAACAATTGATCTAGCATCACACAAATCACTAAAAGTAGCCACGCAGGTTAAAAAGGCCACAAAAAAAGCAAGCCAAGCACTAGGGTTTATTTCTAGAGAGATAGAATTGAAAAGTAGAGAAGTTATGTGAAACTTGCTGTGGGCCATCATCAGCAGCAGAATTGTATTCCACCACACAACCTGTAACCTCATGGCCTGGCATATCCCTCACTCTACCATTACCAAGGGATCAAGGGATATGGGGAGAAAGCAGGGACAGGGTACTGAATTTGGATGATCAGCCATGATCTGATTAAATGGCGGAACAGGCTCAAGGGGCCGAATGGCCTGCTCCTATCTTCTGTGTTTCTATTACCATCAATCCAGGGGACCAACCCTGGTTCAATAAGGAGTGTAGAGGAGCAGCACCAGCCATACCTAAAAATGTGGTGCCAACCTGGGGAAGCTGCAACACAGGACTGCATGCATGCTAAAAAGCCGAAGTGACATGCTATAGACAGAGCTAAGCAATTCCACAATCAACGGATCAGATCAAAGCTCTGCAGTCCTGCCACACCCAGTCGTGAATGGTGGTGGACCATTAAACAACTAACAGGAGGAGGAGGCTCCATGAATATCCCCATCCTCAATGATGGTGGAGCCCAGCACGCGAGTGCAAAAGACAAAGCTGAAGCGTTTGCAACCATCTTCAGGCAGAAGTGCCAAATGGATGAACCATAGCGGCCACCTCCTGAGATCCCCACCATCACAGAAGCCAGTCTTCAGCCAATGCGATTCACTCCACGTGATATCAAGAAACGGCTGAGCGCACTGGATACTGCAAAGGCTGTGGGCCCTGACAACATCCTGGCTGTCGTGCTGACGACTTGTGCTCCAGAATTAGCTGCGCCTCTAACCAAGCTGTTCCAGTACAGCTATAACACTGGCATCTATCTATCAATGTGGAAAACTGCCCAGGTATGTCCTGTCCACAAAAAGCAGGATAAATCAAATCCGACCAATTTCCGCCCCATCAGTCTACTCTCAATCATCAGCAAAATGATGGAAGGTGACAGTGCTATCAAGCAGCACTTATTCACCAATAACCTGCTCACTGATGCCCAGTTTGGGTTCCGCCAGAGCCACTTGGCTCCAGACCTCATTACAGCCTTGGTCCAAACATGGGCAAAAGAGCTGAATGCCAGAGGTGAGGTGAGAGTGACTGCCCTTGACATCAAGGCAGCATTTGATCGAGTGTGGCCCCGTTTGCCCTCTCCGGTGAATGTAAAAGGTCCCGTGGTAATATTTGGAGAATAACAGGGGAGTTCTCCTGGTGTCCTAGCCAACATTTATTGCTCAACCAACACCTAAAAGACGGACAATCTGGTCAGTATCTCAGTGCTGTTTGTGGAACCTTGCTGTGTGCAAATTGGCTGCTGCGTTTCCTACATTACAACAGTGATTACACTTCAAAAATACTTCATTGGCTGTAAAGCAATTTGGGACATTGTGAAAGGTGCTATATACTGTAAATGCAATTTCTTTCTTTTCTTTATCTCTTCTGATAAATTCTCGAGGGAATGGTATAGGCTGTAAATGCTGGTGTGGTGGTATCATCTCTTGATCTTCTTCATTGGTGTAGCTGTTGGTTTTATTTATTTTTCCTTCCATTGTTTCAAAGGCAATTGTTCCCTCCACAAAAGAAAAAGAGAGATAAATTGTGGCTAGCACACAGCATGCTTGAAACCTGTTCATTTAAGAAATGAGAGAACTCTGCAGGCACATCAGATATTTGAAACCAAGATCTACTCTGGTTTAGGGTGAAGTTACATTAACTCCAGGTGGATTCCCCGCTCAGGCCTGATTTAAAATTACAGTCGGGGCTCAATGATGTCATCCGGCCGCAACGTGCATATGTAAAGAAGGACCCTGTTGGCTCCGGGTGCGTGTCCTTGCTGCCTGCTCAGGAGAGCAGGTTAAAATTGTAGATGCTGCGATCATGGCGGCTTTCAGACAGGTAAGAGCCAGGGCGAATTTAATGGCCCACCCGCCAGGTTTCTGCTGAGCGAGTCAGGTTAAAATTGCCGCCGATTGTGTTTAGTTGACATTATGAAAGATCTTCTTACAGGGCTTGACAGGGTAGATGCAGGGAGGATGTTTCTCCTGGCTGGGGAGGCTAGAACCAGGGGTCATAGTCTCAGAATAAGGGGTTGGCAATTTAGGACTGAGATGAGGAGAAATGTCTTCACTCAGAGGGTGGTGAATCTTTGGAATTCTCTACCCTAGTGGGCTGTGGAGGCTCAGTCATTGAGTATATTCAAAACAGAGATCGATAGATTTTTGAATATTAAGGAAATCGAGGGATATGGGGATAGTGCAGGAAAGTGGAGATGAGGTAGAAGATCAGCCATGATCTTATTGAATGGCGGAGCAGGCTCGAGGGCCGAATGGCCTACTCCTGCACCGATTTCTTATGTTCTAAAAAGATGCCCTAGTAAAATTGAAGTCAATGGGAATCAGGGGAAAAACTCTCCACTGGCTGGAGTCATACGTAGCACAAAGAAAGATGGTTGTGGTTGTTGGAGGCCAATCATCGCAGCCTCAGCAGATCACTGCAGGAATTCCTCAGGGCAGTGTCCTAGGCCCAACCATCAATGACCTTCCCTCCATCATAAGGTCAGAAATGGGGATGTTCGCTGATGACTGCACAGTGTTCAGTGCCATTCTCAACTCCTCAGATAATGAAGCAGTCCATGCCCGCGTGCAAGAAGACCTGGATGACATTCAGGCTTGGGCTGATAAGTGACAAGTAACATTCGCGCCACACAAGTGCCAGGCACATTGACTATCTCCAACAAGCGAGCGTCTAACCACCGCCCCTTGACATTCAATGGCATTACCATCGCCGAATCCCCCACCATCAATATCCTGGGAGGTCACCATTGACCAGAAACTTAACTGGACCAGCCACATAAATACAGTGGCAACAAGAGCAGGTCAGAGGCTGGGAATTCTGCGGCGAGTACCTCACCTCCTGACTTCCCAAAGCCTTTCCACAATCTACAAGGCACAAGTCAGGAGTGTGATGGAATACTCTCCACTTGCCTGGATGAGTGCAGCTCCAACAACACTCACGAAGCTCGGCACCATCCAGGGCAAAGCAGCCCTATTGATTGGCACCCCATCCACCACCTTAAACATTCACTCCCTCTACCACTGGCGTACCGTGGCTGCCTTGTGTACCATCTACAAGATGCACTGCAGCAACTCGCCAAGGCTTCTTTGGCAGCACCTTCCAAACCTGCGACCTCTACCACCTAGAAGGACAAGGGCAGCAGGTGTATGGAAACAACACCACCTCCAAGTTCCCCTCCAAGTCACACACCATCCTGACTTGGAAGTATATTGCCGTTCCTTCATCGTCACTGGGTCAAATTCCTGGAACTCCCTCCCTAACAGCACTGTGGGAGTACCTTCACCACACGGACTGCAGCGGTTCAAGAAGGCGGCTCACCACCACCTTCTCAGGGGCAACTAAGGATGGGCAATAAATGCTGGCATTGCCAGCGATGCCCACATTCCATGAACAAATAAATAAAAACTTGTATCGAACCTTGGCTAGACCACACTTGGAGTACTGTGTACAGTTCTGGTTGCCATATTATAAAAAGGTTTTAGAGACACTGAAGAGGGTGCGAAAAAGATTTACAAGGATGATACCAGAACTGCAAGGTTATACCTATCAGGAAAGGATGAACAGCCTGGGTCTCTTTTCTCTTAAAAAGAGAAGGCTGAGGGGTGACCTAATAGAGGTCTTTAAAATTATGAAATGTTTTATTAGAGTAGACAGAGTGTTTTCACATGTGGTGCATAGCCAAAATAGAGGCAATCAATATATTCAACGGCATTACCAAGCCATTTTTAGGGATCATGGAAGGACACAGTGTTCAACCTTCGAGTGGAAAAGTTTAAGGTGAATTTGTGACACCTAAACTGAACTTTAGCAATGTCTTACTCTTAATGTTGATGCAGAAATGTCTGTGCTTTGCCTTCGCGTGTATGTATACATAGCAACAGCGGTGTTGATTCTCGCAGGTACACAGGTTGCATGCTGAGTCACTGTTTGACAGGATCGGGACAATCATGGCTGCATTTACAGGCTTCATCAGAAGCCTCGGCATGTATGACCAAGCTCACAAACCACTCAGTTCTTACATTGAGTGGATGGAGATGTTTATTAAGACCAATAACATTATTGAGACCGAAGGTGCAGATGAGAATGTTCAAGCTCACAAAGTAATTCGTGAACATGAAAAAGCAATTTTGCTAACGGAGATCGGGCCAGATGTCTACGGAACGTTAACCAACCTACTCGCGCCAGGGAAGCGAAGGATGCGTCGTTTGAAGACATTGTCGAGAAACTCGAGGACCATTTCGACCCAAAGCCATTAGAAATAGCAGAGAGCTATAAGTTTGGTACCAAAAACAAAGGAAAATCATCAGTGAGTGGCTCTTAAAAACCTGTCTTTGTATTGTAACTTCGGCACAGTTTTGGATCGTGCGTTGCGAGATAAGTTTGTGTGTGGACGGGTGAGCGCACACAGTCCGAGTTACTGAACACTCCAAACCTAATGTTTGACATAGCATGCGTCTAAGAATGCTAGGGAGCTCCGTCCATCTCAAGTGACTAGTGGAACTGAGGTCTACAGTCACAAAGCCACCGCCGAACCTAAAGATGTGAGACTGGGTCAAAAGCATGTCGGTGAGAGCAGTTCAGTGAATTGTTATCGCTGCAATGGAAATCACTCACCACAGTCCTGCTAATACAGAAATACGAAGCGTTTTCACTGCCAGAAGCAAGGCCATATTTCAACAGCTTGCAGAGCTAGATCGAAAGCAGGAAGTAAGAACCATTCTAGTGGCAATGGAAAGCAGCAACGCCAAAAGGAAGGAATTCACAATATTGAAGTGAAGACACCTGATGTTGAAGAACTAGGCATCTACAGTATCTATGCCACTAGCGACAACGCTAGCAGTCGTGAGAAAGACTGCTGTACAAAACTTTTGATCAATGACCAATATATTGATATGTGTATCGACACAGCAGCAGTCTGCTCTATCATGAGTAAAGACACATATGAGAGTAAGTTTAATCAAATACCTCTTACAAAAGTACCGTAGTGTTAAAAACCTACTCTGGAGAAATCCTAGAGACATGGACAAATGGAATCTACAGTTCAACATAATGGCCAGTCAGTAAAGCTATCTATTATTGTAGCGAGCTACAACAACAGGCCAACCCTCATGGGCAAAGACTGGTTGAGAAAGTTAAAACTGGACTGGAAAAACAACTTCAGTGTGAATGCTTCAATGAAGCGACTCGACGCAATGCTGAACAGGTATATAAGCATGTTCTCAGAGGTATGAGGGCATCACTGGGTATGACGCGCATATCCGCATCAAGTCCAATGTGAAGCCTGTCTATTGTAAGGCAATATGCGGTGAAAAGTCAGGTGGAGGAAGAGCTGGAGAAACTGAGAGAGAACGGAATGCTAGTAAAAATGGACAAAAGTGAATGGGTTACCCCGATTGTGGTAGTGCCCAAAGCAGACAAAACTGTACACTTGTGCGGTGACTCCAAAGTTACTATCAACCAAGCAGTTGACGATGAGCAGTACCCGTTACCTACATCGCAAGATTTGTATGTAGCACTTTCTGGATCAAAGGTTTTCTCCAATCTTGTACTGTTGCACGCTTACGCTCAGCTGAATGTTGACAAAGTACATCTCGCTATCAACACACACAAGGGACTGTGTTCATACACCAAGCTGCTGTATGGTGTAAAATCCTCCCCCCCAAATCTTCCAGGCTACGATGGATAAGATTTTGCAAGGAATTCCAAATTGCTTATGCAATCAAGACGATGTGCTAATCGCAACAAGCAGCGAGGAAGAAAATCGAGAAGTGTTAGATTTAGTGCTTCAAAGGTTGAATTCCCACAAGGTTGTGTCCATTGGTCTGAAAGTTGATGCAAATGGCTTGCAACCAGTTAAGGAAAAGGTTGATGCTGTCATCAATGCTCCAAAGCCACAGAACGTGTCTGAGTTAAGATCTTGCCTTAGAATGGTCCAGTACTACGCACGTTTCTTACCCGAGTTAGCGATCATGTTAGCTCCAATGCACGAGCTCCTCAAGAAAGATGTCCAGTGGAAGTGGACCAAAGTGCAACAGGAAGCTTACGACACTTGTAAGAGAAGTCTCTCTAGTGATGCTCTACTTGTGCACTATGACACAGAGCGTGAGCTTAAGTTAGCATGTGATGCTTTCAGTTATGGTGTGGGAGCTGTCATAAGCCACGTAATGGATGACAGCCAAGAGAAACCATTTGCGTTTGCATCGCAAACCCTCAGTGAAAGAAACTAGGCGCAAATTGAAAAGGAAGCACACGCTATAGTGTTTGGAATCAAGAAATTCCAACAGTTTTTGATCGGCAGAAAGTTTACCCTTATAACCGATCACAAACCGCTCCTAGCAATATTGGGGCCCCAATCTGCCATCCCTGCAATGGCCGCATCAAGAATGCAACGTTGGGCAGTGTTGTTGTCACAATATG
The DNA here is from genome assembly GCF_052327205.1 of Somniosus microcephalus. Taxonomy (NCBI): domain Eukaryota; kingdom Metazoa; phylum Chordata; class Chondrichthyes; order Squaliformes; family Somniosidae; genus Somniosus; species Somniosus microcephalus. The sequence goes on from NC_141008.1 coordinate 16,621,161, forward strand.
ACTACACGATTGAATATCGCATTTCAAAGCAAAATGCAATCGCAGATGCCTTGTTCAGGTTGCCACATGAGGACTTGTGTGTTGGGAGTGAAGGTGAGATTTTCATGCTAGGTGTAGTTGACACCAGAGACTTCCCCATGAATGCAACTGAGATTGCAAATGAGACTCAACTGGACTCAGTACTGAAAAGAGTGTATGAAAACACCTTGAATGGATGGACTGATCAGTTTCTGGACACAAAGTTGAAACCATCCCATAACCGTCGTACTGAATTGTCTTGTGAGCAAGGTTGTATCAAGTGGGGAAACAGAGTGGTGGTACCTACTTCTTTCAGAGATAGAATTCTGCCCGAACTTTATACTAAACATCCAGGGATCGTCAGTATGAAATTAATTGCAAGAAGTTTTGTTTACTGGCTTGGATTGGACAGTGATCTTGAATCACTTGTCAGCAAATGCAGCGTTTGTCAAAATTGCAGAAACAAACCACCCAAAACTCCACTACAACCCTGGTCATGGCCAAGTAGACCTTTTCAGAGAGTACATGTAGACTTCTGTGAGAAAGCAAATGATTAATTCCTGGTACTTGAAGATAGTCACTCAAAGTCGATTGAAGTGAAACACATGGGTTCAAATACTACAACTGAACATACCATAGATAAGTTGAGGTCTATCTTTGCATGTCGTGGCTTGCCTGAAGAGCTTGTTTCGGACAATGGCCCTCAGTCCCGTTCTGCTCGATTCCAAGAGTTCATGAAACGGAACGGTATCAAACACACTCTCGTTCCACCATATCATCCAGCTTCAAACGGAGCAGCCGAAAGGTCAGTCAGAATAGTAAAAGAAGCTCTCAAAAAGCAAGTGTTGCAGGGTTGTTCGGGACTCAGCATGAAGCATCGTTTGGCAAATTTCTTGCTGAAGCACAGAACTATGCATAGTACAACTGGATATACCCCAGCAGAACTCTTGATGAAGAGGAGATTGAGAACACGATTGAGCAAACAAATTTGGCCTCAAGAGTTGAACAGCAACAGTTGAGTCAGAAAAGTTATTATGACAACAATCGGAAAGGGCGCAGTTTCAGACAAACGAGTGTGTGTTCGTGTCCTCAATACCCCTGGCAAGTCGAGTTCACACAAGTGAGATATAGGAACCATGGTAGAGCTTGGTGGAACCAAGAGATATTTGGTTGAGATTGGTGACAACTTCCATCATGTAGATCAAATGATCTCTGCTAGAGATGAACCAAGACTTGATCTTGAACCACTTGATCATGAACACATACATAAGTTTGACTCCGTTCAGACTTCAGAAACTGAAGTACCAGGTTCAAACAAATCTGAGATACAAACAAGATCATCTTTGAGTTCGGAACCAGAACAAAACAGCCCAAAAATTGGGTCAAGACCAAAATTTTTGGAAGGCTCTGCAAACCTGTGATTAAACTGGATTGTAGTTATTTAAAAGAAAAAAGCCAGGAGTTGTTGTTATGTGGTACAAGTAATGCTGGGAAAGGTGGGACCAGAGTTTTATTGTATTTGAGAGAATAATATATGCAATTTTTTTAAGGGGAAAGCAGTGTAATGTGATGTGCCTCAATAAATCCGAGACTCAATGTTAACTGAACAAAGCAAGGCTTTTATTAACTTAGAAGGTAACACACAGTGGAGAAGTGTCTCCCATCCAGAGGTCGGCTGTACTGGATGTGAGACACGCTGGGCCAGGTATGGGCGGAGCCCTACACACAATAAAATACAGGTGAGGAAATGGAACTGAGGTAAGGGAAATGAAACTGAAACTAAACCACAGTCACAGGCACAATCACACACACAGAATACAGATGAGTGATGAATGGCATATTTCATCACATTCACCCCTTCTATAGATTTAGTCTGTTCGGGGGTTTGATAGTCCTCTGTGACCGACGTGGCTGTTGTGGCGCCGCGGGTGTCGGCTGGGTGTCCCCGGTGGCCTCCTGGGTCTCTGCCGGGGCCGCCGCCAGGGTTGTTGAAGGGGTGGTTGGTGGGGGTACCGTTGGTCGATGTTCTTCCGGGGGTGATGAAAGAGTAGTGGGTGGGTAAGAGTTGCTGTGATCGTTGTTGTGGTTGTTGTCGTTACCGGCTGGGGCGACGTCTTTTATGGACACGGTGTCCTCCTTTCCGTCGGCGTGCCAGACATACGCGTATTGGGGGTTGGCGTGGAGTAGGTGCACTGACTCCACGAGAGGGTCCGCCTTGTGGCCCCTCACATGCCTTCGTACAAATACCGGACCTGGGGTGGAGAGCCATGACGGCATGGATACGCCTGAGGTGGATTTCCGGGGAAAAACAAACATTCGTTCATGAGGTGTGGCATTAGTGGCAGTACACAATAGCGACCGTATCGAATGGAGCACATCTGGGAGGACTTCCTGCCAGCGGGAGATAGGGAGGCCCTTGGTCCTTAGAGCTAGAGTGACTGCTTTCCATACTGTCCCGTTCTCTCGCTCCACCTGGCCGTTACCCTGGGGGTTGTAGCTGGTGGTACGGCTCGTGGCGATCCCCCTGGACAGCATGTACTGGCGTAGCTCTTCGCTCATGAAGGACGCCCCCCTATCCGTGTGGATGTAGCTCGGCATACCGAACAGGCAGAACAGGCTGTTGAGGCATTTAATGACCGTGGCGCTGGTCATGTCTGGGCAGGGGAAGGCGAATGGGAAACGGGAGTATTCGTCCACAATGTTCAGGAAGTAAACATTGCGGTCGGCTGACGGGAGGGGGCCCTTGAAATCTAAGCTGAGCCGCTCAAAGGGCCGTGTAGCTTTGATTAAGTGGGCTCTATCTGGGCGGTAGAACCGAGGCTTGCACTCAGCGCAAGTGCGGCAGTTCCTGGTCAGAGACCGAACTTCCTCAATCGAGTAGGGTAAGTTGCGGGACTTTATGAAGTGGAACAGCCGTGTGACCCCTGGGTGGCAGAGGTCGTTGTGGAGGGTCTGTAGCCGATCCCCGGTGGCGCTGGCACACATCCCTCGTGAGAGGGCGTCGGGGGATTCGTTAAGGGCCCCTGGCCGGTAAATGATGTCATACTCGAAGGTGGAGAGCTCGATCCGCCACCTGAGAATCTTATCATTTTTAATCTTCCCCTTCTGTTTATTATTAAACATAAACGCTACCGACCGCTGGTCGGTAAGTAGGGTGAAGCGTTTGCCGGCTAGGTAGTGGCACCAGTGGCGCACTGCCTCCACGATGGCTTGGGCCTCCTTTTCCACGGAGGAGTGTCTGATCTCGGGCCCTTGGAGGGTCCTCGAGAAGAAAGCTACGGGCCGCCCCGCCTGGTTGAAGGTGGCCGCCAAGGCAAAGTCAGACGCATCACTTTCCACTTGAAAGGGCGTGTTCTCGTCCACTGCCTGTAGCGTGGCCCGCTCAATATCCCGCTTAATGCTTTTGAAGGCGGCGTGGGCCTCAGCAGAGAGCGGAAAAGAGGATGCTTTCAAGAGGGGGCGGGCTTTGTCGGAGTAGTTGGGGACCCATTGGGAATAATAAGAAAATAACCCCAGGCACCTTTTCAGGGCTTTGGGAGTGTTGGGCAGGGGCAGCTCCCGTAGGGGGCGCAGTCGGTCGGGGTCTGGTCCGATTTCCCCATTCTCCACCACGCTGCCTAGTATGCAGAGGCGCGTGGTGTTGTAAACGCACTTGTCCTCGTTGTAAGTGAGGTTGAGTTTTTGTGCAGTTTTCAGGAACCTCTCGAGGTTCGAGTCGTGATCCTGCTGGTTGTGACCGCAGATGGCGACGTTGTCGAGGTAGGGGAAGGTTGCCTGCAAGTGGTGGTCATCGACCATGCGGTCCATCTCCCTCTGAAAGACTGAGACCCCATTCGTCACCCCAAAGGGGACTCTGAGGAATTGGTAGATGCGTCCGTTTGCCTCGAAGGCGGTGTACGGGCGGTCCTCTGGTCTGATAGGGAGCTGGTGGTATGCTGACTTGAGGTCGATGGTGGAGAACACCCGGTATTGGGCGATGTGGTTCACCATTTCTGATATGCGGGGTAGCGGGTAGGCGTCTAGTTGGGTGTACCTGTTGATCGTTTGGCTATAGTCGATCACCATCCATTTCTTCTCGCTACCCCTCACCACCACCACTTGGGCGCGCCACGGGCTGTTGCTGCGTTCAATAATGCGCTCCTTCAGGAGCCTGCCTACCTCGGTCGCGATAAACTGCCTGTCCTCCCAGCTGTACCTCCTGCTTTTGGTCGCTATTGGCCGGCAGTTAGGGGTAAGGTTCGCGAATAGCGATGGCGGCTTTACCTTCCGGGTAGCCAGGCCGCACACTGTGAGGGGCGGCTGGGACCCACCGTAATTGAGCGTGATGCTTTGGTGGTGGCACTGGAAATCCAGGCCCACGATCACGCTCGCACATAGATTCTTCATGATTAGTAATTTAAAATTATCGTATACAGTTCCGTTAACGGACAATTGTACCGCGCAGTAACCCATAATGGTCGATGTCTGGGTTTTATCAGCCATAGAGATGGTACCCCGAGTAGGGACCACCGTTAGAGAGAGTTGTTGTGCTAGTTCAGGGTGGATAAAACTCTCCGTACTTCCACTGTCAATTAAACCTTTAACCCTGCACCCGTTTACCTCGATGTCCAGCATTGATTTGGATAGCGGGTGCGGCCTGGTCTGGTCCACTGTGACCGATGCCACTGTAGGGCCCTGATCGAGACAAGATGGCGTCCACGCTGTCTGCTCACAAGATGGCGGACCCCACGAGGTCGGGCAAGATGGCGTCCAAGATGGCCGCTCCCACGGCGCACACGCGGCGGTGGCGGGTTTTCCGGCGGGGTTCCCTCTGCACACCTTCCCGAAGTGCCCCTTCTTACCGCACTTAAAGCAGGTGGTGCCTTTCGCCGGGCACAGGTTTCTGGTGTGTTTCGGCTGTCCGCAGAAGTAGCAGTTGGGGCCCCGATGCGTCGCGGCTGTCGTAGGGCTTCTGGGGGGAGAGCGGGGCCCCGATGGTGTCGGGCTGCCGGGCGGGGAAGGTGCCTTCCAAGATGGCGGCGCCCTTGGTGCACACGTGGCGGCGTGGGCGGCGCGGGCTGAAGAGTAGGCGTCCGAGTTTCTCTGGGCCACATCCAGGGATCGCGCTGTGTCCACAGCCTGTTTCAGGTCCAATCCCGTTTTCTCCAGTAGTCTCTGCCGGATGTAAGTGGAGCTGAGGCCTGTGATAAAGGCATCACGAACAAGCTCATCAGTGTACACTGCGGCTTTTACATCTTGGCACTTGCAGTCTTTGCCAAGCGTTTTCAGGGTGACTAGGAACTCATCCAGCAATTCCCCAGGTCGCTGTGCGCGAGTAGCGAGCAGATGCCTTGCATACACCTCATTCGTAGGCTGCTGGTAATGCACCTTTAAGATGTCGCAGGCGGCCGGGTACGTGTCGGCGTCTTGGATGAGGGGGTAAACCCGGTGGCTTACCCAATTCCGCAGGATTCCAAGTTTCATACTTTCAGCGTCCGTAGTGCCTGTGATGGCTGCGGAGTTGTCCAGGAAGAATTCCATACACTTAAACCAGTGTCCGAAGCGTGCCGATGCGTCCGAAGCATGCTGGTCCAAATCCAAACGTTCGGGTTTCAAGAGTTGATCCATTGTGTTGAAAAATAAGTTAATAAAATTGATGTGCCTCAATAAATCCGAGACTCAATGTTAACTGAACAAAGCAAGGCTTTTATTAACTTAGAAGGTAACACACAGTGGAGAAGTGTCTCCCATCCAGAGGTCGGCTGTACTGGATGTGAGACACGCTGGGCCTGCTTAAGTAGGGGCCAGGTATGGGCGGAGCCCTACACACAATAAAATACAGGTGAGGAAATGGAACTGAGGTAAGGGAAATGAAACTGAAACTAAACCACAGTCACAGACACAATCACACACAGAGAATACAGATGAGTGATGAATGGCATATTTCATCACATAATGTATTATCACATGGTGTGTCACATGGTTTAGTATGAGCATGCTCAGTTTGCCTAGGCCTAGTAAGCGCATTGACTAACAACTCGTGTCTCTGTCCTTCATTTGTTTAACCCACATATATTACACCAGGGACTGGCGAGAATGTGGAACTTGCTATCATAGGGAGTGGTTGAGACGAATAGTATGGATGCTTATAAGGAGAAGCTAGATAAGCATATGAGGGAGAAGGGAATAGAAGGTTATGCGGATAGAGTTAGATGAGGAAAGACGGGAGGAGGCTCGAGTGGAGCATAAACCCCAGCATGGACTGGTTGGGCCGAATGGCCAGTTTCTGTGCTGTATGTTCTGTGTAATCCTATGTAATTCCCAAAGAATGGGACTATAAAAGAACCCAAAGGTGGTAAAGATGTTCAATTGGGCTGAATCTCACCAGGAGGCCAAAAAACCCACACATTTATATGGAGAAGAGAAAAGACAGCGAAAGACCAGAAAAGGTAGGCCAAGAAATAATCATAATACACTTCCAGTGCTGGAAATGTTACCAAATGATGACAAATAGTCAGAAATTCCTGCGGGTAGGCTCCTCGATCCTTGCCACAAAAAAAATGCACTACCAGGGAACATTCCCTCTTCAAAAGCACCTTGGAATTGACCTTGTGCATTTTGTAATAGCTGGTTTCCGAGCAGTATTAGCAGGGGCCTTGGAGTAGGTTACCTGTCTTCTTTATTTACCACAGCTGGGGTATAGCTTGTGGAGACTAAGCATCCTTTGTTCAAGAGTAACAAAAAAAATACATTTTGTATTTTTATTTTAAAAAGGTACTACAATACTGGGAGTCATGGGATGTTTTGAAAATAAACCCCCTCAAGCTTTATTTTAGAGATAATTTAATAATAAGAAAGAAAACTACTGTGTTTTATGCAGCAATTCAGCCTTTGGATTCTGTCACCTTGAGATGCAGCTTTGTGTCCCCAGTTTCTGAAATCGGATCTGCTAGACTCATTGATTACTGCTCGTAATCCCTGTCAGCCATCCAAGACCAGTGGCTTCAGTTTGAGGTCCAGCCAGGCAGAGAACCCTGTTGACATTGCTTGGCTCCTGCCTGGCTGGAAATGTAATCGTCCTGTTTAGGAGTGAGATCTGTGCAGGCCTTGATACATGCAAGAGCAAAGCTGTCTCCCAAAATATAGGGGGGAAAAATTGGGTTACTTTGCATCTCCCGTTAGCGCCTGGAGGGGGCGCAAAGCACCTAGCACCTGGGTGCAGCGCCGCTAACACCTCCCATGAAATTCAGCGGAAGGTTAGTGGCGGCGGTAGCCGGTAGTGCCCCGCAGCGCTGTGCCTTCGGCGATGATGTCATTGCCGTGCACAGTGGCCTGCTTGTGCCCCGGCCGCAAACTTCGCTCGCGGCCCTTGACCTACCACCAAGCGCTATGTCCAATAGGGTCAGGGTGCTGTGTTTGTGGCCATGGCAGCGCAAATTAAAGGGTGGCCATTTTCTTTGGGCCGCCTGTCAGCACCGGCCCCCTTTCACTTCCTCCTGCGGGGTGCCGGCCGCGATCGGTCAGCCCGGCACTGCTCTTGAGTGCTGGGCTGTTTTGCCGGCACCCCGCTCCACGGTGGTCCAGCAGGGCCCCGGTGCGTGCTGTGTTAGGCCCCTCCCCTTTAATCAGGGGAGGGAGGCCTGTAATACCGCGGCGCTGCTGCACGTAGCACCGCGATATTCAATGGGAGCGCCCCAAGAGGGAGGGGAGCACTTCCAGTAGCGCCACAGCTCCTGCTTGGGGCACTACCATTCAATTTCCGGCGTGGGGGGCACTAACTTTTTCGGGGCACTAAAAGTCGCGCTCCAGCAAAGTTAGCCCCCCAAAGGGGGTGCGACCCAATTTTTCCCCCTAGAGGTTTACATGTTTAGAGAAGGGAGAGAGGAGAATCCCACCTCTAAACACTTAATTTAAGGTCAGGAGGTTTACACAGCATCCAGATTGTGCTTTGATTTGACGTTGCATTGGATTGACACTCCATGTGGTATCAGACCAAAGTGGTGCGACATTACTCCCTCCAGAGACTCTTACCCTGGAGTCAGGTCGAGCCCTCACTTTGGATTTACATTGGTAAGTTTAGTGCCGGTGTGAAGCTTAAATCATTTTGCACCAACACTAGACTTACAATGTAAATGAACCCTTAAAGTGATACCCCTTATGTGTCCTGTAGTTTATATTGAAATTGTTTTCCTGTCGGTTTATCCTTTGACTAGAGGATCTTCCATTATGTTGTCCACAGTGAGTCAGGTTAAAGTGAATTTCCCTGAGGTTGCATGTTGGAAATGCTAACAGATGCCAACTATGTGCCCGAAAGACTGACAAAAGAAAAGCGAGGCTAGGAGTAGGAGTCGAGAATATAACCCCCACAGCATCAAGCAGCACACATGAGCTGTGAAACAGAGAAGCTGGAATTTCGAGCCAAACAAAACGTTCAGATGAAAACCACCCACACAAAGACTGCAGGAGGACCCGGAGGAAGGAAAATGAGCCCCGCCAGGCAGGGATGGTGGCGGGAACAACCTACAGAATCAATCTGTCAGAGAGACAAACCTGGCAGACTGACAAACAAGAGTCAGCAACAGTGGTAAAAGCTTTAAAAAAAAAAGCAAGGAAAGCATTCTCGCAGGCAGACAGAGACAATAAGAAAGCCTGGTGAGGGAGGTGGTGAGAACAACTTGCAGAATTGATATCTCAGGGGAAAAAAAACACTCAAAAATTTCATGAATCGTTTACTTAAAACACAGAAAGGGGGAAATTGAAGCAAGGGAAGAAGAAAATGCTCAGTAACTGTTCCAAATTTACTGTTGTTCAGGAAGAGGGTTGGGAATGTTGGCAGTGTCTTGAGTGCTTTTGAATAGTGCTGCTGAAGCTAAAGGTATGAACATCTGCAACTTCTGGATTTGTGAAGGCCCAGCTTGTGGTGGATGTGTGCAGCTACAGGTGTGATTGGGTGACCGGTTGTCTTATAATGGGAAAAACGTGTTGAGATATCACTTAGAGGCATGACAGAATGGTGATGCCCAAATAAAAAGTCGGCAAATTTAATACATTATCGATGTCAAATATTTATTGTGGCACCACAGTCTGATTGCCCACCATTATCAGTGGTTTCTACCCCTGGGTATTTTGCTTGCCCTGATGGGAAATGTGTGTTTTTTCAAAAAGGGAAGCAATGAAGTTTCAACTGCAGCTATCCACGTTCTCGATTTTGCTGCCTCCAATGTAATTCTCCTGAGGTGAACCAGGTCTTTGAATCTGAACATACTGCGTTTACATAGGATTACATCGGATATACGGCACAGAAACAGGCCATTCAGCCCAACCAGTCCATGCCGGCATTTATGCTCCACATGAGCCTCCTCCCGTCTTTCTTCATCTAAATCTATCAGCATAACCCTCTATTCCCCTTTCCCTCATATGCTTGTCTAGCCTCCCCTTAAATGCATCTGTACTATTCGCTTCAACCATTCCCCGTGGCAGCGAGTTCCACATTCTCACCACTCTTTGGGTAAAGAAGTTTCTTCTGAATTCCCTATTGGATTTCTTGTTGACTATTTTATATTGATGGCCTCTAGTTATACTCTTCCCCACAAGTGGAAACATTCTCTCTGTATCCACTCTATCAAAACCTTTCATAATTTTAAAGACCTCTGTTAGGTCACCCCTCAGCTTTTTATCATTTCCTGATAAGTATAACCTCGCATTTCTGGTATCATCCTTGTGAATCTTCTCTGCACCCTCTCCAGTGCCTCTATATCCTTTTTATAATATGGCGACCAGAACTGTACGCAGTACTCCAAGTGTGGTCTAACCAAGGTTCGATACAGGTTTCGCATAACTTCCCTACTTTTCTTTTCTATACCTCTAGAAATAAACCTTGGTTTGCTTTTTTTTATGGCCTTGCTAACCTGTGTCGCAACTTTTAGTGATTTGTGTATTTGTACTCCGAGATCCCTTTATTCCTCTACCCCACCTAGACTCGCACCCTCCAATGACCCAGAATTTATGCAGTGTTTATGGGGAAAAAAGGATGCAACTGTTTTGATTTTGTATTTGATTTAAGGGATCTGGTTGTTCAAGCTGCTCTTCAAATATTTTACTTAGTCTGAAAATATCAGTAGCAATACTGTTGAGTCAAGAGCTACAACAAGGACTAACTGAACTGCACAAGGAAGTGTGGCAATGGCCCTGCATTCTGACAGAGGGGCAGCATTCCAACCCCAGGTTCCATCTTTGTAAAAGGGAGTATCTATTGACAATGTGGCTGATTGCATCATCGATCACGTCTCAATGACTGTTGACACCACAACAGACCCTGCATCGCATTTTTGACACCGCATAATTTAGGATTAGTAGTTAGGGCTAGACTTATGGGTTAGGGCTAGTGGTTATGGTTAGAAACTTTTTCAAAAATTATTATTGTGCTAGGTAATGCTATTGCCAAACGTCGTTGTCATTAGACACGCCCTTCTGAGAAACCCATCACTTCCATCCCCCTTGTGCAAAGCCCATTTTATGGCAAAACTTTTTATTTAAAGATACTTGTAACAGCAAAAATAAAGGTTTGATCGTCCTATAACAATAACAAAATAGTGACGACAGCTGCAATTACAAAATACCCAATATTGGCAACACTAACGAGATCTGCTATCTGATTTTGAAAAAGTCAGTCATTCTAGAATAATCAAGATTCTTTGGTCTTTCAGCACCAAGAGCACATGGGGAAAGAGTACTCGGGTAGGCTGAGCACGACCAAAATATATGTGGCTGCTCCAGGAGCCAGCATGCAGAATCTAATGGTTCAGGTCAGAACCAACCTCGAATGTCATCATTAAATTATGGATAATGAGCTGCACTGTCGGAGGTGCCGTCTTTTGGATGAGACGTTAAACCGAGGCCCCATCTGCTCTTTCAGGTGGACGTAAAAGATCCCATGGCACTCCAGTATTTCGAAGAAGAGCAGGGGAGTTATCCCCGGTGTCCTGGCCAATATTTATCCCTCAACCAACATAACTAAACAGATTATCTGGTCATTATCACATTGCAGTTTGTGGGAGCTTGTTGAGCGCAAATTGGTTGCCGCGTTTCCTATATTACAACAGTGACTACACTCAAAAAAAAAAAAAGTATTTCACTGGCTGTAAAGCGCCTTGAGACGTCCGGTGTATATAAATGCAAGTCTTTCTTTTTATAATCAGCACAGGTCATATTTTATTACAAACCTAAGGACAGGACATTTGGTGAAGCTGTCCTTTACAGGCTGTATGAAATGTGAGATTGACGTTTCACACCCCAGGATAGGACTTTGCAAAAAAAAATTAGTTTCTGTAAGAGGTGGATTCACTGACATGAGATGTGTTATTCAACTTCACGGAACTAGTGCCTAGAATAGAGGTGTATGTCAAGATACCATTAACAGCTAGTTTTATATTTTGAATTTGTTCCACTACTGCAGTGCAAAAGTGGAAAAACCTATCGTGTTCTTTACTGAGCATTACAAACACGTTAAACGTAAATGACCTCTGAACTAAACTTGGAGTACAAACTGGTTTAATGCTATTTAATAATGAGGCATACAGCTAATCTAATATTCCTGTTAAACCTGGGATTCACAAAATCGGAGATAGTCGATGCTAATGCTTTTTAAAAAAAATATTGGCTGAAATTTGAACTCAATATTTTGCATCTGTTAATTTTAAAGTTTCGTAGAAGTGCACTCGTAGGCAAGCTCTTCGAGCTGTTGTCAGTCTCAATTACAGGCAGGCGCATAGTAATGAGTCCTTCGAGAGCTCACCAAAAATCAGTGAGGAGTGAGGAGCCATTTTCAAAGTATGGTTGTCTCATCCATAACTGTAATGAAATCAATATCAAGGGCATTGGTGAGCATAAAGCCTGACTTTTGTAACTTATAAACTACTGTTAGAGAGTTATACTTACAGAGGATATTGTATGCGTTACAATAATGGCATTCTTTCATGTTCTTTCAGGGCTAACCTCTCTTGAACTGTACATGAATCTATTGAGGGTGCCAATTATTTCAGTCAGCAGAGCCCCAGGATGGTATTGCTATAAAATGCACTTTGTACTTGATCAATAGAATGTTTCTACCAGCCTCTCTCTCTCTCTCTCTCTCTCTCTCAATGGGGCACATATACCCTGATCTATGGTTGATCTTCCAGTTAATAGCTATCTATTCTAAAAAGTGATGGTTTTAAAAAGACCGTGTAATAGTTCAAACTTCATTTAGAATTCAATGGCTCCTTCAGTGATTTCTTTTTTAAATGAAGTTTACATCTAAATATTGCCACATTGAACCAGTCCACATTTTTATTTCAGATTTACTTGTCTTTTTTCCATTATTTTGGCAGTGTTTTAAAGATTTAAAAATTGTGAAGGGGATTATGTATGGTATGACTGTTGATGGCTGTGTGTTCTATTAAAGAAGCTTAAAAGATAACAGAAAAGCAACTGACTAAAAAGTAATGAGTATCCAAATTTGGCAAATGTATGTTTATCTAACAAAAACTGAAAAAAAACTAAGTGATGAAGGTAAAGTATGTTACATATACACCTCTTTAAAATAAAAGTTCATGACTTATTTTCCTGATTGACGTTAGAGCTAGCTGACAATATAAATGGTACTTTCTCATCAGATACTTTCCTCCCACCAGTTTCAGAACTGCCATCATAACCCCCTCAAAAAAAACCACCATTGACCTCCCTGACCTTGCGAAGTACCACCCAAATTCCCTTTCCACTCCAAAGTTTTGAGCATGTTGTCACCTCCCAAATCCACGCCCATCTTTTCTGCAACTCCATGTTTGAATCTCTCTGTTCAGTTTTTCGCCCCACCATAGCACTGTAGCGGTCCTAATCAAAGTCACTCTGTGACTGTGACCTTGGGATACTATCCTCCTCATCCTTCGTAACCTCTCTGCAGCCTTTGACTTGGTGGATCGCGCCATCCTCCTCCAATGCCTCTCATCCATCGTCCATCTCAGTAGAATTTCCCTTGTTTGGTTCTTCTTTTACCTATCCAATCATAGCCAGAGCATATCCATTAATAGCTTCTCTTCCTGCCACTGCACTGTTATCTTTGGAGTCACCCAAGGATTAAACCTTGGCCCCCTCCTCTTCCTCATCCACATGCTGCCCCACAGTGGCATCATTCAAAGACAGGTTCCACACATACGCTTACAACACCCAGCTCTATCTCTCCACTGCTTCTGTGTAGTTAGACTGCTTGTCTGACATCCAGCCCCCGCCATAAACTCCATAGCCTCGCCATTGATTCCATGCCCATCCCCAGACTATCTTGGGTTGAAGCTGACTGTTTGCAGTCTTGGCCGTCTTGTTTGACCCCAAGCTGAGCTTCTGATCCCTTATTCTCTCTATCAGAAAGATCATCAACTTCCACCTCTGTAACATCGCTCGTCTCTGCCCCTGATTCAGACCATCCGCTGATGAAACTCTCATCCATGCATTTGTCACCTCCAGATGCAACTATTCCAGCTTCCCATCCTCCACCTTCTATAAACTTTAGCTCATCCAAAACTCTGTTGCCCTACCCCCCACTACGTTCTGCTCACCTACACCCCTGTGCTCGCGGATCTACATTGGCTCCCGGCCCCCCAACACCACTTTTTAAAATTCTCATCCTTGTGCTTAAATCCCTTTATGGCCTCGCCCTCCCTATCTCTGAAACCGCCTCCAGCCATACAACTGTCTGAGAACTTTGTGTTCCTCCACTGGCCTCTTACAAAGTCCCCACTCCATCTGCCCCAGCATTGGCGACCATGCCTTCAGCTGTCTAAGTCCTAGGCTCTGGCAATCCCTCCCTAAACCTCTTTGTCTCTCCACCTCCCTTTTCTACTTCACGAGGACCCCTTCAAAACCCACCTCTTTGAACAAGCGTTTAGTCACCCCATCTAATATCTCCTTTGGCTTGGTGTTGATTTACGCTACAGTGAAGTGCCTTGGGACATTTTTCTACATTAAAATGTGCGATATAAATGCAGATTGTTGTTGTAGCTAGCTATAGGTTGAAGGTGAATTATTCCGCAAATATATATACTGCATTATATTTTACTACCATTTATTATTTTCTGACTGTCTTATAACATCAACTATGGATGCATAATTTCTAACAAGGACTGTCACTATATTTTGATGATTTAATAACTGGTTTGCAAAAAAACCTGCAGAAAATGACGTTGCTAAGTAAGCAGGAAAAAGTGTTTAGCTTAAACTAGAATTTTGCTTTATAAACATAAGTAAAGAAGGCAAGAGAAGACCATTAGGCGCATCGTATATATTTTAGATGGTGCAACCTCTCCAACCACTAGTAATGTTAACTTCTGGGGGGACCAAAACCAGAGGGAATAAAAACTATAGCCAACTATGTGTGAGGGTGAGGTAAAGCACATGAATTGAAGGATTGAATACTGATTGTTGGTAGGTAGGTGATGGAGGTGCAGTGAATTGAGCAGTGAATGAGGCTAGTAGTGCAGTTGGTAGGATATGCCATTTGAAGATGAACTCATTGACCTTGAAATCTCGTGTCGCATCATCAAACTTCTTCCTGCACTGCATCCATGTCCTTGGAGCTACACTCCTTGCATTGACCTCCGCCGCTGCTTCTTCCCACTACATCTTGAGCATGTCTGGAGGGCCCCCTGCCTCCTTGCGGATACAGGGCGTCTCCTTCTCTCCACTTTTTGCACCAAGACTTCCAGTCCAGGCAGAACATCTAGGTGCTCTCTCTATCTCTCTCTCTCTCACATCTAGGTGCTCTCTCTCTCTCTCTCTCTCTCTCGCATGTTCAGCCATTCCTCAAAGTATCACAGCACAGATTCACCTATCAAATGACTCCCACTACCTCTTGCAGGCACAATGCACCTAGCGCTAGCCACTCATGATATCGGGCCCCCGCTGCTGCTTGCAGCCAATGAACAACGCGGGTAGCACTGACTGTGCGCAACAATAATTTAAAGCAGCAGACAGCACAAATTAATATGCTGCCTGCATCGCAATGAAAGGGCGTGGGTTAATTATTCCCACACCCATTTTTGAGGTTAGCCAATTTAACTCCCAATATTGCCTAATTAAAAAAAATTATTAGATACCCCAGTGATGATTTTTTTGTATTGCATGCAAATGCAGTATGGCATTCAGCATTTTCTATCTTCAATTCATTGCACTTCCAATTTAGGATGTATTTACACTGCATGTTTAGCTTTTGTGAAAAGTGATTTCAGCCCAACTTGACTATGGAAGAAGTGAAGTGACCCTCCCTGGAGGGGTTAGTCTCACGTCACCTTGGCCTGACTCTTAGGGGAGTGCAAATGCAGTGCAATCTCAAACTTGAGCCGGAATTTTCTGTGGTCCGTGCGGGCATGATTGGAGGCAGGTCGGGAGGCTTCCTACCAGCAGCACCAACAACACCACCAACCTTCTCCTCAACCACCTGATGCTGCACAGGACAGAGGGCATCAATGCAGGGCTGTACCGTGCCAGAGGCTATACAGGCAGACGATCAGCTTCCTCAACATGACTGAGCAGCAGTGCCAAAGGAGGCTCAGGCTATCGCGCCGGGTCGTCGCAGACATTTGCAGATTGCTGGAGCAAGACCTGCAGCCCAGAGGAGTGGGTGGACGTGCCTTACCAGTGGCTGTCAAGGTCACCAGCGCCCTCAACCTCTTTGCCTCAGGATCCTTCCAGGGATCTGCAGCAGATATTTCTGGCATCTCGCAGTCAGTCGCCCACAGAAGCATCACACAGGTCACCGATGCCCTCTTTGACAAGTCAGCCAATTATATCAACTTTGCCACTGATGAAGCTAGTGCTACTGAATGGGTGCTGGCCTTTGCCACTCTGGCTGGCTTGCCACGGGTGCAGGGCGTCATCGACTGCACACATGTAGCCATCAGGGCACCCCATCATCACTCAGGAGTTTTTGTCAACCGCAAGGGCTTCTACTCCCTCAATGTGCAGCTGGTCTGCACCCATAGTAAGATCATCATGCATGTGTGTGCCAAATTCCCTGGCAGCTGCAACGACTCTTTCGTCCTTTGCCAGTCCACCCTCCCTCAGCTCTTCGCTCCTCCAAACACACTTTCCGGCTGGCTGCTTGGAGACGAGGGCTATCCACTGAAGACGTGGCTCATGACACCCTTGAGGAGGCCAAGTACTGAGGCCGAGGAGAGATATAATAAAGAAAGAAAGACTTGTATTTATATAGCGCCTTTCACGACCACCGGACGTCCCAAAGCACTTTACAGCCAATGAAGTACTTTTTGAAGTATAGTCACTGTTGTAATGTAGGAAACCACATGAAAGCCACATTTCCACCAGATGTGTCATAGAGCAGACAACAGGCATGCTGAAAATGCGCTTCAGATACCTTGACAGATCTGAAGGAGCCCTTCAGTACGTACCAGCCAGGGTCTCCAGAATCGTCATGGTCTGCTGTGCCCTGCACAACATAACGCAGCAGCAAGGATTAGCACTGCATGAAGAGCAAGACTCTGAGTGCACAGCCTCTTCAGATGAGGAGGAGCAAGAGGAACCTGCAGTCCAGATTCCACCAGCCTGAGCACATTGCTGTCCAGGAGACCATTATGGCCAGATTTACTTAACTTCGTGCATTACACCCATATGGCTGCCACATGCTGCGCCAGGTTCGCACCACCCCAAAGCAACACCATAAAGCATTCCTACAATGACTAAGCCATTCCTTTCACACTGACCACCATTGCTGGAGGTAACGTTATGTCTGACCATTCACTCCAACTCACTGAGCAACTTCCAAAGGTGCACACAAATTTGTCCATGACCGGAAAGTGATGAAAATAAATAGTTTTATGTGTGACATCACAGTAACGGAAACTTTACAGAAACATTTATTGAAACACCCAAGTGGCTACCCTTGTGCATCTACTTATGTTTCATCTTTCTCTTACGCGTGCTTCTACGAGATGCTACACCTGTGGATTCAGAAGAGGTAGAGGCAGCCTGCTCACTTCCCTGCTGCGACTGCATAGACACTTTTAGCGGACGTCCTCTGGGTTTTGGAGCCTGTGATGGCCCCGCCAAAGTCTGCTCCTCCTGCGATTATGCAGGGGCAGACTTGGCCATCGCAATCCGAGGAGACATCTGGGGCTCTGACTGAGGGAACGGGGGAGAAGTGTGAGTGCATTGAGAGGAGCCCCCACTTCCATGCCTCCTCTCACCATCGTCCCTCTCATGGGCCACCCACACTTCCCTGCTAGCAAGCAGCTGGAGAGCACCTTGCTGCACATCAGTGTGGCCATGAGGACCCACATCTATGATGACATGCCTCCAAGAGAGGAGGTCTATGATCATCTGCCATCTATTCTCCATAGATAGCCATCGCTCCTGTGAGTGGCGCATTAGCTGCTCCATGCAGGTGGCCATCCTTTCCATGGAAGAGCCTACAGTCACTATTGCCTGCAACACGGTGGTGTTCCTGTTGGAGATGGACTCCTCCATTCGCTGCACATTTGCAGACATTGCGGTCGCAAAACCTGTCAGAGCCTCCTGCACTTCTTGCTGCACCTCCAGAATCGCCCTCTTTCTGGATGGCCCCCGAGGCTCAGCATCTGCATGCAGCTGAGCAGAGCTGGGAGCGTCCTGCACCCTCCGGCGAAGAGTCTCCACTGCTGTCTCTGTCTCCACCATCTGCTCTTGCTCACTTGTGACTTGTGAGACACCAGGTGATAACATTACTCTATCTCGCGTGGGATCCACCGAGGTGTGCATATCTGCGCTGGTGCTGGATGTGCTTATGTCTGGTGACGGTGCGCCCTCACTGAAGCTGGAGGCTCCTCTGAGGAATCATCTTGCTCTTCCTCCTGGACAGTGGTGGGGGTGGGTGGGTGGGTGGGTACTCAATGGCCTTGTGGGAGAGTAAAGAGATGAGTTAGATATGTCATATCAAGAATGGGTATAAATACCATTATGCACATGATGGACATTCACTGGCTGCTGATGTCAGTCCCCATATTAGTGACTGCTGTATGTCATGTGGCTTTATAAGATGTAATTCTGTCACCAGGTTGCCGAGATGTCCCCCCCCTCTCCATCTCCCACCGCCAGCTGCTCTGCGACTCCAGACATTTCCAAGGCAACCTCTTCTGCTGCTGTTAAGGTGGCCAATGATGGCGTTCCACCTCCAGTTCTCTCCTTCTCCCTCCCATTGTGGGCTCTCTTGTCCTTCAAGGAGGGAAAGAAGAGAAGGCTGACTGAGAGTGATGGAATGAGTGTAAGGAATGGATGGGTTAGCTCTTTAGAGGGTCACTATAAAGGAGTGGGGTGGCAATGCCAAGTGGCCTCCTTGTGTGTTGTTAGTTGGTATGATTGCATTAGGATGAGTGTGAGTTGTGGTTAATCAGATGAGGATGTGATAATGTAGATAGAGAGAGAGAGACGGGTGGACGTGCAAGGTTGGTGTGAGTAAGGCTGTGCAGGAGTAGGCTTGGAAAGGCACAGCAGGATGAAGTTGAGTGTGACTTTGCACACACCTTTCCTGATCTAATGAGATCATTGAAACATTTACAGCACTGCATCCAGGTCCTCCTCACAACATCCCTGCTGTTGACCTCCTCTGCTATTTGGAGCCAGGCTCCTTTGGTCTGTTGGGGAGGTCTCTTCTACCCATCGGAAGGAAAAAGGGCCTCCCACAGGCATATGGAGGAATTCCTCTGAGAACCTGGGTGCAGCCCTCTGTCTCTGTGCAATCATGTTCAAAAATCTTTGTAACACTCCAATGGTCCAGTGCAGTGCCTGCACTATCCTAGATGAACCTTCAAATGCAATGTGGCCATGGCTCCTTTAAATATCCCAGCTGAAGACGCGTCACATAGGGCCGGGTAATGCGCAGGGCTGCCTGAATAGGCACCATTAACGGAAAGTCGATTTCAGGAACGGGATGGACTCCGGAATGGGGTCACGACCCGCCACGGCGACTGCCCGCACTCGACCCACCCAGGTACAGAAAATTCCGCCCTTCATTTGTAAAGTGATTGGGGTCTCTTGGACCCCATGGATGCTTTAAAAACCTACCTGATCTTAATTTACGTCTTTAGAAAGTTGGGATTCTCTCCTCTCTCCTCTTTAAACCATTTAAATTTCTACCCTTTGAGACTGTTCTGAAAATGCTAGGAATGCTGCAGAGCTCTCTTCCAAACACAACAGTTAAAGTTCCAGCCAGGCAGGAGCCAAGCAGTATAAATAGGGTTCTTATGCCGGAACCCAAACGACTATTGTCAGAGCAGTCTGCAGGTTAAATGCAACTGGAGACGAGATTTCATATAGTGAGCACGGTTTATAGATAGAACCACTGAAGTTAAAGGGGAACCGGAGGGGATATAAGCAGATCAAAAAATCTCAGACAGATCCAAACACGCTGAGAATGAATAGATCTGTAACTATCAAGAATTGTTCGACCTGGGAAGGTAGCATGCGCCCTGAGATTGCATAAAACTCAAAGGGGGAAAAATTTGGTTGATTAGCGCCTCCCGTTAGCGCCCTAAGAGGGTGCTAACGGGGCGCAAAGCAACTAGCGCCCTAGCGTGGCGATGTTTGTGCCGCTCGCGAAATTGACCAGACATTTTGCGGCGGCGTTAAACACTACCGCCACGATCTCCTGCGCCCGCAGATCGTGACGTCAGTCGAGCATGGAGCGCCCCGGACCAGATATTGAGTTGCGCCCCCTGCCTTAGCGCCTGCTGCTAGGAACGACAGGTAAGAGGGGAACGTTTTCAAGTTGGGAAGGGGCTGGAGGAGCGCTATTTCAAGGCGTGTGCTTCCTGCCTTGTCAGGCAAAATTTTGGGTATTACCGCTGTCCTAAGGAGTTTTGGCCCTCCGCACCACTTTTGAGGTTCCTAAGTGCTGAGCTCTTTCCCTGGGCCTATCCATTAGTGCTTCCACACAATTGCTTTTGAGGTCACTCCAGGCCGAGATTCAAGGCTGCAATGAGCAGGGTGTGGCTGGCCAGCAAGATGGCCTCTCCCCTTTAAGAACTGGATGGCGCCAATGTGTCTGGCTTCCATGGTAATTGGCCTTGCCTGAGCTTCGGTAGGGCTCTGAGGTAGCGCCTCGCTCCCTGACGTTAGCGCATTAAGAGAGGTGTGTAGTGCCTGATTTAGCGCTCAAATCACCTCCAAGGGTGATAGAGGCGAATTTTGCAGCCGGAGGCGATAATTAGTGCCAGGCACTAAACTTTGCGCCCGGCTAATATTAGCGCCCCGAAATGGGCGATACTGAATTTCTCCCCCAAAGGCTTTGCATGTACACAGTGGGATCCCAAAAACTACAAAAAGGGGGGAGGTACGATTGTTTTGTCTGCATTACTCTCTGTGCTACGAATTTGGGTCTGCTGCAGATACCTACTTGGGTTCAGTGGTGTGTGTCGCTCCCTTAAGTTCTTGGGGAATTTGACTCCCTATCACTGCCCTATTTCTACTAGTGGAATAGTGGGATCCAGGCTCGAGCAATGAAACACCCTTGTGTTCTGGCCTGGATCTCCGTGTCTTACGCATGTGTTTTCAAAGGTGGATCGAGTTGACAGTAGACGAGATGGCATTCAGTTTGATTCATTCCACATTGATTTATTCCACAGTGGGCGAAACATACAGGATGTGAGTATGCTGAGACGTTTGGTGTAATCAGTATAACAGCAACAACAACAACTTGCATTTATGTAGCGCTTTTTACATAGTAAAATATCCCAAGGCACTATACAGGAGCTTAATCATACAATACTTGATGCCGGGCCACATAAGCAGATATTAAGACTGGTGACTAAAAGTTTGGTCAAAATAACTTCTGTTCATGTACGATTACAGAAATAAAGAACACACGCTAGCCTGCTCCTGTGAGTCTAACTCTACCCTGTTTTACCACCCAGAACAGCGGTTCACTTCTTTCACAACCTTTAGCTGTTCCCCTCACTCTTAGGGGTTAATTCTAAACTAGCCCGTCTGTCGGGAAACTGACGAGGTTGGGAACAACGCTCATTTTATACCGCATCCAATTTTACTCTCCACTGAAGTCAATTGAGAGTAACATTGGGAAGGGTGTAAAAGTGACGTTTCACCCGATGCCGTGGGTTTTCCAGCCAGCGAGTTAGGTTAAAATGACAACCTTGGTGTCTGTTCTTGTTTTTAAACACCAATCTCAACAGCCTCTCCGGAGATCAAAAAAAATGTCCAACACCAGGGTGTGGAATGTCTCTGAATAGCCAGACGTGGCTAATGAATTGGTGACTGTTTGGGTCTCTCTCAGAGCGTCCATTCCTGTAGTGTAATTACCATTTGTCTGCTGACTGCTCCACAACTCAGCAAGGGGCTGTCTTCAGAACCTAATCCCTGCTTCTCCCATCTTAGTGTCAGCTGTGGCTCAGTGGTAGCACTCTCACCTCTGAGGCAGAAGGTTGTGGGTTCAAGCCCCACTCCAGAGACTTGAGCACAAAATCTAGGCTGACACTTCAGTGCAGTACCGAGGGAATGCTGCACTGTGGGAGATGCCGGGCTAGATTTTATGAATGGAGGCGGGACTGCTGCTTGCCCAGTTTCAGACCCGCCTCCATCAGCTTCTGGCCAACCAGCAGGATTTTTCCCTAATTGACCTTGTTAAGCCCGCCCAGTGGGCTCAGCAGGCCAATTTAGGGAGAAGTCAGTGACAGAGCACGTCAACGTTTGACGTGTCATCTGTCAAGAATTTTTGAAAGAAGAAATGTCATCGTTTGACAGCTCTGTGAAATGCTGGCATTCTGTGTAGTTTGATGTGTCCTTGTGTTCAGGACTCATCAATCCTTTCTACTTTGCAGAAATCAGCTGGCTGTTGGATCGGAGGATCTAACAGCCGGTCTGTGATCTCTACAATGGAGATGTCAGGAACTGTGGCTCCACAGCGGCTGAAGGCTGTAGGTAGAAACAAAGGTAAGTTAACATTTTCTAACACTTTACACTTACCTCACATACTTACCACTCCATACTTGCACCCATCACTCACCTCTACATCGCACTTTCAGACCCCTCTGACCCCTGCAGACCTCCTGATCACCTCCTACACTCCGGCGGGGTTCCCCCAGGTCGGGAAGCCCGCACTTCAGGAGGAAAAATGGGGATAATCCTATTTTCTGCCTGTTAACTACCTGTTAACAGGCAGTTAATAGGCTTTAATCTCTTCCTGCCTCCAAGGAGATGGGACCCTGGGCAGGATGGCTTCCCACCTCCTGGCAAGAGGGCATGTATGTGGGTTGGGGGCGGGTTTGCCACCTGCCCCCAAATTCTGCAACTTTCCCGGCAGTCCCGCCTCCTCAGGGCTGAGAAAATCCAGCCCGCCGTCTTTTTGATAAGACATTAAGGGGGAAAAATTGGGTTGCGCCCCCTTTGGCGCGCTAACTTTGCCGGGGTGTTACTTTTAGCGCCCCGAAAAAATTAGCATCTTCGCAGCTGAAATTCACCGGTAGCATCCCAAGAGGGAGGCGGGGTGCTACTAGAAGCGCCCCGCCTCCCTCTTGGGGTGCTGTGAGTGATTATCACGGCGCTACGCTGCGGCACGTCGTGCCGTGGTACTGCAGGCCTTCCTCCCCTTATTAAAGGAGAGGGGCACAACCTGGGGCCCAGCTGGACCACCAGGGATCGGAGTGCCAGCAAAAGAGCCTGGCACTCAAGAGAAGTGCCGGGCTCACGGAGCGCACCCGGCACCCCGCGGGGGCCTGCAGAGGAGGCCGGGGACAGCAATGGGGGCAGGTGCTGGCTGGCAGCCAGCAACAAAAGTGGCCGCCCGGCATCTCGCCTTTAATTTGCGCCGCCCCGGCCGCAGGTAGGTCCTCCTGACCCTGTCGTACAGTAAGTCAGGGGGTGCTGCACACGGCGATGACGTTATCACCAGCAGCGCAGCGTTGCGGGGTGCTAACGGTTACCGCCATCACTAATCTCCCGCTGAATTTCGCGGGAGGCGTTGGCGGTGCCGCGCCCAGGCGCCAGTTGCTTTGCGCCCTCTTACGGCGCTAACGGGAGGCGCAAAGCAACCAAATTTTTAGGCTTAAACCTCTCGGGTGGACGTTAAAGATCCCATCACACTATTCGAAGAAGAGCAGTGGAGTTCTCCCCAGTGTCCAGGCCAATATTTATCACTCAATCAACAGAGTAGCTGGTCATTATCACATTGCTGTTTGTGGGACCTTGCTGTGTGCAAATTGGCTGCTGCGTTTCCTACATTACAACAGTGACTACACATCAAAAGTACTTCATTGGCTGTAAAGTGCTTTGGGACGCCCTGAGGTTGTGAAAGGCGCTGTATAAATGGAAGTCCTTTCTTTTCTAACATTGCTCATGTCCACGTCCAAGCCCTTTCTGTGGGGGAAAGAATAGACCAAAAAATTTTGAACCATGATAGTCTGTTTTGCTTTTCTGTGTCTTGCTGATTCTAAACTGGGGCACAGGAGGTGGTAATAACTAAAAGATTTTGAATATTGTCACAGACCAGTGAGTTAAAAGGACAACACGGAAAAAAATACTCGAGGAAGAGGGCTGGACGGGGTAGGGAGGGAATATAAACCAGCAGGACACACAAAAGGCCATAAGGCACAAAAATAAGACTAGCTTGATTGGTCAATATGCTTGAAAACAAATCCCTGCACCTCTACTGAAGTATACATAATTTAGAAGCTTCAATAAATTGGACACACCATCTGCTCCTCCCCCCACCTCACAAACAAAATCTCTAGGGCTGATCATTGCCATGTTTTATGTGGGTCCAGCAAGGACTGGTTTGTAGATTTGTTGATTCCGTATGGCAAGTTGATTAGATAATTGGGTTAAATTGCAGCTGCACAGATAAGTAGTACGAGCACTACAGGTGTATTCATTCATAAAGGTTTATTAAGTGATGTGTCATCAGCTTGTTTTCTCGTTGGCTAATCCTATTATCTACTGCAACGACAACATCTCCTAAAGAGCCCGGGACGCTGTGATAGCAAAGAACTGAAGAAAATACCGATTCTAGTCAAGTCAGACCATCTCCAGTCTGGTTGAATTCACTGGAAAATATGGGCCTATATCTTTTGTCTTTTTCATAGTTGTTCGTGCCCCAGCAGCCATTGCTACCAGCGGGTGCTTCCCTGAAAAAATTAGAACCTGAAATCTCAAATCAGCAGCAACTTCTTAGATGATCCCAGTGATTTTTGAGAGGACTCAACAGTTTGGATGTGGGCATGACAGTTAATTTTAGCATTGCACTAACAACAGGCTAAACCTGCACCGATTCCACCGTATTTTAGCTGAGCCAGACCAAAGTGATATTGCAGCAGAGTGCAACTATAATGCTGCAAAACATTCACGTTAAATCTCCTTGGCTCTTTTCTAACTTAAAAAAAAATGCCACCACCAGTTGGAAGCTGCTGAGCAGAGCTGTATACGTAGGTTGAAGTATATGTACATGAAGATTTGATTTCTCTGATTTCAGAGCAGGGCAAACAGCCACACAGTCTGCTCGCAGTATTCCAAAAATGGTACCAATGTGACACTAATACCTGTATCAACACCTGTGCGTTATCTTCCATTTTGAGCGAGTTTTGCACTGATCAAGATTACCAATGTCCGTGCGACAGAGTGCAACACTTTTTGCACTAATGTCACCACCAAGCGTTCACTGATCATGTACAGCACAGTCAGTTGCAGGTGAAAGCTCCTAACATCCCACCCTAACTATTTGTCTTATTCCTAACCTCAGAAAAACAGCCCTGACTGCACCAATATAATTTTTTTTTTCCATTTTCCACACCTCATGGTCTGTCTGAATGAAGCCAACTTAATGCTAGACAAGGGCCAATTTTGTGCAGTGTCTCACACTCAGTAGAAACCAGGTTGATATTGCCGCAACTTATTTAATATAGACTTACAGCCAGCAGGAAGAGGATACTGTCATTCCACCAGTCTGGCTGTAGCAGTTAAAGAACAATCTCCGAACACCCTGCACCACTTAGTTCCCCCTTCCCCACCAGGTCTGCAACTGACATGTGACATCCTAAACAACAACTTGCATTTAAATAGCGCCTTTAATGTAGTAAAACATCCCAAGGCGATAACATTTTTTAAGTTGAGTATCTTACAGAAACAAATTGCTTCTATTTACACTAAGTTTTAATCTATGTTGCTTATGCATGCACCAGACTGTGCTGTGTGTCAAAAGACAGAAATTGGGAAGAATTAAAAAGTCCCCTTGGATATGTGTTGCTTAATTCATTAAAATTTGCTGTTTATTCAGAGATGGTGATTTATTTTGATATACAGGTACACCTGGCTCCAAAAATTTGACTCCTCTCCTATATCTCTTTTCCTCTAAGCAGCTGGATTAGATGGTTAACGTGATCATGTGACAGGCTACTTATCCCACTGTGCAGTTAATGCTTCTTGCCGAAATGTGCAGTGATCAAAGGATTATCATAGTTGATGCACGCCAAGACAGTGGTTTTGTTCTAAATAAACTTTATGGTAATATACAGGAAAAACAAAAGAGAGGAAAAAAGCGCTGGAGGCAAATGGTCAGGCCAGCACACACAATGCTGAAAAGCAATACCGGGCAGCTGGAGCACAGTAACTTCAGGATTACAGGTGTTCAGCTTTTAAGATCAGAATGACGAAGTTGGCAAGCCTCAGCATTTTCTTCCATGTCTAGGATCTGTAGATAGTGTAAGTTAAGTTCCTCCCTGCCACCACTGAAAACTCTTTTACACATACTGTGATCAGATTTTGTCTTGCGTCACTGCAGCCACAATGCATCGGTGGTGGAGTGGGGTGGGGGGCATATTGAGCCCAGTGGCATTTGACACTGATCAAGTGAACTCTGTCCTGGATGATATCTAGCTTCTTGAGTATTGCTGCAGTTGCACCCAAACAGGAGAATGGAAGATGGTGGCGAGGCTTTGAACGATGAGATTAGCCACTTATCGCAGAGTACTCTGTCTCTGACTTTCTCTTTCAAATGCTGACAGCATTTTCAGTTTTGATTTCAGAATTCCAGATTTTACTTTTTATCACGTTATCATTGTAATGTATTTTCACATGGTTTGTCACTAGGTTTAGTGTGAGCACGCCCAGTTCGCTCTGACCTAATAAAGCAAGCACATGGAATAGCAGCTCATCGTGTTTCTGTCCTTCATTTGTTCTACCCACATATATTATATTTTGGCCACGAGAATGGAATCCCAAAGCCATTTTTAGGGATCATGGAAGGACACAGTGTTCAACCTTCGAGTGGAAAAGTTTAAGGTGAATTTGTGACGCCTAAACTGAACTTTTGCAATGTTTTACTCTTAATGCTGATGCAGAATTGTCTGTGCTTTGCCTTCACGTGTATGTATACACAGCAGCAGCGGCGTTGATTCTCACAGGTACACAGGTAGAGTGCTGAGTCACTGTTCGACGGGATCAGGACAATCATGGCCATGCCTGTGGGATTCATTGGAAGCCTCGGCATGTATGACCAAGCTCGCGAATGATTCAGTTCTTACATTGAGCGGAGAGAGATATTTTTGGGGCCAATAAGATTATTAAGACCAAAGGTGCAATGTTCAAGCTCAAAAAAAAGTAATTCATGAACGAAAAAATAAATTTTTCTAACAGAGATCGGGCCAGATGTCTACAGAACGTTGACAAACCTACTCGTGTCAGGGAAAGCGAAGGATGCGTCGTCTGAAGACATTGTTGAGAAACTCGAGCACCATTTCGACCCAAAGCCATTAGAAATAGCAGAGAGCTATAAGTTTGCTACCAGAAACCAAAAACAAAGTGAAACTATCAGTGAGTACACTGTAGCTCTTAAGAACCTTTGCATTAACTTCAGCACATTTTTGGATCGTGCGTTGCGAGATAGGTTTGTGTGTGGACTGGTGGATGAGCGCACACAGCCCAAGTTACTGAACACTCCGAACTGAACGTTTGATATAGCATGCAAAATTGCCCTATCTATGGAGATGGAGTCTAAGAATGCTAGGGAGCTCCGTCCAACTCAAGTGACTAGTGCAGCTGAGGTCGACAGTCACAAAGCCACCGCTGAACCTAAAAATGTGAGACTGGGTCAAAAGCATGTCAGTGAGAGTGGTTCAGTGAATTGTTATCACTGCAATGGAAATCACTCACCACAGACTTGCCAATACAGGAATGCGAAGTATTTTCACTACCAGAAACAAAGCTGTATTTCAACAGCTTGCAGAGCTAGATCGAAAGCAGGAAGTAAGAACCATTCTAATGGCAATGCAAAACAGTGACAACAAAAGGGAAGAGTTGACAATATTGAAGTGAACACACCTGATGTTGTAGAACTAGGCACCTACAGTATCTATTCCACTAGCGACAACGCTAGCAGCTTGAGAAAGACTTCCGTAGAAAACTTTTGATCAACGAGCGATATATTGATATGTGTATCGACACGGCGACGGACTGCTCTATCATGAGTAAGGACACATATGAGAGTAAGTTTAATCAAATACCACTTACAAAGAGTACCATAGAGTTAAAAACCTACTCCGGAGAAATCTTAGAGACATGTGGACAAATGGAACGTACAGTTCAACACAATGGCCAGTCAGTAAAGCTACTGTCATAAATCGCAACTTCTACAAGAAGTAACTCGAAGTACTACTGAACGGCCAGCTGAGGGCGCCGTCCGAGGAGTATAAATACTCGGGCGTGGGCCCACCTTGACCAGAGACAATCTGGAAACAGGAAGCTAGTGACTACTAACTAGACCTCCATGTTTTGTTACAAGTCGATTAAAGCCTTGCTTTATGTACAACCAAGTGCGTAGTGAGTCTTTATTACGTCAGCTACCTATTACATAGAAACATAGAAGATAGGAGTAGGCCATTCGGCCCTTCGAGCCTGCTCCGCCATTCAATGAGATCATGGCTGATCATCCAAATTCAGTACCCTGTCCCTGCCTTCTCCCCATATCCTTTTAGCCTCAAGAAATATATCCAACTCTTTCTTGAATATATTTAATGAACTGGCCTCCACCGCCCTCTGTGGCAGAGAATTCCACAGGTTCACCACTCTCTGGGTGAAGAAGTTCCTCCTCATTTCAGTCCTAAATGGCTTACCCCTTATCCTTAGACTATGACCCCTGGTTCTGGACTCCCCGGCCATCATAAATATCCTTCCTGCATCTAGTCTGTCCAAACCGGACAGATTTTTATAGGTTTCGTTGAGATCCCCTCTCAATCTTCTAAACTCCAGTGAGTATAAGCCCAATCGACACAATCTCTCCTCATACGTCATTCCTGCCATCCCAGGTATCAGCCTGGTGAATCTTCGCTGCACTCCTTCCATGGCAAGAACGTCCTTCCTCAGGTAAGGTGACCAAAACTACACACAATACTCAAGGTGCGGTCTCACCAAGGCCCTGTACAACTGTAGCAAGACATCCTTGTTCCTGTACTCGAACCCTCTTGCTACGAAGGCCAACATACCATTTGCCTTCTTAACCGCCTGCTGCACCTGCATGCTTACCTTCAGCGACTGGTGCACAATAACACCCAGGTCTCTTTGCACTTCCCCTTCTCCCAATCTATTGCCATTCAAATAATAATCTGCCTTCCTGTTTTTGCCACCAAAGTGGATAACCTCACATTTATCCACATTATAGTGCATTTGCCATGTTTCTGCCCAATCACCCAACCTGTCCAAATCGTACTGGAGTTTCACGACATCCTCCTCACAGCATATCCTCCCCCCCAGCTTTGTGTCGTCTGCAAATTTGGAGATATTACATCCAATTCCCTCATCCAGATCATTAATATATATTGTGAACAGCTGGGGTCCTAGGACCAATCCTTGCGGTACCCCACTAGTCACTGCCTGCCACTCGGAAAACGACCCGTTTATTCCAACTCTTTGCTTTCTGTCCGCCAACCAGTTCTCTATCCAAGCCAATACCTTGCCCCCAATCCCATGTGCCTTAATTTTGCACGCTAATCTCTTATATGGGACCTTATCAAAAGCCTTCTGAAAGTCCAAATACACCACATCCACTGGTTCTCCCTTATCTATTTTACCAGTTACATCCTCAAAAAATTCCAGTAGATTAGTCAAGCATGATTTACCTTTTGTAAATCCATGTTGACTTTGTCCGATCCTGTCACTGCTTTCCAAGTACTCTGCTATTACATCTTTTATAATAGACTCCAGCATTTTCCCCACTACCGATGTCAGGCTTACCGGTCTATAATTCCCCGCTTTTTCTCTACCACCTTTTTTGAATAGTGGGGTAACATTAGCTACCCTCCAATCCATGGGTAATGTTCCAGAGTCTATCGAGTTCTGGAAGATGACCAGCAATGCATCTACTATCTCTAGGGCCACTTCCTTAAGTACCCTGGGATGTAGACCATCAGGCCCTGGGGATTTATCGGCCTTCAGTCCCATCAATTTTCCTAACACCATTTCCCTACAAATACCGATTTCTTTCAGTTCCTCCCTTTCATCGGACCCTATGTTCCCTGACATCTCTGGGAGGTTATTTGTGTCCTCCTTTGTGAAGACAGAACCAAAGTATGTATTTAATTGGCCTGCCATTTCCTTGTTTCCCATTATAATTTCCCCTGATTCTGACTGTAAGGGACCTACGCTTGACTTCACCAATCTTTTTCTCTTCACATATCTATAAAAGCTTTTACAGTCAGTTTTTATGTTCCTTGCTAGCTTACTCTCATATTCTATTTTCCCTTTCTTAATTAATCCCTTTGTCCTCCTTTGTTGACTCCTAAACTGCTCCCAATCCTCAGGATTATTGCTTTTTCTAGCCAATTTATATGTCCTCTCCTTGGATCTTATGCTATCCCTAATTTCCCTTGTTAGCCACGGTTGAGTCACCTTTTTTGTTTTATTTTTATGCCAAACTGGGATGAACAAATCATTGTAGCGAGCTACAACAACAGGCCAACCCTCATGGGCAAAGACTGGTTGAGAAAGTTAAAACTAGACTGGAAAAACATCTTCAGTGTAGGTGCTTCAAAGAAACCACTTGACAAAATGCTGAACAAGTATGAAAGCATGTTCATAGACAGTTATGAGGGCATCACTGGGTATGACGCGCTTATCTGCATCAAGTCCAACGCGAAGCCTGGCTATTGTAAGGCAAGGCCGGTCCCCTATGCGTTGAAAAGTCAGGTGGAGGAAGAGCTAGTGAAGCTGAGAGAGAACGGAGTGCTAGTAAAAATTGACAAAAGTGAATGGGTTACCCCGATTGTGGTAGTGCCCAAAGCAGACAAAACTGTACACTTGTGCGGTGACTACAAAGTTACTATCAACCAAGCAGTTGATGATGAGCAGTACCCGTTACCTACATCACAAGATTTGTATGCAGCACTCTCTGGGTCAAAGGTTTTCTCCAAGCTTGATCTGTTGCACACTTGCGCTCAGCTGAAAATTGACAAAGAAAGTTAACAGTATCTCGCCATCAACACACACAAGGAACTGTACTCATACACCAAGCTGCCCTATGGTGTAAAATCCTCCCCCAAAATCTTCCAGGCTACGATGGATAAGATTTTGCAAGGATTTCCAAATTGCTTGTGCAATCAAGACAATGTGCTGATTGCAACAAGCAGCGAGGAAGAAAATCTAGAAGTGTTAGATTTAGTGCTTCAAAGATTGAATTCCCATAATGTCAAATTGAAAAGGAGCAAATGTGCAACTTGAGGTTGTGTACCTTGGTCTGAAAGTTGATGCAAATGGCTTGCAACCTGTGAAGGAAAAGGTTGATGCTGTCATCAATGTTCCAAAGCCACAGAACGTGTCTGAGTTAAGATCTTTCATTGGAATGGTCCAGAACTACGCACATTTCTTACCTGAGTTAGTGACCATGTTAGCTCCATTGCACGAGCTCCTCAAGAAGGATGTCCAGTGGAAGTGGACAAAAGTGCAACAGGAAGCTTACAACGCTTGTAAGGGAAGTCTCTCTAGCGATACTCTACTTGTGCACTACGACACAGAGCGTGAGCTTAAGTTAGCGTGTGATGCTTCTAGTTACGGTGTGGGAGCTGTCATGAGCCACGTAATGGATGACGGCCAAGAGAAACCATTTGCGTTTGCATCACGAACCCCCACAAAGAGTGAAATAAACTAGCCGCAAGTTGAAAAGGAAGCACTCGCCATAGTGTTTGGAATCGAGAAATTCCAACAGTTCTTGATCGGCAGAAAGTTTACCCTGATAACCAATCACAAACTGCTCCTAGCAATATTGGGGCCCAAATCTGCCATCCCTGCAATGGCCACATCAAGAATGCAATGTTGGGCAGTGTTGTTGTCACAATATGACTACACGATTGAATATCGCACTTCAAAGCAAAACGCAATCGCAGATGCCTTGTCCAGGTTGCCACATGAGGACTCGTGTGTTAGGAGTGAAGGTGAAATTTTCATGCTAGGTGCAGTTGACAAAGATCATGAATGCATCTGAGATTACAAATGAGACTCAAATGGACTCAGTACTAAAAAGAGTATGGATGGACTGATCAGTGTCTGGACACGGATTTGAAACCATCCCATAACCGTCGTACTGAATTGTCTTGTGAGCAAGGTTGTATCAAGTGGGGAAACAGAGTGGTGGTACCTACTTCGTTGAGAGACAGAATTCTGGCTGAACTTCATACTGAACATCCATGGATCGTCAGTATGAAATCAGTTGCAAGAAGCTTTGTTTACTGGCCTGGATTGGACAGTGATCTTGAATCACTTCTCAGCAAATGCAGCATTTGCCAAAATTGCAGATACTAACCACCCAAAACTCCACTACAACCCTGGTCATGGCCAAGTAGACTTTTTCCACAGAGTACATGTAGACTTCTGTGAGAAAGCAAACGATTATTTCCTGGTACTTGTAGATAGTCACTCAAAGTGGATTGATGTGAAACACATGGGTTCAAATACTACAACTGAACGTACCATAGATGAGTTGAAGTCTATCTTTGCATGTCGTGGCTTACCTGAAGAGCTTGTTTCTGACAATGGCGCTCAGTTCCATTCTGTTCTATTCCAAGAATTCATGAAACGGAACGGTATCAAACACACTCTCGTTCCAGCTTCAAACGGAGCAGGTGAAAGGTCAGTCAGAATAGTAAAAGAAGCTCTCAAAAAGCAATTGTTGCAGGGTTGTTCGGGACTTAGCCTGAAGCAACTTTTGGCAAATTTCTTGCTGAAGTACAGAACTACTACGCCCACTACAACTGGATATACACCTCAGCAGAACTCTTGATGAAGAGGAGATTGAGAACACGATTGAGTCTCGTTCAACCAAATTTGGCCTCCAGAGTTGAACAGAAACAATTGAGTCAGGAACATTATGACAGCAATCAGAAAGAATGCAGTTTCAAACAAAAGTGTGTTTGTTCTCAGTCCCCTTGGAAAGTCGAGTTCACACAAGTGGGATGTAGGAACCATAGTAGAGGTTGGTGGAACCAAAAGATATTTGGTTAAAATTGGTGACTTCATCCAAAGTGTACATGTAGATCAAATTATCTCTGCTAGAGATGAACCAAGACATGATGTTGAACCACTTGATCATGAATAAATACATGAGTTTGACTCCGCTCAGACTTCAGAAACTGAAGTACCAGGTTCAAACAAGTCTGAGATAGAAACGGGATCATCTTTGAGTTTGGAACCAAAACAAAACAGCCCGAAAATTGGTTCAGCACCAAAACTTTCTGTAAGGAGATCAGGAAGGCTCCTGTTATTAAACTGAATTTGTATTTCATTAGCAGGATCTGTAGTTCATTTAAAAGAAAAAAGCCAGGAGTTTTTGTTATATGGTACCTGTAATGCTGGGAAAGGTGGGACCATAGTTTTGTTGTATTTGAGAGGGGAATACATGTACCTGTACATTTAAAAAAAAAGGAAAGCAGTGTAATGTATTAACACATGGTTTGTCACATGGCTTAGTATGAGCATGCTCAGTTTGCTCTGGCCTAATAAACAAGCACATGGACTAGCAACTCATCCTGTCTCCTCTTCATTTGTTCTACCCACATATATTACAATCATAGTCCCAGTTATAGCACTATCTTTGTTACAGAGATCTTCCATTTTATAATAATTGCTGGACTATGGTAGAGTTGTATTCCACTTCTCTGTCTTTGTCCTCATTGGTCTGTGATGTAATTAACATTGGATTGTGATACCTGAAATTTTGCTGATAGCTTTCATTATCCATTTCATTTGACATTGTGGACTATTCACTATAGGATACACCTTGTGATAATGTACAATATGCTTGTTTCCCCAAGGCCTGTTATAATTGAATTCTGTTGAAACAATTAGTAGCTAGTACCTCCATAAAAAGGACAAATGGGATTCTAAGTTTTATATATAGTGACATTGAATATAAAAAACAAGGGGGTGATGATAAAGCTATAGAGGACAGTGGTTAGAGCACAGTTGGAGTACTATGTGCAGCTTTGAGCACCTCAAGATGGAATGATATCAGAACCATATTTTCACTACAGTAGCAAGCATTAAGAAATGAATCTAATCCAAGTGTTCAAAGTATTACAACAATTTGAGATGATAAGTGAAAGATTATTTTCATAGTGGGTGAATTGGTGACAAAGTGGCATCATTTTAGGATTACTACTAGAACATAATTTGGAGAGTTATTAGAATAAGGAATATATTAACACATATGGTTGCTAATCATGATATAAGAGGAAATAGGATAAACAGTTGGATAAGAAAAATATTAGAACACCAGGTATTAGAGTACATCCATCTTTCAGATGAGATGTTAAAATAAAAGACTTGCATTTCTATAGCGCCTTTCACAACCACTGGACATCCCAAAGCGCTTTACAGCCAATGAAGTACTTTTGGAGTGGAGTCACTGTTGTAATGTGGGAAACACGGCAGCCAATTTGTGCACAGCAAGCTCCCACAAACAGCAATGTGATAATGACCAGATGATCTGTTTTTGTTATGTTGGTTGAGGGATAAATATTGGCCAGGACACCAGGGATAACTCCCCCTGCTCTTCTTCACAATAGTGCCATGGGATCTTTTACATCCACCTGAGAGCAGACGGGGCCTCGGTTTAACATCTCATCTGAAAGACAGCACCTCCGACAGTGCAGCACTCCCTCAGCACTGCATTGCAGTGTCAGCCTGGATTTATGTGCTCAAGTCTCTGGAGTGGGACTTGAACCCACAACCTTCTGACCCAGAGGCAAGTGTTCTACCCACTTTTTAAAAATATATATTTATTGAACATTAGGAACATTTACAACATCGTGATCATTTCACTATCATACAAATCAATTCCGCCACTCTGCACAGCCATTCCGCCACCACATTTTAACATCAAAACCTGAAGTTTAATTTGTCTCCTGTAACATATATTAATTGATTGTAAAATAATATCTTTAAATTCCTTTCTGAATAAAACATCCACAGAGCCTTACAATGATCTTTTAGCTTATATTTAAAATACTCTTAGATTGATTCTCCTCCCCTTAAAAAACAGAGCATTCCTTCTTTGCACAATCACAAATCTAGCCAAACTGAACATTAAATTAATTGCTGCTCCGCTAGACTCGGGCAGACTCTCCTGCAATCCCCATCTCAAAATTGAGTCCCACGGGATTCCCATTCTCGCTCTTCGGTCCCCACCCAGCAAAAAACCTCACACAACTGTTGAACATAGTACTTAAAATCATTTAACTGTGGACATAACACCAGTAAATGGGACAGAGTCTCATCCTGTGTCCCACACACTGGGCAAGTTGCCCCCTCCACTCGTCCAATCTTGCACAAGACCGTCATGGTAAAAATCTGGTTATGAGCCAATTTGAAATCCAGTTCAATCCACTCTGGACATTTAAAATTCAACCACACTCCCTTCCAAATCCTGTTGAAGTCCAGCTGTGGGTATATACACTGCCAAAACTCCTGACCAGCAGGTGTCTTGAATCTCCATTCTCTAAATACCTCATAGAAATCTCAAGTATTACAGTTGTCAAATTGGACCAACTTCTCCCCCTTTCTCCAGCAGGAAGCTTGGAAAAGCAGGTCACATTTTACTTCCTTTGGAGATTTCCACATTTATTTCTTCCACCCAATCCTGTGGCATTGCCCTCACAATCTTCTCATACATGATTCCTATTGCTTTTTCCTCTACCTCCTGATCCTCCTCCCACACCATGTCCCTCACTATCGCTTCCAGCAACCAACCTGGAATTACCTCTTATAATACATCTTTCACCTCTCCTTCGATGTTGACCCACCTGTTCAAAAATAAGGGCTGTTCTAAAAATTCCTCAGCCCCTTTGGGCATAAACTGCACACTTTTTAAAAATTGGGCCCAAGTCTCTACAACCCCCTTATAAAACCTAGAGAAGTTTAATCGATTTCAAAAACATATTACTGTATTCCATATACAATATCCCCTGCCCTCCTATCCTACTTTGTCAGGGTTGGGGAGCCACGGGGCCGTATAAATACAAGGCCGTGCTCTCCGGGCGAGGTAGGATCTGGACCCAAGTGCAGAAACCAGACAAGAGACAAATATACAGTACTTTGTTTGAACTTTACTAGATTCACACATAACTAGATTAACACAGCAATATACATAAGAACTAGAGACAAGAGAACTCGAGACAGAAACATACATAAGAACTAGAGAAAAGTTACAAGACAGCTAGTCAAGATAGGAACTCAGGACAGCTTCCATGAGGAAGCCCACTTGTCTATACTGAGCTTGCGACAAGCTACCACAAGGGGCAACCGGCTTGCCGAGGCTAAACTCCAGACAAGCTACCCCAAGGGTAATCGGCTTATCAATGCAAAGCTCAAGACAAGATCCCAACGGCTCCCACATAGCAACACGCTAGTCCAAACAGCACCTTACCAAGACAAGCAACTTAACAGAACAACAGACTTAAATACATCTTATATCCAAAGACAAGAACACAGACTTAGATACATAGCTCGAGAGAACTAGAACACAGACTTAGATACATAGCTCGAGAGAACTATGGCAGCCAGCTTGTGAAGGCAAGCTGCCATAGAGCAAAGGCTAGTCACAACTAACTCCCTGGTCCACCCTAGTGAGGACTGAGCAAAGAATGAAACAACCAGAAAACTTATATACCAAGAAAACCAGGTGCCACCCATAAACAGCTAACAGGCTGTTTAAAAACTAACACAGGGTTAGGAACAATTAACACCAGAGAACGAGGAACAATTAACAAAGGAACACACAGTGAAGGTGCCATCTAGAGGTTACAAAAAGGAACTGACTGGCACCCTCACATACTTCATTTAAAAAAATGCTCAAAACAACTTTTTCAAAAACTTGTATTTGACTTCTGAAGAAATCTCTTCACCCATTTGATTCTAAAGGATTTTTTCTTCAAATCAATATCTGGGAAATTGAGTCCTCCCTGGTTTCTCCGTCCAATGATGGTATTGTAAGCCACCAAGGCTGGTTTCCCTCTCCATAAAAATCTCACACAAGCCTCTCGGATGGACTTTTCCGCCCACTCAGGAATATCCTCCACTGTCAATAAGTACCATAGCTTAGATAGCAGGAGAGTGGACACCACTGTCGCTCTTCCTTGCACTTTCAACCACCTTCTTTCCCATCTTCCCAAAATCTTTTTAATTTTCATAACCTTCGGTTCCCAATTTAATCGATCCACTCCATCCCTGTCTTTCTTGTACCCCATGTGCACCCCCAGAACTTCCAAAACCTCCACCACCTTAAAGGGACTTTCCTCCAACCATTCCCCCCTACCCCTTCCTGCAACCAGGCATTGGAACTTATTATAATTCACTCTGGCTCCTGAAGCTCTACAATATTCCTCCACTACATCCATAGTTTTCCTCACTGACTCCCCATTTCTCAATGTTAAGGTTGTGTTATCTGCATATTGGTGTATCACCGACAGCAGCTCGGAACTGGGAACCACAATCCCAACTACACCTTGTTTCTTTCGCATCATGTAACCTATTGGTTCTGCTACCAATGTGTACAACAATGGGGACAGGAGACAACCCTGTCTCACTGATCTCTGAATTGGAAAATACTTGGATAAAAAACCATTACATTTAACACAGCTAAATATGTTTGAATAAAAAATCCTTATCCACTCAATGAAATTTTCCCCGAAACCAAATGCTTCCAAAACCTTCAATAAAAACTCATGAGAGACCCTATCAAAGGCTTTCTCTTGATCTAGCTTTAATCCATAAGCCTCCCTCCCACTCTCTTCCATGAGCTCTATCGCATCTCGGATTGAGACCACAGAGTCTGCGATTCCCCGGCCTATGACTCCATAGGACCGAGAGGGCAAAACTATCTGCGGCAACACCTCCTTCATACGATTTGCCATAACCCTCGCCAAGATCTTAGAATCCACATTTAATAATGTGATGGGCCTCCAATTCTTCAGATCCCTTCTATCCCCTTTATTTTTATATAAGCTAAGCTTATGACACCTCTTCTCATAGATGGGGCCAGGCTTCCCTCAATTTTAATTTCCTTAAAAACTCCTAAGAGCAATGGACTTAAAATCTCAAAAAATTCTTTATAACATTCTGCACTTAGTCCATCAGATCCTGGGCTCCCCCCCCCCCCCTTCATTCCACTTATTGCTACTTTTATTTCTGCTAATCCTACTTCTTTGCTTCTCTCATCCTCCTTTAAACCCTCTTCAATAAAAGCAGTAACCTTCTCCATCGCCAAATTGGAAAT
This sequence comes from Somniosus microcephalus, assembly GCF_052327205.1. Classification (NCBI taxonomy): domain Eukaryota; kingdom Metazoa; phylum Chordata; class Chondrichthyes; order Squaliformes; family Somniosidae; genus Somniosus; species Somniosus microcephalus. Next base: position 16,658,932 of record NC_141008.1, read on the forward strand.
GTCTTCTTTTGTATATAACTCTTGATAAAAGCTGCTAGCCGCCTCTAAAATCTCCCCACTTTCATGAATGATTTTCTCCCCAACCTTCAACTACTCAATTAATGATGATCTCTGTTGCAGCTTCTCTTGCTCAAGAAAATATCTAGTGCATCTTTCGCCCTCCAATGCATCTCTAGCTTTTGCACGGAGAATGGCCCCCTTGCATTTTTCAGCTTGCAATAATTCCCACTCTTCCTTTAATACCTGGAACTTAGTCTCAGCTCCCTTATTCCCTCCGTCAACTGCTTTACAGACATCTGTAAACCTTTTGTTTATATTCTCTTCTCGATGACGGTTAGCTGCCGCCCTTTTTCCCATAGTGTGCCGAAAAAACTTTTACCTCATATTTGAAATTGTCCTACCAAACTCTTCTTTCTTTCAAGAACAAAGGTTCCTTCCGAGCATTCTTTATTATATTTAAAATCCCTTCTTTAAAAGCAATTTCTTTCAGGTATTGATTGTTTAAAATCCACAGCCCTGAACCGCTCTTAACTCTGCTGTTCCTAATTCTAAGAACCAAAGCTGAGTGGTCACTAAAAAATACTTTTTTATAATAAATCTCCATCACCTCAGAACTTAATCCTTCCCGCATTAACACAAAATCTATTCGGCTCTGTTTTAAAACATCACCCACCCAACCTGTTCTGGAGAACCCCTTTTTTATAGGGTTCCGGTCCCTCCATAAGTCTCTCAAATTTAAATTTGCCATCATTTTCACAATCATCCCTCTGGAGTTATCATCCTTAAAGGTCATCTGGGCTGAAATGTCCATTCAAGATAAAAATACATTAAATTCCCCCACTATACAAGGATTTTCCACCTCTGCCACTTCAGTGAATAACCCCCGAAAAAACTCGCGACGCTTGCAATAGTCGTTCGGTGCATAGATATTAAAGAGATCGCAATTAAATTCCTCCATTTTTACCCTTAGCCGTAAAAATCTCCCCTCAGTGTCCTTGTCCACCAAGGCAACATTCTCCTTTATGGACGGACTCACCAAAACAGCCACCCCTCTATAGTTATTGTTTGCACAACTTGCAAACACCTCTCCCTTCCAAACCTTCTGAACTCTTTCTAGGATATCCTCATCCCAAAAGGTTTCTTGCAGACACAACGAGCTGGATTTTCATTGAGGAGGCGTGAAGGAGGCGGGACTACAACTTTCGGGGTTGTAGTCCCGCCTCCATCGAGTTGTGGCCAACCCACGCGATTTTCACTTGATTGACCTTGTTGAGCCCGCCCAGCGGGCTCAGCCGGCCAATTAAGGGCCACCCGGCAACAGGTGACATCACAGATTTACATTTCATCTGTCAAAAGTTTTTGACAGATGAAATATCAGCGTTTGACAGCTCTTTGAAGCTGTCAAACACTGACAATCTGTACTCCAAGTTAATTCCTTCCTCTCAGGCTGATTTAGAGATACCTCCAGAACAGAAAGCTGAATGCTGCAACTTTTGACAGCTCGCGGCCATTCTGCTTTCTGTGCCGGTGAGATGAGGGACTCCCGAGACCTGAAGGAAGGAAGGCTGTAAAGGTAAGTAAATGTAAGTAAAACTTCTTTAAACACTTTACACACACCAAACACACTTACCTCTGATCTCATGCACCCATCACTCACCTGACCACCGGACATCTCGAACCCTCCAAGCCCTTCAGCCCGATGGTCCGCCTCGCTAACTTGGCGTGGTTTGGAGCCGTCGGGAATCCCACACTTGAGCAATAAAAATAGGAATTAGGCTAAAAACTGCTTGTTAACTACCTGTTAACAGGCAGTTAATTGGCACGAATCCCCTTCCCACCTTGGGGAGGCAGGTCCCAGCACAGATCGGGTATCCGCCTCCTTTGAAACTGGCATGGAGGTGGGTCGGGAGTGGGATGGGTTCGTGCCCCGCGATTTCGAGATTTTAACCCCCCACACACCTCCAATCCTGCCTCCATGGCCCAATGAAAATCCTGCCCTACAAGCCCGTGCCTTTAAAACCCTGCAACAACTGCTGCAATTTCTTCTCGCCCCTCAGTCCATTCACATTAATTGAGACCAATGTAATCATGGCTCCGAAGAAGGGAAGTATGCCTGATAATCTCCCCATCATTTAATCTCTGGCCCTTCCCTCCTCTCATGCTCCTTCCCAACTTTTCCGCCAGCTGTTGCTTTTTCCTGCAGCCTCCGACTCTTTTTCACCTCCTGTTTGAACCTTCCCTGCTGTTTCAGTCTCTTCCTTGCATTACATTTGGGATAAGGAGCTGCCCTTTCTCCCTCCTTCTGCCCCTCACTAACCTTTCCCTTTCCACATGATGCCACCCCACCCCCGACTTCCATGTCTCTGTCCCCCTCTAATTCATCACTCTCAAGCTCTTCTGTCCTGCGCCCCGTCAGATACATAATCCTGCTCCCCGTCTGATATATCACCTCCCATAGAGAGTCTTCCTGCTATCGTGGTTTCTCCAACAGTGCCGCTCCCTTTGACCTCATCTCCACCTCTGACCCTTGCTCCCTGATCCTTCTCTCTCTGGGACAATGGCGCATCTACATTGCTCCCTTCTGCTGTCTTTGTCTCGCCGCTCCCGTCCTGCTGCCCCTTTAAGGCTCCTGCCTCTTGCACCCTCTCCTTGTCTTGCCCCCTCCTGCTCACCGAGATGTCCGACTCCCCATTTTTCTTTGGAGTACTTACATTTACCACACATCCCGCTCCCGCCTCCTCTCCCCCCGCAGACACCAGATTCTTTAGGGGGAGCTGAACCTTATTAAGGCTCGAGTCTGCACTCGACCCTTGCTGCCCTCTGCTGTCTTTGTTCTTTTCCACTGTACTTGGTGTGTTTTCCACCATCTCCATCCTGTTCTCTGCTCCGTAATTTTCTGCCTCTTCCTGTGCTCTTTTCTCCTTCAATTTACCAGCTGCGTCCTCCGACTGCTCCGCTCCTCCGGTCATTCCGCTCACACCTCCTGCTCCTTCTCCCATATCCTCGTCACTCATAGAGCTTCCTTCTGCCTCACACTCACAGCGGATGGGGCCTTTGTGACACCCCACAGCTCGCCGCCTTGCAGCTCCGAGCGATGTCCAGACTTGCCGCAATTATAATAGTACAAGTCTGGACAGTTTCTTACAAGATGGTCATGTCCAAGACAATAATAACAAACCTTCACTTGGTTATCATGCAGTGCTCGGAAGTACTGCACTCCTTCCATTGTCTCGAATTTCATGCTGTATGGTAATGACTTCACCCCTCTGGGAACCACACCTTTACATAACGGGTTCCATCTGCTACCCGTGTTCCTGGATAGTATCTCCTCTTTATTGCTGAGCAAATTTTAATGTCTCACGACCCCAACTTTTTGATTAGCACATCGTCCTCAATATAAACTGGCAAGTTTAAGAATGAGACCACCACCTCTTCCGAATATAGCAGAGATACCTCCAAGAACTTATCGCGAACTTTCAAACCGTCACCTCGAACCCAACATTCGGCTTTGGTCGGCAGGCAAAGCAGCTTCCCTCGCCGCAGTCCTCATGTACCGCTTGGATAATATCCCAAGCTCGTATCTCCTTATCCTCGCACTGAACCACCACCGTGTTTTCTTTTCCAAACCTCCTGGGGTCCCAGCCCAAATCTTTGGGCCTTTTTCTTTCCCTTCCAACCACAGTTTCTTCCCTGATTAAATTCATCTTTGGAACATTGTCCTCTGAGGGGCCCGGCACTCTGGACCCCTCAGCAGCCATCTGGCTATTGTTTATGGGCCAAAATGGCCCTAAATCCTGAAAAAAAAAACACCACCAATTTTTTACAAATTCACTCCAACTCCCTGCAGAAATCAGGCAACCAGTAACACCTGCTCACTTCTAGCCCCTCCCACCTAGAGAGTGCTACCTACTGAGCCACAGCTGACACTTAAACCGAAGCCCCATCTGTCCTGTAAAAGATCCCATGGCACTGTTCAAAGAAGAACAGAGGAGTTCTTCCTGGTATCCTGGCCAATATTTATCCTTTTGACCAACATCACTGAAACCCTCCTCCCGCTCGGGGCGCTACCTGGGAAAATTGGCCGCGGGGGCGCTAACTTTTTCGGGGTGCTAAAATTAGGCACCACCCAATTTTTACCCCTATATCTTTTGACATAAAATCCAGTTTTTCATCAGTTTTTAATGGCCTTATCCACTTGAGATACTGCTTTTAATATCTTGTGAACCTGAACCCACAAATCCCTCTGATCTTCAACATCACCCATCTTTCCCTCATTCAAATTATAATTATTACTTTTTTTAATCAAAATGCACCAGCACGGTCATTTTTTTTTACCCATTCCACACCTGATCAGTATCCCCATTGCAGCTTACTTTGTTCCTCAAAATTATTTACTGTGCCTCCTATTTTAGCATCTGCAAATTTGGACATCACTCCCTCTAGCCCTAAATCCAAATCGTTGATATACACAGTGGACAGAAGTGGTCCCAGAGCAGAACTCTGGGACACTGCTACTCATTTCAATCCGTTCTGACAAACTGCCCTTAACTCCTGGGCCTAGAAATTCGGTATCGCCCCGTTTGGGGCGCTAGTCCTGGCGATGCGCAAAGTTTAGCACCAGGCGCAATTTAGCGCCACCTAGCGCGATATTAGGTTGCAGCGCCCCTAAAGGTGATTGCGGCGCTAAATCAGGCGCTGCACGCTACAAGGCGCTAACCCGGCGGCGCAACCCAATTTCGCGGCGGCGGGGCACAGCGAGGGTGCTGTCAATAATCACTTTCCCTGAGACACACTGGTGCCGGCCAGCTCTTAAAGGGGCAGGTCAATTGGCATCACCAGACACACTCACTGCTTTGTAGGCCTTCAAAGCGGTGGGAGCCTACCTGTGGCGCACCAGCCTAGCAAGACATGGAGAGGGTGAGGCAGAGGGCAGAATGCCTCACTGATGGGGCATTGGATGCTTTGGTTGGCGCAGTGGAATCAAGGCCAAGGAAGATGGTCGGAATGTGATTTATGTTTTGGACAGTCTCCCGGGTGTGAGAGGCAGTTATGTGTCAGTGTATTCGTTTTGCTTTCTGTTGCCATAGCTTTCTCATGTTTGAGGGAACCACATTTTGTGTAATGAAACACTTTCTTCATTTATAATGGCCATGCCTTCTATTTACATGCATCTTGCCCTTCACAGGCTTGGGGGTATCAGACCGGTTCCATTCCTGTTCTTGGAATTGTAGCAAGCATTCCATGAGAGGGGCCTAGAAGCTACTTCTGATCAGCCTCTGACGCGCAGCCTGAGAGGAGCCGGTCGCGTAGGAGTTCAGACCAGCAGGCATCTTCTCGGCCACCGACAGAGATGTCCTGCACCTTATCTGAGGCTGCAGATCTGGCTGAAGCAGCTGGCACAGCTCAGTCACCACCTCCTTTCTAAATCGCAGCCTTCTGACACACTGCTCCTCCGGCATGTTCATGTAGGAAAACTGCTGTCGGAAAACCCTGCCAGCGCAAGGTCTGCTGTGGCGACGTCTGTTGGCCCTCCTCCGTCTGGCCATGCCCGCCCCCCTCTCCCAGCGTCTCAGTGCCCTTTCCAGATGATTCAGCAGCAGGACGTTCCCCTCCAACGCAGCCCCCATAATAAGTGCCCACAGGAAGGTTCCCCATTGTCAAGGCTCACCAACAGCAAGGTGATGGTCAGAAGGCTGAAGATCGTCTGCTTGCGCTGGCTCAGTGGTCAAATGGCTCCCAGTGTGCAGCTCAGCAACTCTTTGTAGCTCTCGAGGAAGTTGTGCTCCAAAAATGGCTGCCGCTTTTAAACCACACCAGTCCCCTTTAAATAACGCTCCTCCAGCCCGAGAGCGACTTGGTAAGGCCCACGTAAGCTGTCATTATTAGCGCCAGGTGCTACGGAGGGGGGCACCACTGAATTTCCGGTCCGGGGCGCCCAAAAGGCGTTGCACACTCAAATGACATCATAATCAGCCTGTGCCCATGAGCGGGCGCTAAGATTTAGCGCCGGCGCTAAATGCATGCTCAATATGGGGCGAGGCGCTAGGTGCCTTGCGCCCGCACGGAAATTGGCTAACGCCCCACTGCTCGGCCTCTTTAGGCGTTAATCGGTGGCGCTAACAACCGATTTTCTCCCCCCATCTCTCTTGTTTCCTCAATTCTAACCAGTTTTTAATCCAATTTACTTCCCTTGCCTTAATTCTATACTCCTTAGTTCTCCAATAGTTTCCCTGTGTGGCACCTTGTCAAAGGTTTTGTGAAAGTCCACTTGCACCACATCCACTGCATTTTCCCCATCTATCATATCTGTCACCTCCTCACAGAATTACAGTAGGTTTGTTGAGTACAATCTTCCTTTTTGATGGGCCAAACGGCCTCCTGCTGCGTAGAAAGAATTATTATTTTATGAGTGTATTCTTCAGACTTCCACATTCATTCAGAAGATGAATTAATTCATTCAGGCTTATACTGACTGTTGTTTGAGATCTCTTGGGTGATCACAGGTGTAGGAACTATCCAATGTATTCATACTTAGAATAGAATTATAACAAAATACTGGAAATAGAGACAAACATAGACTTTGTTATAGTGACAACTCTGGCAAATCAACAACTCATTCCGAACCAATTAGGAGCAACAGTCACCTGTGTGTATGGTACCATGATTTAACTTTGTAACTTCATTGGTGTCCAGGGTTTGGTTCCATACATCAGAGTCCAGATTGTACACCAGCGTCACAAGTGAAAGATTATACCCTTTGCATGTTAAAGAAAATTTACATGATAAGTGATATTTTTGCATTTAGTAGAATTGGCTTTCTGCAGATGTTCTTGGCCCAACACCTTGCTAGTTTGCCTTGTTGGTGTACCACATGTTGCTAAACTACTGGAATGTAAAATACTGCACGAGATTCACCTGGTTCCATCTGTGCTGATTGTCAGTTGAAGGTTTGCTGGTTTTGATGAGATTTACTTCAGTGTGTATTGTCACTGCAGCTCTGGATGGTTAAGGATGACTTCATTAATGTGGATGAGTAGATCCACACCTGAACCCAAGTATAAAACCCAGTATGGTAGTTCTACATCAACAACAACAACTTGCATTTATATAGCACCTTGAAAATAGTAAAAATTACAAGGGACAAGCGTGCAATTTCTAAAAGTGACAATTTGTGCAAATCCAGTACAAGGGGCTAAGCTATAATGGCCTATATCTCATTTATACATCTTAACAGATAAGATAACTTGCTAATTGTTCTCTGTAGGGATCCATATCGTTATTTATCACAGATGGATGTTTCACAGACTGGATCACCCATCCCTGTGAATCTAGTTACTCTACTCATGCGCGTGGCTTCCTCGTTAACTGTAATTTCGAAAATCAATGGACAGGAAATTCGAGATTCATTTAATGTAATCGCACTGACTTCTTGGAGGTTTTTGTAACCTCGGCAAGACTGTTGACTGGCAATGCAGATTATGTAAATTTGAAGCTGCAGTAAAATGGTGACCTGTATTTCAGCTATAAAATGCCATCCTATGACCGTAAATCATCAGCTATTAATGCTAGCTGTTTATCACTGTGGCACAGAGTGAATGTAGAGTAAGAATAGGCAGTGTAGATTGATATCTCTTTAATTATCACAGTAAAAGTTAATGATTGTCACTGAGCGCTTCTCTCAATATGCAGGCTTCATTTGTGTGACTAACTTGCACTGAAATCTGCCACAGTATTTTCCTTCCTCTTTTAAAAGGAAAGACTTGCATTTATATAGCACCTTTCACGACCTCAGGACATCCTAAAGTGCTTCACAGCCAATGAAGTACTTTTGGAGTGTAGTCACTGTTGTAATGTAGGAAACGCGGCAGCCAATTTGCGCACAGCAAGCTCCCATAAACAGCAATGTGATAATGACCAGATAATCTGTTGTAGTGATGTCGATCGAGGGATAAATATTGACAAGGACACCAGGAATAACTCCCCTGCTCTTCTTCGAAATAGTGCCATGGGATCTTTTATGTCCACCTGAGAGGACAGATGAGGCCTCGGTTTAATGTCTCATCTGAAATACAGTACCTCCGGCAGTGCAGCACTTCCTCAGGACTCAGGCGAGAGTGCTACCCACTGAGCCACGGCTGACACCGTCTGTGTGGCCTCTGGTACGTGTAAAAATAAGCCAAAAATGGGGCATAATGTAGGAACGTAAGAATGGGAGTAGGCCATTTAGCCCCTCAAGCCTGAACTGCCATTCAGTGAGATCATGGCTGATCTGTGACCTAACTCCATATACCTGCCTTTTTCCCATATCCCGTAATACCTTTGGTTAACAAAAATCTATCAAGCTCCGATTAAAAATGAACAATTGATCTAGCATCAATTGTCATGTGCGGAAGAGAGTTCCAAACTTCTACCACCCTGTGTGTGTAGAAATGTTTCCTAATTTCACTCCTGAAAGGTCTGGCTCTAATTTTTAGACTATGCCCCCTAGTGCTAGACTCCCCAACCAGCGGAAATAGTTTCTCTCTATTTACCTTATCTGTTCCCCATAATATCTTGAAAACTTCAATCAAATCACCCCTTAACCTTTTAAATTCTAGGGAATACAACCCTAATTTTGTAATCTCTCCTCGTAACTTAACCTTCGGAGTCCGGGTATCATTCTGGTAAACCTACGCTGCACTCCCTCCAAGGCCAATATATCCTTCCTAAGGTGTGGTGCCCAGAACTGCTCCCAGTGCTCCAGGTGTGGTCTAACCAGGGCTTTGTATATACAGCATAACTTCTACCCCCTTGTATTCTAGTCCTCTAGATATAAAGGCCAGTATTAGCCTTTTTGATTATTTTCTGTACCTGTTCATGACATTTTAATGATCTATGTACCTGGACCCCAAGTCTCTTTGGACTTCCACAGTTTTTAGTTTTTAACCATTTACAAAATACCCTGTTCTGTCCTTTTTAGGTCCAAAGTGGATGACCTCACATTTGCCTACTTTGAAATCCATTTGCCACAGTTTTGGCCATTCACTTAATCTACAAATATCCCTTTATAATGTTAATGCTTTCATCTACACTGTGTTATCGGCACATTTGGATATGTGGCTTTCTATGCCATCATCTAAGTCGTTAATAAATAATGTGAATAGTTAAAACCCCAACACAGATCCCTGCGGGACACCACTAGTCACATCCTGCCAATTAGAGTACCTGCCCATTATTCCTACTCCCTGCCTCCTGCCGCTCAGCCAATTTCCTAACCAGGTCAGTAATTTGCCTTCAGTTCCATGGGCTTCAGCCTTAGTTAACAGTCTCTTATGACGGACTTTATCAAATGTCTTCTGGAAGTCACCATAAATTATATCCGTATACATTCCCCTGTTCACTACTTCAGTCACCTCCTCAAAAAATTCAATCAGGTTTGTCAGGCATGACCTACCTTTCACAAATCCATGCTGGCTCTCTCTGATCAGCTGAAAAAATGGTGTTCAGTCACTCTATCCTTAATATAGACTCTAGTAATTTCCCGACAACAGATATTAGGCTAACTGGCCCATAATTCCCTGGTTTCCCCCTCTCACCATTCTTAAATAGCGGAGTGACTTGCGTAATTTTCCAATCTAAAGGAACAGTTCCAGAATCGAGAGCACTTTGGAAGATTATAGTTAGGGAGCTGTTCCGTCGGGACGGGCTCCACTTAAATTGGGCTGGGACCAGTGTCGTGCTACGGCAGTGGTCCCAAGCTCAACTCCAGGTGCTGGGTATGATTCATGTGGAAGTTATGTATCAGGCAGTCAAGGACACACTTCCACTTTATGTGGTGGCGGGGCAGGGCAGAGATTGGTTTGAGCCCCTCGGTATTGAAGTGACAGGAGTACACACGGTACAACGACAGCCCATAATGCCTATATTGGAGAACTATGAAGAGGTTTTTGGTGAGTTCGGGGCCTGTCGGGGACCGCCAGTCTCAATCGAAGTGGACCCAGGGGTAGCGCCTAAGTTCTTCAAGGCGCGACCAGTTCCTTTTGCGTTGCGCAAGAAGGTGGATGAGGCCCTGGATAAGCTGGTGAACCAAGGGGTTCTCTTGCCAGTGAAGAACTCCCGTTGGGCTACCCCTATTGTGCCCATTGCAAAGAAGGATGGGGGCCTGCGAATCTGTGGAGATTACAGATGTACGGTTAATACTGCTGTGTTACCAGATGTGTATCCCTTACCAACAGTTACAGAGCTGTTTTCAACACTGGCTGGAGGCACTCTGTTCACCAAGCTGGATCTCAAGCAAGCATACCAGCAACTGGTCCTGGATGAAGAGTCAGCCGAGCTGTTGACAATCAACACCTACAGAGGACTTTTCCGAGCCACAAGGCTGCAGTTTGGGGTGTCTACGGCTGTGGCAATCTTTCAGAGGTTCATGGACACCCTGTTGGCTGGTGTTCCAGGAGTTCAGCTTTACTTGGATGATATACTGATTACAGGCAAGACACAGGAAGCCCATGATGAGCGGCTGCAGGAAGTACTACACCGGCTGGCTGAGGTAGGACTACGCCTTCAGAAGGAGAAATGTGTGTTTGCTGCCAATGGGGTGGAGTTCTTGGGATTCCGAGTGGACAAAGATGGTGTGCATCCGACTACGGAGAAGGTGGAGGCTATCAGGAGCGCTCCCACCCCCAAGAACAAGACCGAACTGCAGGCATTCCTCGGACTGTTAAACTTCTACAGTTGTTTTCTCAAGGGCAAAGCCACAATCTTAGAGCCACTGCACAGGCTGTTAGACCAAGCAACAGTGTGGAACTGGACCTCAGCTCATGAAACAGCCTACAGACAGGCAAAGGAACTGCTACAAGCAGATAAGGTTCTGGCACACTATGATGAAAACAAGCCATTGGTGTTGGTGTGTGATGCCTCACCATACGGGCTGGGAGCTCTGTTGGGTCACATAGAGCCAGATGGCTGGGAAGCGCCTATCAGTTTTGCCTCAAGAACACTCTCAACAACAGAACGTAATTATGCCCAGATTGACAAGGAGGCCCTAGCCATCATATTTGGGGTAAAGAAGTTCAGCCAGTACCTGTTAGGGAGACAGTTCGTCATCTACACAGACCACAAGCCACTCTTGGGGCTCCTGCATCACTCCAAGCCTATGCCCCAGATCATATCACCGCGTATGCTTCGGTGGAGTCTGATGTTGGGGGCCTACAGTTATGAACTTTGCTACAGGCCTGGGAAGATGCTGGCTAATGCTGATGCTCTGAGTCGCTTGCCTTTGAACCGGCCGATGGCTGAGACGCCACCACCCCTGGAGGTGCTGCTACTGGAGGAGGTTCCGGAGGCCCCACTCCATGCCCAGCGGATTGGCAGCCTCACACAGAAAGATCCAGTCTTATCATGGGTGCTACGCTGGCTGCTGCATGGCTGGCCCTCCAAGGTCCAGGAGGAGCATTTCAAGCCCTTCGTTCAGAGGTGCCATGAAATGTCTGCACACAAGAACTGCGTGCTCTGGGGAAGCCGTGTGGTGGTTCCTGCCGCCGCAAGAGAGGGGGTGCTGAAAATGCTGCATGACTCACACCCTGGGATTGTGCACATGAAGGCGTTGGCAAGAAGCTACGTCTGGTGGCCGGGGTTGGACCGAGACGTGGAGGAGGTGGTAAAGAGCTGTGAGACATGTCAGCTGACTCGCCATAGCCCATCCAAGGCTCCCCTTCACCCCTGGGAGTGGACCACTCGTAAATGGTCAAGACTCCACATTGACTTTGCAGGGCCATTTCAGGGGAAGGTCTTTTTGATAGTGGTGGATTCTCATTCGAAATGGCTGGAGGTGGCTATCATGAGCTCCATGACATCCAGTGCAGTGATCAACGTGTTGCGTTTGCTGTTTGCCACACATGGGGTCCCTGACGTGCTGGTTTCGGACAATGGAGCAGCCTTCACGTCAGCGGAGTTCAAGGCTTTTGCAGGCAGAAACTGGATCCGCCACGTGACCACAGCGCCCTATCACCCTCCTCTAACGGGCAGGCAGAGAGGATGGTGCAAACCACAAAAGAGGCACTGGTGAGGATATCGATGGGGGACTGGCAAACCAGATTGGCCAGGTTCTTGTTATCACAGCATACCACACCAAACTCAGCAATGGGGAAGAGTCCTGCCGAGATGCTGATGGGTCGCCGGCTGGCGACTGCACTGGACCGGCTACACCCGGACTACAGGGATGAGATGCACACAAAGCAAGAGGAGCTGGCTAAGAAGCACCAGGGCACCGCCAGGCAGTTCGAGCCATCAGAGACTGTGTTTGCCCGTTGCTATGCAGGAGGAGGCAAATGGATGCCTGCCGTGGTGGAGCAGGCCACGGGTCCCCTGTCGTACAGCGTCCGTACACCTGATGGCCAGCTACACAGACGCCACGTAGACCAGCTACGGGGTCGTACTCCGGTGAAAGTAACAGAGACGTCACAGGCTAGGCCATTGTCTCTGCCACCTCTGCCAGGCAGTGACGGCCTGCTTCCTGCAACAACGACGGAAACCACATCGACAGAAGGTGTCACGGAGTCATCAGCCATGGAGGAAGGTTTTCCTGAGGCTAGCAGTGGCACCCCGACTATGCCTGTCCAGCAGCGCTCAAGTCGGGTTAGATTCCATCCCAGACGCCTGGAGGACTAAGGGGTTTTATCTGGGGGAAAGGAGTGTTGTGTTTTGAGTTTTGCTTCAATGAAGTTTGTCCCAGTTCCTGGGTGTTACCTGAAGGGGGTGCTGGGGGGCTCGGTTTTACTTTGTCTGCATGGCAGAACCCGAAACTGAAAGTGAAAGACAATGTGCTATAATGTCCACCCACTTACTCAGTAAATAGTAAAAGGTTCATTCCGTCTCCTCTATTCATTACTGTTCGGTCAAGATGCAATACTTGCAACAAAGGTAATGCAATAATCTTGGGAGACTTTAATCTTCATATAGACTGGACAAATCAAATTGGCAAAGGTAGTCTGGAGGACGAGTTCATGGAATGCATTCGGGACAGTTTCCTAGAACAATATGTCATGGAACCAACCAGGGAACAGGCTAATTTAGATCTTGTATTGTATAATGAGACAGGATTAATTAGCAATCTCATAGTAAAGGATCCTCTGGGGTAGAGTGATCACAATATGATAGAATTTCACCTACATTTTGAGAGTGACTTGCCTAAGTCCGAAACTAGAGTCATAGGGCTAGATTTTCAGTTGCTTGCGCCAGCAGTTAGCGCCTTAAGAGAAGTGATTTTCGGGCGCTATTCGTGTAGCGCCCGGGCGCAGCGCAGTTTGCGCCCCGCCCCAAATTAAGTTGCCCGTTAGCGCCGGTGCAAAGTTTAGCGGCCGCCCGGATGCGCGCGCAGAAAATGACGTCACATCCTCGTGCAACGCCCTTTGGCCGCCCCGAATCCAAACTTCAGTCGGACCGCCCCATTCTGCGGCTGGCGTCCAGAGCGTTTGTAAAATGGAACGCAACACTCCCTGGGGAGCGCAAATTAAAGGGCACTCCTCCTGCACTATAAACGGCAGTCTGCATGTGTTGTGTGGAAGGATCCAGTGTGTTGTTGTGAACGGTGTATTTATGTTTCCGGCCACCACCACCACCACCACCACCACCACCACCTCCTCCTCCTCCTCCTCCTAAAAAAACACATGCACCCTTCCCCTTTAAGAGCTCACTGGCACCAGAGTGTCTGCCGTGCGCTGCGCCCGAGCTCGGGCGCTGTGCTCTGCACCGCCGGCTTAGCGCCTAAAGATAGTAGTGGAACGCCTCTTTTAGCGCTCCACCAACCTCTTAGGGCGAAGCCACTGAATTTCCGGCAACGGGGCGCTACTTTGGGGCGGGCGCTAACTTCGGGCGGGCGCTAAGGTTAGCGCCCCAAAACTGTCTATACTGAAAATCTAGCCCTTAAACTTAAATAAAGCTAATTATATCGGTATGAGGGGTGAGTTGGCTAAGGTAGATTGGAAAAAATAGATTAAAAGGTATTGTGGTACATAAGCAGTGGCTAGCATTTAAAGAAATATTTCATAACTCTCAACAAAAATACATTCCATTGAGAAACAAAAACTCCATGGGAAAAGTAATCCAACCATGGCTAACTAAAGATGATAAGGATAACATTAGATTGAAAGAAGAAGCTTATAATGTTGCAAAGAATAATAGTAAGCCTCAGGATTGGGAGTGTTTCAGAAACCAGCAAAGGTTGAGTAAAAAGGGAAAAAATAGAATATGAGAGAAAACTAGCAAGAAATATAAAAGAAGATTGTAAGAGCTTCTACAAGTATGTAAAAAGGAAAAGAGTAGCAAAAGTAAACATTGGTCCCTTAGAGGCTAAGACAGGAGAAATTATTATGGGGAATAAAGAAATGGCAGATATGTTAAACAAATATTTTGTATCTGTCTTCACAGTAGAAGACACAAAAAGCATGCCAGAAATGGTGGGGAACCAAGGGTCTAATGAAGGTGAGGAACTTAACATAATTAATATAAGTAGAGAAAAAGTTCTAGAGAAACTAATGGGTCTAAAAGCTGACAAATCCCCTGGACCTGACGGCCTACATCCTCAGGTTCTAAAAGAGGTGGCTGAAGAGGTAGTGGATGCATTGGTTTTGATCTTCCAAAATTCCCAAGATTCTAGAATGGTTCCAGCGGATTGGAAGGTCGCAAATGTAACACCGTTATTCAAGAAAGGAGAGAGACAAAATATAGGGAACTACAGGCCAATTAGCCTGACATCAGTCATCAGGAAAATGCTGGAATCCATTGTTAAGGAAGTGGTATCAGGGCACTTAGAAAATCGTAACATGATTAGGCAGAGTCAACATGGTTTTATGAAAGGGAAATCATGTTTGACAAATTTAATTAGAGTTTTTTGAGGATGTAACTAGCAGGGTAGATAAAGGGGAACCAGTGGATGTAGTATATTTGGATTTCCAAAAGACATTCGATAAGGTGCCACATAAAAGATTAGGGCTCATGGGGTTGGGGGTAATATAGTAGCATGAATAGAGGATTGGTTAACGGACAGAAAACAGAGAATAGGGCAAAACTGATCTTTTTCAGGTTGGCAGGCTGTGACTAGTGGGGTGCCGCAAGGATCAGTGTTGGGGCCTCAGCTATTTACAGTCTATATTAATGACCTAGCTGAAGGGACCGCGTGTAATGTATCCAAGTTTGCTGATGATACAAAGCTAGGTGGGCCAGTAAGCTGTGAGGAGAACACAAAGAGTCTGCAAAGGGATATAGATAGACTAAGTAAGTGGGCAGTAAGGTGAAGTATAATGTAGGGAAATGTGAGGTTATTCACTCTGGTAGGAAGAATAGAAAAACAGAATATTTTTTAAATGGTGAGAAACTTTCAAATGTTGGTGTTCAGAAAGATCTGGGTGTCCTCGTGCAAGAAACACAGAAAGCTAGCATGCAGGTACAGCAAGCAATAAGGAAGGCAAATGGCATGTTGGCCTTTATTGCAAGGGTTTGGAGTATAAGAGTAAGGAAGTCTTGCTACAATTGTACAGGGCCTTGGTGAGACCACACCTGGAGTACTGTGCACAGTTTTGGTCTCCTTATCTAAGGAAGGATATACAGGTAGACTACCCTTTATCCGGACTTCCGAAAACCAAAACCCTCTAAAAACCGAAGGTTTTTTCGGTCAGCGTAAGTCGTGCGCACGACATGACCAGAGTGGCGCACGACTTACAGGCCTAGCCGGATAAGGGATAGTGTAGCATTTTTCCGCACTTCTGAAAACCGAAATCTTTATCCGCACATCCGAAACCAGAAAACCTCTGAAAGCCGAAAGTGGAGCAAAGCATGACTTCTGAAAACCGAAATGCGCACGACCACGACCCCCGCCAACCCCCACCCCCGACCCCCCGGCCGAACCCGACCCCCACCGACCCCCGACCCCCCCGCCGTACCCCACCCCCGCCGAACCCCACCCAATTTCGGATAAGAGATAGTGTACCATCCTTTATCCACACATCCGAAACCAGAAAACCTCTGAAAGCCGAAAGTGGCACAAAGCATGACCCGACGCTGCCGATGCTTGACCCACGCAGGTGTTATGCTGCTCTGTGTGATATTTGCTGCTCTCTTAGATAATTGCTGCTATTTGCTGCTCTCTTAGATATTTGCTGCTCTCTTAGATATTTGCTGCTCTCTTAGATATTTGCAGCTCTCTTAGATATTTGCAGCTCTCTTAGATATTTGCTGCTCTCTTAGATATTTGCTGGCTTTTAACAATTTGTGAAAATGCTAAAAAGAGCTGCAGATACCCCAATGGGTAACAGTGAGAAGCAGAGAAGGAAGCGTCGCTCATTATCGATATCGCAGAAAGTGGAGTTATTGCAGAAGCTTGATCGTGGTGTGTCTGTGCGACATCTTACTGAAGAATATGGTGTGGGAAGTACCACCGTATATGACTTAAAGAAACAGAAAGACAAGTTGTTGAAATTTTACACTGACAGTGATGACCATAAACTAATGAAAATTAGGAAAACATTGCATAGGGCAAAAAATGAAGATCTTGACCGTGTGCTGATTGAGTGGATTCGACAACGCAGAGGTGAACGTGTGCCACTGACTGGTTTGACGGTCATGAAGCAAGCTAGAATATACCATGAAGAACTGAACATTGAAGTTGAGTGTGAATATTCAGAAGGTTGGCTGCATAAATTTAAGAAGCGTCATGGTATAAGATATCTGAAAATCTGTGGTGAAAAAGCTTCTGCTGATCATGAAGCAGCTGAAAATTACATAGATGAGTTTGCAAAAATAATATCGGATGAAAACCTCGGTCCTGAACAAATTTACAATGCTGATGAAACAGCTCTGTTCTGGCGCTACGTTCCTAGAAAAACATTAGCAACGGCTGATGAGAGTGCACCAGCAGGTTTTAAGGATGCTAAGGACAGGTTGACTGTTCTTGGGTGTGCCAATGCTGCAGGCACACACAAGTTAAAGTTGGTAGTGATTGGAAAAAGCCAACATCCGAGATGTTTGAAAGGTGTATGCAATTTACCTGTGCGTTATTATGCGAGCAGGAAAGCATGGGTAACCAGAGGAATATTTTCTCACTGGTTCAATAACCACTTCGTACCAGCGACACAAGCTCATTGCAGGCAAGTTGGACTGGAAGAAAACTGCAAAATGTTATTGTTCCTGGACAACTGCTCCGCACATCCCCCTCCTGAACTTCTTGTGAAAAGTTATGTTTTCGGCATTAACTTTCCCCTAATGTGACATCTTTAATACAGCCTTGTGACCAAGGAATTTTACGCTCCATGAAGAGCAAGTATAAAGACGTTTTTTTGAACTCTATGCTTGATGCAATCAACAGAGGCGAAGGAATCCAAAGCTTCCTGAAAGAATTCAATGTTAAGGATGCCATTTATGCAGTTGCTAATGCTTGGAACGATGTTGACAAACCAACATTAAAAAATGCTTGGCACAGACTTTGGCCTTCAACGATGTTTCATGAAGATGGACCTGCAGATGACGAGTTTGAAGGATTTCCTGTCAGTCAGGAGAAGATGATGATATCAAACCTCCTCACTTACGCCAAAGGTTTATCATCCGAAAGTGTAAATACGTTAGAGGAAGCTGACATCGAAGAAGTGCTGAACATTGACAATGATGCACCTGTTGTGAATTCGTTGAGTGATGGGGAAATTGCTGAAATGGTGTTAAATAAAGACAAGCATGAGGACAGTAGTGATGATGATGATGACATTGTGAACACAGGTGAAAAAATCCCCATAGACGATATGGTGACAATGTGTGATCAGTTAATTGCTGGCCTTGAAAAACGTGCATTTATCAGTGAGCAAGAGATTATGCAAGTTTACTCAATTAAAGAGAGACTGCTTAGACAGAAACCAATGTTAATGAGACAGATGACACTGGAAGAAGTCTTTAAAAAGGCCGTCTGTCGTAGTCATGCTTCATCACTTGAGAATCCTGTTCCTGGCCCATCTTCAGATGTCCAACTCCAACTTGATCACAATGATGACAACACTGATGTAGCATCTTCTCCAAGATCCTCAAGCCAGATGTAATGTACCTTTATTGCATGTTTATGTACAGGTATTTAGCTTAGTTTGTACCTGTACATGTTTGAAGTTTTACTGAATGTTTTCCTTACAAATAAACTGTACTACAGTATTTATCCCTGTAACTACAGTATTTATAGTCGTTATTTTCGGATAAGGGATAGTGTATCCTTTATCCGCACTCCCGAAAACCAAATTACCTCTGAAAACCGAAGTGTTTTCGCGCACCTTCCGAAAACCGAAATTTTCCTAAAGCCGAAACACGGCTGGTCCCGAGGTTTTCGGATAAAGGATAGTCTACCTGTACTTGCCTTGGAGGCAGTGCAACGAAGGTTCACTAGATTGATTCCTGGGATGAGAGGGCTGTCCTATGATGAGAGATTGTGTAGAATGGGCCGATACTCTCTGGAGTTCAGAAGAATGAAAGGTGATCTCATTGAAACATACAAGATTCTGATGAGGATTGACAGGGTAGATGCTGAGAGGTTGTTTCCCCTGGATGGAGTGTCTAGAACTAGGGGGCATAGTCTCAGGATAAGGGGTAGGCCATTTAAGACTGAGATGAGGAGGAATTTCTTCACTCAGAGGGTTGTGAATCTTTGGAATTCTTTGCCCCAGAGGGCTGTAAATGCTGAGTCTATGAGTATATTCAAGGCTGAGATAGAAAGACTTTTGGACTCTAGGGGAATCGAGGGATATGGAGATTGGGCGGGAAAGTGGAGTTGAGGTTGATGATCAGCCATGATCTTATTGAATGGCTCGAGGGGCCATATGGCCTACTCCTGCTCTTATTTCTTATGTTCTTATGTTAGGGTATCTGCAATGTGCTCACTTACTTCCTTTAAAACCCTGGGATGGAAACCATCTGGTCCTGGGGATTTGTCACTCTTTAGTGCAATTATTTTCTTCATTACTGTTATTTTACCTACATTAATCCCTGATTCAAAATTAGTTTCCTTGGGATTTCTGGCATGCTATCCACTTCCTCTACTGCTAGTAATTCAACATGTCTGCCATTTCCTTATTGTCATTGACAATAAATCACCACTTTCAGTTTTTAAGGGGCCAACATTGTTCCTGACCACCCTCTTTTTCCTAACATAATTGTAAAAAATGTTTGTGTTGCTTTTGATAACCCTTGCAAGTTTCTTTTCATACTCACTTTTTGTAGCTCTTACTATCTGTTTTGCGACCCTTTGCTGTTCTTTATGTCTTTCCCATTCACCAGGATCTGTGCTATTTTTTGCATTTTTTAATGTTTTATCTTTTAGTTTTATGTTATCTCTTACCTCTTTAGTCGTCCATGGCTTTTTTTTGGCAAGTAGAACTCTTGTCCCTCAGGGATATAAATATGTTCTGTATCACCTTAAATTCTTTTTTGAACATCTCTCACTGATCTTCTGTTGTTTTACCCAGTAACAGATTTGCCCAGTTTACTGCAGACAGTCTCTGTCTCAGCCTGTTGAAGTTGGCCTTACTAAATCTAGAATATTAGTGGCTGTTTTGCGTTTCTCCCTTTCAAACACTACGTTGAACTCGATCATGTTCATGCACCATTAGGCTGTTAACTAAATCTGATTCATTACTCATTACTAAATCTAATATGGCATGCCCTCTTGTTGATTAAAGGACATATTGTTGCAGAAAACTATCCCAGACTCACTTAAGAAATTCACTACCTTTCTGACAAGTGCTAGTCAGCTTATCCCAATCTATATGAAAGTTAAAATCACACTGCCTTTGTTACACGCTTGTCTAATCTCTGCATTTATACAATCTAGCACTTCACAGCTGTTACCAGGGGGCCTATACACAACTCCCACAAGTCTTAAATCATTTCATATTTCTTAATTCTACCCATAAAGCCTTACCGTATGCTCACCTCTCATTATATCCTCTCTTATCATTGAAATGATTTCATCCTTAATCACTAAGACTACTCCTTCCCCTCTACCATTTACCCTATCGTTCCTGTAGATCTGATAACCTGGTATATTTAGTTCCAGTACTGACCATCTTGTAGCCATGTCTCAGTAATGACTACCATGTCATGCTCTCCAATTTGAATTTGCGTCTTCAGTACCTTCAATTTATTCCTTATACTCCGTACGTTTGTATAAAGAACACTTATTTGGGCCACACACCCTAGCCTGTCCTTCTGCTCTAATGTTTTACTCACATGTTTCTTATTTCTCTCTTCTGGTTTAATCACTTTATATCTTTTGGTTTCCCTTTACCTGTAGTGCCTAAAGCACAATTTCTGATTGTTACTCTACTCTCTTCCCTTTCATTTGTTTTTGAACTATTTTGTGAACTACAATTTCCTTCTGAGCATCCCCCCCCCCCATTTACTAGTTTAAAGTCCTTGTGACCACCCTATTTATCCTTTCCGCTAGGACCCTGGTCGAAGACCGGTTCAGGTGCAGCCCGTCCCAATGGTACAGTTCCTTCCTATTTCAATACTGGTCCCAGTGCCCCAAGAAATGGAACCCCTCTTTTCACCACCACTCCTTCAGCCACGTGTTCACCTTCCTAATCTGCTTATCTCTACGCCCATTTGCACGTGGCTCAGGTAATAATCCAGAGGTTATAACGCTTGATATCCTGTTCTTTAATGTAGCTCCTAGTGCCTGGTACTCCCCAAACAGCACCTCTTGCCTACTCTTCCCTATGTTGTTGGTCCCAACATGGACCACACCGACTGCATCCTCCCGCTCCCTCTCCAATATCCTTTCAAGTCGGTTCAAGATGTCCCTCATCCTGGCACCAGGTAAGCAACATACCATGTGGGACTCTTGATCTTGCAAAGGATGCTATCTGTCCCCCTAATTATGGAATCCCCTACAACTACTACATTACGCTTTCCCTCCTCTGCCTCCCCTTTTGTCAAAGATTATATGGTATAATTTGTGATTTTAATTTTTTTTTGATGTTCAAATCAGTTTATGTTAATTCTTTGCAGAGTGAATTATTTGTAGGTATGAATAAAATGAAAAATGCTAGAAATCTAAAATAATAGTACAGGAAATGCTCAGCAGGCTGATCTGCATCTGAAAGAGCAAGATAGGTCAACATTTGAGTGTGACCTCTCATTAATTTTGATGAAGTGTCACAAATGAAATGCTAACCAATATTTTTCTCTTTCAAATGTTGATCAGCCTGCTGCGCTTTGCCTTCATTTTCCATTTTTATCCCCATTTTATGAGGGTAACTGCTTTTGTTTACGTAGCATGAAAGGACTGGATCCAATTGAGCCTGTGAATGTGATTAGTTAATTTCTTGAGAACAGCACGTGGTGCATCTTGGTGAACTATTAGAATCACAGAATCATACCATACAGAAGGAGGCATTTTGGCCCATTGTGTATGTGCTGGCTCTTTGAAAGAACTATCCAATTAGTCCCACTGCTCTGCTATTTCCCCATAGCCATGCATTTCCCCCTTCAAGTATATATCCAATTCCCATTTGAAATTTACTATTGAATCTGCTTCCATCACCCTTTCAGGCAACGCATTCCAGATCACAACAACTCGTTGCGTAAAAAAAACTCTCCTCCTCTCCTCTCTGGTTCTTTTGTCAATTATCTTAAATGTGTGTAATCTGGTTTCAGACCTGCCTGTCAGTGGAAACCGTTTCTCCCTAGCTACTCTTTCAAAACCCCTCATACTTTGAACACCTATATTAAATCTCCGCTTAACCTTCTCTGTCCTAAGGAGAACAATCTCAGCTTCTCTAGTTGCTCCACATAACTTAAGACCCTCCTCCCTGGTACCATTCTCGTAAATCTTCTCTGCACCCTCTCCAAGGTGAAAATCTAAATTTAGAAAATCATAATCATCCTGGTTTTTATTTTGAAGCTGCTCTGCTATCAAGGAAAGGAAAAAGAAGTAGTGTCAGTGATGCTTGACAATGGAGTGAGCTGGATGGGTGGGATGGCCTCTTTTATTCCTATTTTTATACCAAGAAAATATGTGATATAGCAGCACTGAGGTTGAATTTGTAATGGCTATGAATATACAAAACGAATGTAATGGTCCCTATACAGATTGTTAATTCTTGTAGACACGGAAGGCTGTTTGCCAAGAGTCTCAGCCCCTTTGTCTTTTTCCATATGAAGGTAGATTCTGGAACACATACAGATTCCAATTTTGAAGCACTGTGGCTTCTCTCAGTATCTTGCTGGCCTCTGCAGGTTCTGAGATCTAAATTTTAACTTGAATAGCTATTTTGAAATTAATCTAATTAAATAAGACCTGCCCTGAATCTGGCCGATGCGAGAGTGCTTACATTTCTCCCCTTCCCTCATGAATGTAGGAACAACAGGTTACTCTTTCTCCAAGCACAATGGCTTGGGTAAGAGCTACAAATTCTTGGCCATAAAAATAATAGTGTATCCAAGGTGGTGGATTCAGAAGAGCCTAGCAACGGCTCTGAACCTCAATTGCGGTATCCGGGCAGTGTCAACACGTTTGGAAGGAACCTTTCCAGCAGGGGTTCTTTCATCTCCTTTTCCTCTTCCTGTGAGGAAGTACCAGGGGAGATAAATCAAAAGTATGTGGAGCACAGCAGATAATAAATACAAAGGCAGATGATTCACTTTCAAGTGTAACAGTTCATCATTCTTCAAGTAAAGGTATATTCATCAGCCCGGAAGTGCTGTTCTCCCTGTGAGCTAGTCTGTGAGGCTCCAGCCTTTTTGTGTTTCCCAAACGTGATAAATTTTTCCACATGTGTTTATTGTACCCTCTGCTTATATAGGACACCAAAATATGTGGGAACGGTTTCTTTTGTTCTGCAATTTAACATTTACATAATTTTATTCATCCTTTTCTAAAAGGCTTTTTTTTTTACTCAGTATGTCCTCTTGACAACAGTAAATGTGCTTTTCATTCCCTAGTTTCTGTAATTTTAAGAAAGTGGAGAAAGTCCCTCACACATGCGAACTCTCAGTCAGCCATTTTGGGAGCAGTTGTTGCGAATCAATGCCGCCAAAAGACTTGCTCCCAGACCTGTTCCTGAGCCCGGTGGCCAATGGACTGGAACAGGTCCCCCTCTCTTCCCTGCACTAATAGTCAGGATTATGATGTCTGTTTAGTGTAGGCGTGAACTCTCTTGAGAGCGGTAATGATTGGAAGAAAATGTACCCCTATTTTCTACATTTTAAAAGGTTAAAAAGGTTCATGCTGTGCACCAAAGAATGAACACTCGATATGAGAAAAGATCTATTCTGATGGTAAACTACATCTTCTAAAAAGATACTGTAATCACAGAAATCACAGAATCACAGAAACCCCACAGTGCAGATAGAGGCCATTTCGGCCCATCGAGCCTGCACCGACACATATCCCACCCGATCCCCGTAACCCCTGCACCAACACATATCCCCGTAACCCCATGTATTTAATCCCCCTAACACTAAGGGTCAATTTATCATAGCCAATCAACCTAACCTGCACATCTTTGGCCTGTGGGAGGAAACCGGAGCACCCGGAGGAAACCCACGCAAACACGGGGAGAATGTGCAAACTCCACACAGACAGTCACCCGAGGCCGGATTCGAACCCGGGTCCCTGGCGCTGTGAGACAACAGTGCTAACCACTATGCCACCGTGCTGCCACCGTAATAGGCAGATTTCCTTCGATAAACATCTTTTCTAAGGCTATAAAGGTTTAGAAATAGCATTTCACAATTCTTTTATATATTTCTAATGTGTATTTTACTTTTGAAATCCTAGTTATATTACCAGCCAATGGAGTTCAGATCGTTGCCTTCAACCATCCAGACATCAAATTTGTTGCAACAAAAATTGTTACTTACAAGGTAGGAAATGTTAAAATTCCTATTCTGGTTAAAATATGCTAATGTTGTTAACAAAGCTTCAAGAACACCAGAAACAAAATTACATTGGTTGGGTAGCTTACACCAACAAGTTTACCCTAGCGGTTTACCCCACAGAGTGTGACTAGCAGACCCTGATGCTAACCAGGAGTGTTACATCGTTATATTATCACATCGTTAAATGGAACTACTTGTTACATTGTTATATGGAACTACTTTGGTTAGTGCATTTATACTGCTATGTGGCACACTGTGTCAGGCAGTGCACAGTGCAAGGTCGGACATCTTGTATCTCTCCGCACCATGCGGCAGCAACATCATGAAAGCACTGAGTAAAAGCTGTAAACTAAAATGAGTTACAAGTGTCTGTATTACATAGTAATAAGAACACAAGGGGACACAACATGGTGGCAGCGGTATAAGTGAGTACAACTTGTGCCATACGAACTATGAATAAGATGAAAAGTGAATATATGAGCTGATCGTGAGTGCCGGTGTCCGCGTGATTGAGCGTGAATCGTACGGGCAACTAAGATGGCGGCTGCCGAGGCACTGACTGCGCAAATGCAACCCCTCATGAACTGGGAAGCCGACGATATAGTAGAGGCATTCCGCAAGTTCAAACAGAAATGTGACCTTACATTCAAAAGCTTCCTGAAGGGTACTGCCGACGAGGAAAAGGTTAGTTACATTCTGTTGTGGGCAGGAGAAAAAGGTCTAGATTTGTATAATAGCTGGAGTTTGACTGAAGAGGAAAAGGAAAACCCTGCGACAATCTTTGAGAAATTCAGCAACCACCTAGAGCCTAAATCCAATCACCGTATACACAGATACAAATTCCAGAGTCTAAGACAGGAACTCGGTGAAACAGTTGACAATTTCTTAACAAGGCTGAGAAATGAAGCCAGCAAGTGTGCATTTAAGGAAATGGAGGAAAGGCTTGTGGACCAGCTGATATGGGGGTCAGCGCATGCAGAGGTACAAAAAGCCCTGATAGGGAAAGAAAAGCTCGAAATAACAGAGGCTGTAGATACTGCGAGAGCTCATGAAGCCATGAAGCAGCAAATGAGAACGCTGATTTCTCAAATGGCTGACATGCGGACGGCTTCTGAGACGGACAACAGAGTGGATACAGTGAGAGAAAAGTACAACACACAAAGATATGCACATGACAATGGGAGAAACATGTGCAGAAACTGTGGAAGACCGCACGATTATACAGACAGGAGGAAATGTCCAGCATATGGAACAAAGTGCAATGCATGTGGCAAACTAAACCACTGGGAAAAGAGGTGTAGAACGAAAAAAGAAGGAACATACATCAAACACAAAGGCAGACAGCAGAACCAGAGAAAGAAACACAATATCCATGCCATGGGTGAGCAGGATGATGATGATTATGGTCATGACAATACACTAAACATCGAAACCATAAAGGTACAGCTTCACGAGATGTCCAGAGTGGAAAATACTCCGAGGAGAGAATTGCACACCATCATCCTGTCAGGGCGAGGCTGGTTCTGGACCCAAGCGCAGACAGACGAGTCGAGAAGCAGGTATGCAGTCTTAAATAAAAGTACTTTACTAGACTCACACAGGTAAACAGTTACAAACACAGGAGCTCAAGACAAGCTACCACTAGGCAAACGGCTTGTCAAGACTGAGCACAGAGGGAAGAAACCACAGAACTTAAATACAAGCAAAAACAGGTGAAACCAATAAACCTGATAAAAGGCAGTTAAGTAATAAACACAGGAGAAACTAGTAACAATTAGCAAAGGGAAAAAAACAAGTGAAGGTGCCATCTAGGGGTTACTGAGGGAACTAACCAGCACCCTCACACATCCAAATCAAAAAGAGGATCAAAGGTCAGCCCACAACCATCAACTTAAAGTTGAAGCTGGACACAGGGGCTCAGAGCAACATTCTCCCATTGAGACTGTACCAGCAGATCTTTCCCGAAAACTTGAGAGAAGATGGCTACCCGAAAAACGGTTGTTTAAAGGCAAGTAATGTCACGCTGACAGCATACGGGGGGAGTGAGATTAAACAACTCAGAATAACCTTTGTCAAAGGGACACATAAAAGAAAGAACATCAACTGCATGTTCTATGTCACCGACACTGAGGGGCCAGCGATCCTGGGATTAAACAGCTGTGAGAAGTTGAGATTGATCTCAGTGAATCACGAGCTGACAAAAACGTCACTGAGGATAGACAGCAACACCCCGCTGGAAAATCGCCCACAAATCAAGAGTAAAAAAGACTTGATAGACATGTATCCGGAATGTTTCGATGATACAGTGGGGTGTTTTGGAGATTTCCAATACCACATCACCATCGATCCAGAGGTAAAGCCCGTTATCCATGCTCCACGAAAAGTACCCATCGAGCTGAAGACAAAGCTTGAAAGAGAGCTAAAGGAGATGGAAGAAAAGGGAGTGATCGTAAAGGTCACTGAACCCACAGACTGGGTAAACTCAATTATGGTACGAGAAAACCAAACGGGCGTCTCAGAATATGTTTGGACCCCAAAGATCTAAACCAGGTGATAAAGAGGGACCACTATCCCACCCCAACGCTAGAGGAGATTACGCCATCACTGGCAGGAGCCAAAGTTTTCTCAAAACTAGATGCCAGAAATGGATATTGGAACGTGAAGCTGGATGAGGAATCAACAACACTGACAACATTCAACACACCATTTGGGCGTTACAAATTCCTGTGGCTACCATTCGGGTTAAAGGTCAGTCAAGATATCTTTCAACAGAAAGTAGACGAGACATATAGAGGCTGTGGAGGAGCTATAGGAATAGCTGATGATATTCAGATCTATGGAGCAGATGAAAGAGACCATGATATGCACCTACATGAGGCCATGGAGCGTACCAGGAAGGCTGGCATCAAGTTAAATGCCGATAAGTGCATAGTTAAAGTCAAGGAATGCCAATTCTTCGGTATGATTTACACACCAGAGGGAGTCAAGCCAAATCCTGAGAAGATTGCAGCGATTGCTGAAATGAAACCACCCAAAGATAAGAAAGAACTGAGGAGTTACCTCGGCTAGATCCAATGCATGAGTTCTTTCATCCCAAACATGTCGGAACATACAACAAATCTCAGAGAGCTAATGAAAGAAGATGCCGAATACCAGTGGTCTGAATCACACGAAAGGAATTTCAAACAGCTTAAAGAACTGTTGTGCAAAGAAACAAGTCTGTCATATTATGACAGAAGAAAACCAGTCACTCTGCAAGTAGACGCTTCTACCAGAGGACTAGGAGCAGCTCTTGTGTAGGCAGGAAAGCCAATAGCTTTCGCATAAAAGGCCTTGACGTCAGCCGAGACGAGATACGCCAACATAGAAAGAGAACTATCAGCAGTAGCGTATGGATGCGAGAAATTCCATACATACCTGTATGGAAGGCAGTTTACAATAGAGAGTGACCATCGTCCACTAGAACAGATCTATAAGAAGAATCTGTGCAAAGCACCTGCAAGACTGCAAAGACTACTTCTAAGGCTCCAAAGCTATGACTTCACGCTTAAATATAAGCCAGGAAAGGAAATGGTGCTAGCAGATGCGTTGTCTCCATTGTCACCATATGAGAAACACGAGGTGAAGAGTCTAACAGTAAAAATCCACCACCTAGTGAGTGTTACCCCTACAAAGCTCAGTCAAATCAGAGATGAGACTACCAAAGATGAGGAATTGCAACTACTCACACAACAAGTGATACAGGAGTGGCCAGAGAGAATCCAGCAGGTACAGGCGACAATTCGTCAATACTGGACGATTAGAGACGATATTGCAGTAGAAGACGGTATTCTCCTTGCTGGATCGAGGATCATCGTGCCAAAGACGATGCAGACAGAACTTCTCCATCTAATACATGAAGGCCACATGGGAATGGAGAAATGCAAGCTGAGAGCCAGATCAGCTTTATACTGGATAGGCATGTACAAAAATGTCGAACAGATGGTTTCTGCATGTGGTATATGCCAGAAATACAGAAATGCACAACAGAAAGAGGAGATGATACCTAGTGAAATACCGTCAAGACCATGGCACACTGTTGGGGCAGATCTCTTCATGTGCAACCAAGAATGGTATCTCATAGTGGCAGATTACTATTCCAAGTTTCCTTTTGTGAGAAGGATGAAAGATCTGAGAGCCACAACTACCACCAGAATTGCAAAGAGCTTGTTTGCTGAACAAGGAATCCCGGAAAAGGTAATCTGTGACAATGGAACCCAGTTCACATCGAGTGAATTCAGAGCTCTGGCAGAAAAGTATGGGTTCAAAATAGTAACCTCATCCCCACGTTTCCCAAGGGGACACGGGTTCATCGAAAGACAGATCCAGACTGTCAAGAGAACTCTCATCAAAAGTAGTGAGATGGGGGAAGACCAAGACCTTGCCCTCCTATCACTCAGATCAACACCACTGAAAGCAGACATGAAATCACCTGCGGAATTGCTGAATGGGAGGAAGTTTAAGACTACCCTACCAGCAAAAATACATCCTCCCCAGGACCAGGAGGATTTCAGACAGAAGCTGGCAGAAGCACAAGTCATAGGGAGCAAATATTACGACAAACATGCAAAGATGCTACCAGAATTGCTGAATGGGCAATCAGTGCATGTGCAAGACCCGGTGTTGAAAACCTGGAATCCAGCCAAGGTCATTGGAAAAGCTGATACTCCAAGATCCTACTTCGTAGAGACCGAACCTGGTAACCAATACAGACGGAACAGACTCCACATCAGACCTTCACCTGAACTGGTTAGGCAGCAGACAACATCAGCAACATTGACAACACCAGTTACTACAAGCAGTACAATGCCAGAAACAAGCGCCACAAATCAAACAACCACGAGCATGCACATTCCAACTCCAAGTGCGACAGCAACAACAACAACAAGAGCGGAACACACCAAAACACCGCAGAGAGGAGTGGTCACCACCAAATCCATAAGATGGAGGGACAACATCCAACCACCTGAGCGATATCGCGAATAAGAAAAGAAAACTCACGATTCTTTGTATTTGATAATACAGGTAGACTATCCTTTATCCGAAAACCTCGGGACCAGCCGTGTTTCGGTTTTCAGAAAATTTCGGATTTCAGAAGGTATTTTATAAGACTGGGAAATTTGTCCGGCGGGGGGTCGGGGGTGGGGGTCGGCGGGGGTTGGGGTCGGCGGGGGGTCGGGGGTGGGGTTCGGGGGGGGTCGGGGTCGGCGGGGGGGTCGGTGGGGGGTGGGGGTCGGCGCGGGGGTCGGCGTCGGCGGGGGGGGTCGGGGGTCGGGGTCGTGCGCATGACTTACGCTGAACGAAAAAACTTTCGGTTTTCAGAGGATTTCGGTTTTCGGAAGTGCGGATAAAGGATACACTATCCCTTATCCGAAAGGGTGGGGGTCGGGGGGGGAGAAAAGAATATCGGACAGGCCGCTGCAGCTATCGGACGGGCCACTGTGTTGTTGGGTTCACTCTCCCGGTATACCTCCTTCACACTGCCCGGCTCAGCCTGCAATCTCCTACCCAGGAGGGAACTCAGTGACCCTCTACCCTGCTCAGCGTAAGTCGTGCGCCACTCTGGTCATGTCGTGCGCACGACTTACGCTGAACGAAAAAACTTTCGGTTTTTAGAGGGTTTCGGTTTTCGGAAGTTCGGATAAAGGATAGTCTACCTGTAATAGTTTAGACATAAAGGCCTAGAAATTCAGTTTGGGCCCGCCAGCTGGCGTGCGCCCAAAAGTTAGCGCTGCGCGCGGTGCCAGTTGCGCCCGTGAGATATTCAGTTTCTGCGCCCCAAGTCGGAACCGGGCGCTGTTCCAGGGTGTGCCCGCCTGCGCTTGGGGCGCTGAAACTGAATATCAGCGCTCTAGGTGCCGCTGTGCCACCCGATGCGGTGCGGCAGGCTGCGGTACTGCAGGCCTCCTCCTTCTCTTAAGGTGGAGGAGGCTGCAACGGGGAGATCGCCGCTGGATTGTGCCGGCAAATGAGCCCGGCACCGCGGAGAAGTGCCGGGCTCGCGGAAAGCAGCCGACAATGCCGCGGGGGGGGGTGGTGGAGGAGGCCGGGGAAGGAGGTGCGGGCAGGCGGCCGCCGAAAAAGCGGCCGGCCGCACCTCCACCTTTATGCGCCCCACTAAGGCTGCAGGAAGGCCCTGGTCTCCGGATGTTAGTAGCGGCCGCCACGGAGGAGGCGGCGGCTACTGAAGGTGGGGGTCGGGGCGGTAGCGGGGCGGAACCGGGGCACTGCGCACACCGATGACGTCATCGGTGCCGGCGCAGCGCTACCGGCTACTGCCGCCATTACCGCGGCACTCAATATCAGCGCTACCACCCCTACTGGCGCAAAAGCCCTCTTTGGGCGAAAACTGGGCGCAAAGCCAACTGAATTTCCAGCCCAATATTTTTTTAATTAAATTAAATTTCATGTTTTAGTGTTAGGTCGGACATCTTGTATCTCTCTGCACCATGCGGCAGCAACATCATGAAAGCACTGAGTAAAAGCTGTAAACTAAAATGAGTTATAAGTGTCTGTATTACATAGTAATAAGAACACAAGGGGACACAACAAGGAGCTAAAACATCATCAGATTAAAAAAAAAATCTTGTCAGAACCCAGCTTCAGGACAGAGTCTGAGGATCTGTCCATCAATGATTCAATAAAGGATTGGCTAAATCCCAAAATTGGATTTTTCATGTAGATGTTTCATTGTTGTTCACTTGGCTTTACTGCTGCCTTGAGCAGCAGTAACGTGATGCAAGCATCTTTAAAACGTCTCACTCCTTTTAGGTCAAATGTCCTTGTGTTTTTGCTGCACCTGAGCTTTCAGTAGGAAGTTTGCATATTTTAACAAAGAAAGCCTCACGTCTTTTGTGGGAGGCCATTGCTATGGATTTTGTCATTCTAAGTATTGTTCACTGCTCTCTGCTTGCTAACGCTACAGTACAAGCAGATTTGTTAGATCTTCCTACAGTTCTTTGACTGAAGACATTACAGCAGTGTATTAGAAGCCTTTCAAGCTGTCTTTTTGCTGACAATTGACAGCTGGTGAATTAATCTGTCAGACATATGCTGTCAAAGTAAATTTGTTTCTCATTCAAGCCAAAGGGTGATTTATTGCACTTTACAGAAATGAGGAATAAGGAGTCATCAGTAGATGGCCTCATAATTTAATTCATTCCATGTAAAGCACAAGCAACTGTAAGAATAAATACTTGAAGAGTCTCCCTCTTGAAATGTGTGTGTGTATATAAAATACATATATTTATTTGTGAAATTAGCAAAAAGAAATTGTGAATTTGACATTACCTTTATGACACAAATTTAAAACACTCATGAGGGTTAAAAAATGACAAGATCACACATCTGTTTAGACCACAGCTTCATTCCATCCCAACAACCTGACCATATCAATTTTCACAATACTTGGCTTCTCGTTCGGAGATGTGTGCATTTGTTTTGTCCATGGCTGCCTGGAGATCTTTATTTAATTCAGAGGTCATTTTTACAGATGTACTACCTATGATGTGGTTAACATTTTTGAATATTTTGTTTGCTGAACACACTTCCTTTTTAAATTCCTTCTGAGCCAAGAGAAACAAATTTTTAAAAAATAAAAACAAACTTCTTCTGCACATGGATTTAAATTATCGACCAAATCCAGTCTTTGGGATTGCAGGTAAACTATTTCTGGCCTATAATATCTGGAGGTTAGTTTCTTAAAGTATACGTTGAGTATACGTTCACCAATACTCATCCTTGGTCTCCCTAATGTAGTTTTGTATTAGCTAATTCTAAGCAATGACTGGAAAATGATCTGAGGACTAATCCACAACGGGTTTCAGAGAACGTTCTCTGCTTCGGAGAGTGGACATGCTGAAGGGGAGTGTCTAAGATGATAACATCATCTCCTTAATGGCTGGCTGCAGTGGATTTGCACTGTGCCCCAGGGCCGTGTGAGGCCGCATTCCTGGAAATGCAGCCATGAAGCCCTGAAGATCAGTTCTATTTCCACTTTTATTTCTTATTCACTGGTTTGTTCTCTTTAAATTTCATGGACTTGAAGGTTTAGAAAGAGCTATTTTTAGTACTTTTTGCCTCATTAGTGGATAAATCCTAAATTATAATGGCAAGATCAGTTGGGATCAGTTTTCCTAAATGTATATTTGCCAGGGTTAATTTTTTTTTAACTTGCATTTTGATATTGCTAGAATCAACATGTAAAGGCTTGGTTCACAAGGCATCTTGTCAATAGAAGCTATCCAGTTTAAAACAGAGTTGTTTGCATTCGGTCTCATCAAGGTGTCTCAATGCGGACAACGTGACCCGTCCATTGGAGCTGATTGAGCGTGGTCAAAGCTTCGATGCTGGGGATGTTGGCCTGAGCAAGAACACTGACGTTGGTGCGCTGATCCTGCTAGTGGATTTGCAGGATCTTGCGGAGGCAGCGTTGGTGGTACCTCTCCAGTGCTTTGAGGTGCCTGCTGTACATGGTCCATGTCTCTGAGGCCTACAGCAGGGTGGGTATCACTGCTGCTCCGATGGACGGGTCCCATCGTCCGTATGCCCGATACGAGACTCCCAAAACAAGCGCTCTACTCGGAGCTCCGGCACGGCAAGAGAGCCCCAGGTGGGCAGAGGAAAACGCTTCAAGGACACCCTCAAAGCCTCCTTGAAAAAGTGTAACATCCCCACCGACACCTGGGAATCTCTGGCCCAAGACCGCACAAAGTGGAGGAGAAGCACCCGAGAATGCGCCAAACACCTCAAGTCTCTTCGCCGGGAGCAAGCGGAAGCAAAGCGCCAGCAGCGCAAGGAGCGCATGTCAACCCAAGCACCCCACCCACCCGCCCCTTCAACCACCATCTGCCCCACCTGTGACAGAGACTGTAGGTCCCTCATTGGACTCATCAGTCACCTGCAAACTCATTTTTAATGTGGAAGCAAGTCATCCTCGGTTCCGAGGGACTGCCTAAGAAGGGGAAGAAAGGTCCACATTTAGAGAGAAAGCAATTTGCTTCTTTGTTTTTTATATTGAGGACTGTAGGGAAATGTATATATCACCGTGTTAACTGCGGAGTGTTCATTTATATACCTTATGTAAATAAAATCACTTATTGGTTTGAGGCTTGTGTTGCGATTTGGTGTTTATCCGTGTGCAGAGAAAGGAGAATTCACTTGATACATTATCAAGGTACTGTACATGATACATTATGGTAGCTGAGAGTATCGAGAGTATCCTGTCAGGCTGCATCACTACCTGGTATGGCAACTGCACCGCCACAGACCGCAAGGCTCTACAGATGGTGGTGAAAGCTGCACAACATACTATAGGAATTAAACTACCTGCTGTCCAGGATATCTACCCCGAGAGGTGCCGGGGGAAGGCCCTGAGAATCATTAAAGATGCGAGCCACCCCAGCCACAACCTCTTCACCCTGCTCCCGTCCGGTAAGAGATACCGAAGCATACGGTCTTGTACCAGCAGGTTTCGAAACAGCTTCTACCCCCAGGCCATAAGACTAATGAACGTATAATTTATTATTATTTATTACTGTTGTTTTATTTATTATTATTGTATTTCTATTAGTATTTTTATCATTGTTATGCAATATTTATTCCAATGTTGGGAGGACTTGTAAAAATCAACATTTCATTGTGCAGTCTGCTGCATATATGACAAATAAAAAATTGAATTGAATTGAATTGAATTGCTGATGTAAGATAGAAGCCTTACTTCGTACAATCTTTGGGTCACGCGCTCATTTATGTAGAGTTTGGGTAATAAAGGAACAACTTTCATTGTAGGGGACGCAAGGTCCGCTTATGGGAGTGACCAATGAACCGGAGAAAATACCTAGCGTAAAAACTCAAAAGTGTGACAGTCAACCACTTGAGATATATTCAAATTATGGGAACCTGGATTTAAACTTTATGGCCGTGATTTCACCTACCGAGACGGGTCTAGAGCGGCCGGGGTCAGTAGCGCAGTCCTAGCCTGCTGCCTGCTCCATCCCGCTCCGTTGAAGTGATTTTACGATAATTGGGCTTGCTAAGCCCAGCCAATTAAAAGGAATCGGGTCTGATGACGTCATTTAATGACGCGTCATCAGCCAGTTTCCTTAAAGGGACCATGTCCAAATAGACTGTGACGGTTGTGCTGCCAGTGTTCTATAGCACTGAGGTCCTGCAAACACTGACAAGCACTGCACAAAGATGCATGGCTGCACCCAGGCTCTCCCATGACGGGAGTCACAGCACGCAGGGAGGTTCTCTTTCCTTCCAATGGGTGGAAGAGACCTCCGCAGGAGACCAACGCAGCCTGGTTGCACATTGCACAGGAGGACACAAGCAGGGATGTCATCAGGAGGACCAGGGTAATGTGTTGTCAAACATTGAAATCTTTATTTTCAACACTGCGTTCTTGGACAGATTTGTGTGCACCTTTGGAAGTGGCTTAGTGAGTTGCAGTGAATGGTGAGACATAACGGTACCCCCCGCAATGCTGATGAGTGTGAAAGTAATGGCTTGGGCATTGTAGGGATGCTTTATGGTGTTGGTGTGGGGTGGTGCCAAACTGGCGCATCATGTGGCAGCCAGGGTGTGCAGCGTCAAGTGAAGTAAGTGTGGCGATGGTGAGGCCATCCCTGGCCTCACGGGCAGCAATGTGGTCAGTTACTGATGCCCTGTGCAGCATCAGTTGATTGCGGAGAAGGTTGGTGTTGTTGTTGATGCTGCTGGTGTGCCTGGTGCTGCTGGTGTTGGGGCTGATCGTGGTGGGATTCTGAGGGCCAAGTTGAGATTTTTTCAAGGGCACTGATGCTGATGTAATAGATAGCAGATGAACTTGAGATGACAGAAGCGATCTGTCAGTGGTGAGAGAGATTGTTCCAATAAGGTGACACTGGACATCGAGTTTTCTCCAAACACTTGCAAGCTGCATAAAGCTCAATCTGTCTTCCAAATGCAGTAAGCAGCAGCTTCTGAGCTTGGAAAGTGAACACCTATGAAATGGGAGCTTTTATAGATCATTTGCAGCTGTCAAGTTGGTAAATTATTCCATGCTGACACAACACTCGACCTCCTTACCTGACATGATCTCCGAGCAGAGGGAAAGCTGTTGGTGAACTCCAAAAAATCTAAAGGTGAGCTTAAAATAGTTTTGAAGTGTCTGTTAACAAGCTCTTAATAATCTAAATTGTCTCCCCCGCCACTTGGTGTCGGGTCTGTTCAGCGCTGACAGACCCGACACCTGGGAGACTTGAGTGGAGGTGGCTTGACAGTGGGTTCCTGACCCGCTGTCAAACATTTCAAATTTCACAGCTGACCCACCTCTGATCCTGTCCTCTCAGCACCGGTAAAATTCCAGCCTATGTGTCCCATGAACAACAACAATGTGCATTTATATAGTGCTTTTAACATAGATAAACATCCCAATGTTCATTCTTTGCATGAAGTTCTTGACTTCAGTCCTAAGTTTGCCTTTCACTAGTTTGAACATATGCCCTCTTAACCTATTTTTTAGCTTGAAGTGCCATCATCCTATGAAACCTAATCCAGTTTTACGGACTATGTACAATATGCCCTTCCACCGAATATCCTGAGACTCCAGGATGGTATGTTGCCTCCCTGGTGCAAGGGTCAAGGATGTCTCGGGGCGGCTGCAGGGCATTCTGGAGGGGGAGGGTGAACAACCAGTTGTCGTGGTGCATATAGATACCAACGATATAGGTAAAAAATGGGATGAGGTCCTAAAGCTGAATATAGGGAGTTAGGAGGTAAATTAAAAAATAGGACCTCAAAGGTAGTAATCTCAGGATTTCTACCAGTGCCACATGCTAGTCAGAGTAGAAATAGAAGGATATTTCAGCTGAATATGTGGCTAGAGGAATGGTGCAAGAGGGGGGATTCAAATTCCTGGGACATTGGAACCTGGGGGAGGTGGGACCAGTACAAACTGGACGGTTTGCACCTGGGCGGGACCGGGAACAATGTCCTAGGGGGAGTGTTAGCTAGTGCTGTTGGAGAAGGTTTAAACTAAAATGGCAGGGGTTTGGGAACCTGTGCAGCGAGACAGAGGAAAGGGAAGCAAGGAAAGAAACAAAAGACAGGAAAGAGAAAAGAAAAAGTGGAAGGCAGAGAAATCAAGGGTGTAAATCAAACAGGAAATAATAATTCTAAAATGACTAAGAGTGTTAAAAAAACAAGCCTGAAGGCTTTGTGTCTTAATGCGAGGAGCATTCGTAATAAGGTGGATGAATTTAGCTGCGCAAATAGATGTAAACTGACATGATGTAATTGGAATTACGGAGACATGGCTCCAGGGTGACGAAGGCTGGGAATTCAAAATCCAGAGGTATTCAATATTCAGGAAGGACAGGCAAAAAGGAAAAGGAGGTGGGGTAGCATTGCTGGTTAAAGAGGAGATTAACACAATAGTAAGGAAGGATATTAGCTCTGATGATGCGGAATCTGTATGGGCAGAGCTGAGAAATACCAAGGGGCAGAAAACGTTAGTGGGAGTTGTATACAAACCCCCAAATAGTAATGCTGAGGTTGGGGATGGCATTAAACGGGAAATTAGAGACGTGTGCAATAAGGGCACAGCAGTTATCATGGGTGACTTTAATCTACATATAGATTGTGCTAACCAAATTAGTAACAATACTGTGGAGGAGGAATTCCTAGAGTGTATACGGGATGGTTTCCTGGACCAATATGTCGAGGAACCAACTAGAGATCAGGCCATCTTAGACTGGGTATTATGTAATGAGAAAGGATTAATTAGCAATGTTGTGCGAGGCCCCTTGGGGAAGAGCGATCATAATATGATAGAATTCTTCATTAAGATGGAGAGTGAAGTAGTTGACTCAGAGACTAGGGTCTTGAATTTAAATAAAGGAAACTACGATGGTATGAGGTGCGAGTTGGCTAGGATGGATTGGGGAACGTTACTTAAAGGGTTGAAGGTGGATAGGCAATGTCAAACATTTAAAGATCGCATGGATGAACTACAATTTTTGTTCATCCCTGTTTGGCATCAAAATAAAAATAAAAAGGTGACTCAACTGTGGCTAACAAGGGAAATTAGGGATAGCATAAGATCCAAGGAGAGGACATATAAATTGGCCAGAAAAAGCAGCAAACCTGAGGATTGGGAGCATTTTAGCATTCAGCAAAGGAGGCCAAAGGGATTATTTAAGAGGGGGAAAATAGAGTATGAGAGTAAGCTTGCAGGGAACATAAAAACTGACTGTAAAAGCTTCTATAGATATGTGAAGAGGAAAAGATTGGTGAAGTCAAGCGTAGGTCCCTTGCAGTCAGAATCAGGGGTATTTATAATGGGGAACAAAGAAATGGCCGACCAATTAAATACATACTTTGGTTCTGTCTTCACAACGGAGGACACAAATAACCTTCCAGAGATGTCGGGGAACATTGGGTCTAATGAGAGGGAGGAATTGAATGAAATCAGTATTTGTAGGGAAATGGTGTTAGGGAAATTGATGGCATTGAAGGCCGATAAATCCTCAGGGCCTGATAATCTACACCCTAGGGTACTTAAGGAAGTGGCCCTAGAAATAGTAGATGCATTGCTGGTCATCTTCCAAAATTCTATAGACTCTGGAACAGCTCCCATGGATTGGAGGGTAGCTAATGTTTCCCCACTATTACAAAAAGGCGGTAGAGAGAAAACGGGGAAGTAAGCCTGATATCGGTAGTGGGGAAAATGTTAGAGTCCATTATAATAGATGTAATAGCAGAGCACTTGGAAAACAGTGACAGGATCGGACAAAGTCAACATGGATTTACAAAAGGTAAATCATGCTTGACTAATCTACTGGAATTTTTTGAGGATGTAACTGGTAGAATAGATAAGGGAGAACCAGTGGATGTGGTGTATTTGGACTTTCAGAAGGCTTTTGATAAGGTCTCGCATAAGAGATTAGCGTGCAAAGCTAAAGCACATGGGATTGGGGGTAAGGTACTGACTTGGATAGAGAACTGGTTGGCAGACAGGAAGCAAAGAGGTGGAATAAACGGGTCTTTTTGCGAGTGGCAGGCAGTGACTAGTGGGGTACCCCAGGGATCGGTCCTAGGACCCCAGCTATTCACAATATATATTAATGATCTAGACGATGGAACTAGATGTAATATCTCCAAGTTTGCAGACAACACAAAGCTAGGTGGGCGTGTGTGCTGTGAGGAGGATGCAGAGAAACTCCAGTATGATTTGGACAGGTTGGGTGATTGGGCAGATGCATGGTAGATGCAGTATAATGTGGATAAATGCGAGGTTGTCCACTTTGGTGGCAAAAACAGGAAGGCAGATTATTATCTGAACGGCAATAGATTGGGAAAAGGTGAAAAGCAACAAGACCTGGGTGTCCTTGTGCACCAGTCGCTGAAGGTAAGCATGCAGGTGCAGCAGGCGGTTAAGAAGGGAAATGGTATGTTGGCCTTCTTAGCGAGAGGATTTGAGTACAGGAGCAAGGATGTCTTGCTGCAGTTGTACGGGGCCTTGGTGAGACCACAGCTTGAGTATTGTGTGCAGTTTTGTTTGCCTTCTCTGGGGAAGGATGTTCTTGCCATGGAGAGAGTGCAGCGAAGATTCACCAGACTGATACCTGGGATGGCTGGAATGACGTATGAAGAGAGATTGGGTTGATTAGGCTTATATTCGCTAGAGTTTAGAAGAATGAGAGGGGATCTTATTGAAACTTATAAAATCCCAACAGGACTAGACAGACTAGATGCAGGAAGGATGTTCCCGATGGTGGGGGAGTCCAGAACCAGGGGTCACAGTCTAAGGATAAGGGGTAAGCCATTTAGGACTGAGATGAGGAGGAATTTCTTCAGCCAGAGAGTGGTGAACCTGTGGAATTCGCTACACAGAAGGCAGTTGAGGCCAATTTATTAAATATATTCAAGAAGGAGTGGTATATGTTTCTTAAGGCTAAAGGGATCAAGGGATATGGGGAGAAAGCAGGGACAGGGTACTGAATTTGGATGATCAGCCATGATCTCATTAAATGGAGAAGCAGGCTCAAGGGGCCAAATGGTCTACTCCTGCCCCTATCTTCTATGTTTCTATGATAGGGCTGTAGAAGTACCTTCTGAATCTCAAAGATAATCAAATAAAAATCAGAAATCTTTTATTCACTCCCTGCATGCCCGCTGCTCAGCTTTGGCCTGTAGCCCTCCACAGGGAGCATTCCTTCATCCCACATAATAAGAACTAGCGAGTCTATACCTGTAACCTCCTATCACAATCCTAACCAGATACTTATGCAGTTTTTTAAGGGAGTTAATTGTGTGTCTTGACTGCCTTTGCTTCATTGCAGTGCTGCCAGTTTTGGCTTTTTATAAAAAGCACATTTTCTCTTCCCCCTTTCCACCACCCCACCCCCCCCCCCCCCATGTTATCCTGATGATTTTAATCAATTTTTTTGTGTCAGTCAGTAAGTAAAGTGGAAGAACACCAAGAAAAAATTGGTAAGACTCCAAGGGGGCTGAATAGTGCCTGTGTTTTAGTTAATACGCAGCCACCTAATGTTCGAAAATGGGGTCCGAGATGCACGGACAAACTTCCGATGGGACGTGCACAGGATGGCATCTTGTTTAGGGGGTTTGCACGCACACACCTAACAACCGCCGGCAGCATGCAGAGCAAGCAGTTCATGATGCAAAGCATTGTGCAATACTGATTGACAACAGCGCTGCCATTTTTCAATTTCACACTCCAGCCAATGCCCTGCTGAACACGACGTTAAACGGAATGAAGGACCCCCACCAGCGCTATTTAAAGTGATGAACTACTTACAGGTTAGTTGCTGAATTATTTCTTCTGGCTGCTAGTGCAATTGTATGTGTTTTTGGTGCTTTCCTATACTGTACTTGGCTAAAGTTTGAATAGTCTACAGGGAGTGGTCAGGTTGCTGATGAAGAACTTTCCTGTTCATTTAAAAGCTTATGCTGAAACAAGTCGCTTCCAGACATAATTGGCCTGGCAGAGCTTCCTCTGGGAATTGAGCATGACTGGGAAAATGGAGAGACACTCAGAGCAGGACAAGCATCTAGAAGAGGAAGGAGGAGGAGGAGAGGAAGAGCTCTCAGCAGGAGGCTGTATCTGTTAAGGGTCGTTAGGGAGCAATTCTCTTACCTCAACTTCAGTGAGGACCAATGCATGGGACGTCTTTGCTTCACAAGAGAAGTTGTGAGTGGAATCTGACAACTGCAACAGCCACAACTGCAACCTTGAAGCAGGGCCAGGACAGCATTTCATGTGGCTGTCAAGGTGACCGTGGCTCTTAACTTTTATGCGCCTGGCTCCTTTCAGGCTACTGCTGGAGATATAAACAACATCTCGCAGTTTGCAGTGCACTGCTGCATAAGGGAGGTCACTGAGGCTCTCCATACACAGAGAAACAGTTTAATCTCATTCCCTCGAGCCAGAGACAAGTCGGAGGAGCAAGTACGAGGATTTGCATGGATTGCAGGCTTCCCCATGGTGCAGGGCGCCATTGACTGTACACTCATTGCCTTGCGTGCGCCTCATGTGAACACTGCCATTATCATGAACTGATCAGGATTTAACTCCCTCAATGTGCAGCTGTTGTGTGAGCACAGGTGAATGCCTGTTATCCCGGCAGCGGTCAAGATTCCTTCATTCTGCAGCAGTCCTCTGTGCCACCTGTATTTGACCCACCAGGACAAGTCACAGGCTGGCTACTGGGCAACAAGGATTATCCACTCAAGAGATGGCTCATGACTCTGGTCCGAAACCCACGCACATATGCACAACAGGCATACAATGAGAGAGCTGTGCTACCACAAGGAAAATTCTAGAACACACCATTGGCCTCCTCAAGCAATGCTTCCGCTGCCTGGACCATTCTGGAGGAGCCCTGCAGTACTCAGCTGAGTGGGTATCAAGGTTTGTAGTACAGGAAACTCTCGTTTAAACGGCACCTAAATATCCGGAATTCTCTATTAACCGGCAAAATT
This sequence comes from Somniosus microcephalus, assembly GCF_052327205.1. Lineage (NCBI taxonomy): Eukaryota > Metazoa > Chordata > Chondrichthyes > Squaliformes > Somniosidae > Somniosus > Somniosus microcephalus. Next base: position 16,699,846 of record NC_141008.1, read on the forward strand.
CATACACTGAAAACACCTCAATAACCGGAAATGTTGCCAAGTCAGAGTCCGAGTCTCCCACGGTGGCCAAGTTAGTCAGTGAGGGTAGTTCTCCAAACCGCCACTACTCGGCTTCTTGATGCTGTCGGAAGTACGAACACCCCAATAACAGGAGTCTGACTCTTTGTTAAAAATAGCCTCGGTAGATAACCCTCTCCATCATCCGGAATTTTTAATCAACCGGCACCATCCCGGTCCCGTCGGTGCCGGATACCAGAGAGTTTCCTGTAGTATGCTTCATGCTGCACAACCTAGCCATTGTGACGCAACAGCCATTGCCACCACCTATCAAGCGAGAAGCTGAGGAGCAGGAGCACGTGGAGGAAGAGAGCAGGAGCACGTGGAGGAAGAGAAAGAAGTGGAGGAGGAGGAGGAAGTACAGCAGGAAGTGGAGGAACAGGAAGAGGAAAGAGGCTACAACTTAGACAGCCCTTTTATGTCCGGGCTCTATGTGATCAAATAATTCACGAGTGATACCAGTAACCTCAACCATAGCTCCCCAATCACCAACAGCCCCACGCTCCTTACATTGCCTCTGCCACTGACCATCACATTGTCCTCTTTGTGACAACACAAAAATAAAAATCACCAGAAAATGCACATTCCAATCCAATTTGATCAATTCACTCATTACATAATACATACAAAAGTAAACTAATGACCTTTGTGCATTCCCTTAATGCCTGTCTTCTGTGTGCCTTTGCCTATCCTAGTGCTCCCACAAGGTGCTTCCTCAGTGGCTGCAGCATGGACGGTAGAAGCTACTGAACTTCAATTGACGAGACATCTGATGGCCTTAGAGAGCAACCTCAAGTAGCTGTGGGCCTAGAGGTCCCGGTTTCACACTGCACCATCGCGGCCTGAGCGGCAGCAGTCTGAGCTGACTGGCTGACTGGTAACAGCAAGGGCACTGGCGGAGTGGCAGGGTGGGAGCAGGAATGCTGTCATCCTGAGAGAGGACAGCAGGTTAGTGTTCTATGGAGCCTCTGTCACTCTCCTAGGCTGGCGCCTCACCAATCCTACTGATCTGCTGGAGAACAAGTTGATGGACTGCTGTTGGCAGCAGTCTGAGCTTCCACTACCACACTCGGACCTTTGATGGAAGCTGTTTGTACTGCAATGGAAGCTGGCATCAGCTCTCAGACACTGCATCATGCTTGGTTCCACAGGCGTGGTGCTGGAGGTGACCACCCGTTCCATGTTGACTCAGTGTTCTGTGCAAAACTTTGTGCTAAGTAAGAGCTGGATTCTTCCATGCTTCTTGACGTTGTGCTCAGGCTTTCTGGCAGGCTTTCCAGTGCACCTAGCGTTTGGTTATGTAGAGCCTTCTTCTGTAGCTTGGCCCATCAACATCCTCATCTGACTCCTCTGCAGCAGAACTAGTGTGCGACCTCGTCCTCTGGCAAGCTGGCGCCTGCGCTATCCTTTTCCCCTGCCCTGGCTGCTGCACACTTATGCCTGGTGTCTCACCACGTGCAGTTCCTCCTTCTATCCTAGCCTCTAAAGTACGCGCGGTGTCAGTCTCTGAGCTGGTGGCTGTGTGTGCAAGATTGAGTGATGTTGTCTCTTCATCGTCACTGTCTTCTTCCTATTCCTCTTCTGATTGGGAAGGCTCCAGTTCTTGGGTATCTGAAATGAAAAAGGGACACGTGCTGGTTGTGGGAGAGGAGAAAGTAAGAAGTGTCTGCTTACACCCTCTGCAGCTTATGAGTCAGAAGAGGTTGTGGGATGAGGGAGAAGTGGGAAGACAGAAGGGGGATTAGGTATGCAGATACCCTCCATTATCAAACCCTCCTGTCCCACCAGTGGCCACGGCCTCAGCAATGCCCCTTCCCATGATGGCCAGCACCGCCTCCTCTATCGGGGTTAAAACATACAGGTGTGCTTGTCTTCCTCCAGTTCTTTCATGCTGCCTCCTTTTATGCACCACCTCCTCCTGCAAGAGGGAAGTGTATCAGTGAGTGTCTTGCAATATGTTTAGGTGATGTGGCTATCATAGTTGAATAGCTGTCAGTTTTTGTGAGCTGTGAGTCATGGGTGCTGACGTAAGAAAACTACTAGGTACTTGGTCAGAGTATTAAACAAGGCTTTAATCGACTGTTTCACAACATGGAAGCCTAGTTATCCTTCACTAGTTCCTGTTTACAAAATGCCCCTGAGCAAGCTGGGCCCATGCCCGACTATTTATATTCTCCCTGGACAGCACCACCAGCAGGCTGCCCAGGATATTTCATAAGTCATTTCTACGTGAATGGCGCAATTTATGTCAGGTGCGAGGCTTGCAACAGTGCTAAGTGTGAGGGTGAGGTAAAGAATATCAATTAAAGGACTGAGTACTGATTGATAGAGAAGTCTCCCTTGGATTGCAGGAAGATTAAATACTCCAGCCCGAGGGGCCCAACCAGGAGCAGCTAGTATGATGACCCGGTGGCCTGCATCTTCTGGCCCCGAATCAGCTCCCACAGCTTCTGTCCTTTCCCCACTAGGGTGTTGGGCAATATCCAGTGAATCCCAAAATGCTAGTTTCCAAGTAGCCGTTTAGTATAGGTGGTGACACTGAGTGTTGTCACGTACTGTGTTTGTTCTCAGTGCAGACCATCATCTGTAAAAGGAAGCAGTGGGTACATTTATGAAAGCATGAGTAGACTTCTCCAATTCACTATTGCTATTGAAAGTAATGATCTGCAAAGCTGTTCTCAGTGTGACAGCACAGGGCCATTTATATTGGCTGATTTGTAAAGGAAGGTGAATTTATTGAATACAAGCTGGAGAGTGCTTCCTCTCAAATCTCAGGTGATTAAATAAAAAGCTGATGAGCAGTGCCTTTGACTGTCTCCATGCTGATGAAGGCCATCACCCTTTATTCAGAAATCAGTCGGGCTTTGCTGGATTGTAGCCCCCCCCCGCTCTCCTCTGGTGCCACTGAGGATCCTGTTATATAATCGCACCTTTTTTTGCAAAAGTGCATTTACGTAATGGCATTGGTGTGAAGTGGTTTTACTTTGCAACATTGCTGCAGTTATAGTGCAAATACAACGTGAATTCGGAAATGGGGGCAGAGGACACCAGACTAAAAAGGTTTGTGGCTCCCTGGAGGAGTAGGTCTCACTCTCCTTAGCTTTATGTCAGTTCAGAATACATCCAAATACACTTCAAGTTTAATGCAGTGTCTTAACACTGATTTTAAACTTGTAGAGTGAAAGATAGACAGAAAGAAAGACTTGCATTTATATAGCGCCTTTCATGACCACCAGACATCTCAAAGCGCTTTACAGCCAATGAAGTACTTTTGGAGTGTAGTCACTGTTGTAATGTGGGAAACACGGCAGCCAATTTGCACACAGCAAGCTCCCACAAACAGCAATGTGATAGAAACATATAGAAACATAGACAGATAGAAACATAGAAGATAGGAGCAGGAGTAGGCCATTCGGCCCCTCGAGCCTGCTCCGCCATTCAATGAGATCACAGCTGGTCATCCAAATTCAGTACCCTGTCCCTGCTTTCTCCCCATATCCCTTGATCCCCTTAGCCTTAAGAAATATATCTAACTCCTTCTTGAATATATTTAATGAATTGGCCTCAACTGCCTTCTGTGGTAGAGAATTCCACAGGTTCACCACTCTCTGGGTGAAGAAATTCCTCCTCATCTCTGTCCTAAATGGCTTACCCCTTATCCTAGACTGTGACCCCTGGTTCTGGACTCTCCCGCCATCTGGAACATCCTTCCTGCATCTAGTCTGTCTAGTCCGGTTAGAATTTTATAAGTTTCAATGACATCCCCTCTCATTCTTCTAAACTCCAGTGAGTATAAGCCCAATCGACCCAATCTCTCCTCATACATCATTCCTGCCATCCCAAGTATCAGTCTGGTGAATCTTCGCTGCACTCCCTCCATGGCAAGAACATCCTTCCTCAGATAAGGCGACCAAAACTGCACACAATACTCAAGGTGTGGTCTCACCAAGGCCCTGTACAACTGCAGCAAGACATCCTTGCTCCTGTACTCGAATCTTCTCGCTATGAAGGCCAACATACCATTTGCCTTCTTAACCGCCTGCTGCACCTGCATGCTTACCTTCAGCGACTAGTGCACAAGGACACCCAGGTCTCGTTGCACTTTCACTTTTCCCAATCTATTGCCGTTCAGATAATAATCTGCCTTCCTGTTTTTGCCACCAAAGTGGATAACCTTGCATTTATCCACATTATACTGCATCTGCCATGCTTCTGCCCAATCACCCAACCTGTCCAAATCATACTGGAGTTTCTCTGCATCCTCCTCACAGCACACATGCACACCCAGCTTTGTGTCGTCTGCAAACTTGGAGATATTACATCTAGTTCCCTCGCCTAGATCATTAATATATATTGTGAATAGCTGGGGTCCCAGCACCGATCCCTGCGGTACCCCACTAGTCACTGCCTGTCACTCGGAAAAAGACCCGTTTATTCCAACTCTTTGCTTCCTGTCTGCCAACCAGTTCTTTATCCAAGTCAGTACCTTACCCCCAATCCCATGTGCTTTAGCTTTGCACGCTAATCTCTTATGCGAGACCTTATCAAAAGCCTTCTGAAAGTCCAAATACACCACATCCACTGGTTCTCCCTTATCTATTCTACCAGTTACATCCTCAAAAAATTCCAGTAGATTAGTCAAGCATGATTTACCTTTTGTAAATCCATGTTGACTTTGTCCGAAATAACAACAGAAAATGCTGGAAAAACTCCGCAGGCTAGGCAACATCCGTGGAGAGAAATTAGAGTCGACGTTTCGGGTCGAAACCCTTCTTCAAAACTGGAAAGGAAATGAAATAGATCGAAGGAAATGAAATAGACCCGAAACGTCGACTCTAATTTCTCTCCATGGATGTTGCCTGGCCTGCTGAGTTTTTCCAGCATTTTCTGTTGTTATTTCGGATTTCCAACATCTGCAGTATTTTGCTATTGACTTTGTCCGATCCTGTCGCTGTTTTCCAAGTGCTCTGCTATTACATCTTTTCTAATGGACTCCAGCATTTTCCCCACTACCGATGTCAGGCTTACCGGTCTATAATTCCCCGTTTTCTCTCTACTATCTTTTTTTAAATAGTGGGGTTACATTAGCTACCCTCCAATCCATGGGTACTGTTCCAGAGTCTATAGAATTTTGGAAGATGACCAGCAATGCATCTACTATTTCCAGGTCCACTTCCTTAAGTGCCCTAGGATGTAGATTATCAGGCCCTGGGGATTTATCGGCCTTCAATCCCATCAATTTCCCTAACACCATTTCCCTACAAATACTGATTTCATTCAGTTCCTCCCTCATTAGACCTTATGTTCCCCGACATCTCTGGGAGGTTATTTGTGTCCTCCTTTGTGAAGACAGAACCAAAGTATGTATTTTATTGGTCTGCCATTTCTTTGTTCCCCATTATAAATTCCCCTGATTCTGACTGCAAGGGACCTACGCTTGACGTCACCAATATTTTTCTCTTCACATATCTGTAAAAGCTTTTACAGTCAGTTTTTATGTTCCCTGCAAGCTTACTCTCATGCTCTATTTTCCCTCTTTATTAATCCCTTTGTCCTCCTTTGCTGAATCCTAAACTGCTCCCAATCCTCAGATTTGCTGCTTTTTCTGGCCAATTTATATACCTTCTCCTTGGATTGTATGCTATCCCGAATTTCCCTCGTTAGCCACGGTTGAGTCACCTTTTTTGTTTTATTTTTATGCCAAACAAGGATGAACAAATTCTGTAGTTCATCCATGCGATCTTTGAATGTTTGCCATTGCCTATCCATCGTCAACCCTTTAAGTAACATTCCCCAATCTATCCTAGCCAACTCAAGCCTCGTACCATCGTAGTTTCCTTTATTTAAATTCAGGACCTTAGTCTCTGAGTCAACTACTTCACTCTCCATCTTAATGAAGAATTCTATCATATTATGATCGCTCCTCCCCAAGGGGCCTCACACAACAAGATTGCTAATTAATCCTTTCTCATTACATAATACCCAGTCTAAGATGGCCTGATCTCTAGTTGGTTCCTCGACATATTGGTCCAGGAAACCATCCCGTATACACTCTAGGAATTCCTCCTCCACAGTATTGTTACTAATTTGGTTAGCCCAATCTATATGTAGATTAAAATCACCCATGATAACTGCTGTGCTCTTATTGCATGCGTCTCTAATTTCCCATTTAATGCCATCCCCAACCTCAGCATTACTGTTTGGGGGCCTGTATACAACTGCCACTAATGTTTTCTGCCCCTTGGTATTTTTCAGCTCTACCCATACAGATTCCACATCATCAGAGCTAATATCCTTCCTTACTATTGTGTTAATCTCTTTAACCAGCAATGCTACCCCACCTCCTTTTCCTTTTTGCCTGTCCTTCCTGAGTATTGAATACCCCTGGATGTTGAATTCCCAGCCTTGGTCACCCTGGAGCCATGTCTCCGTAATTCCAATTATATCATATCCGTTTACATCTATTTGCGCAGCTAATTCATCCACCTTATTACAAATGTTCTTCGCATTAAGACACAAAGGGGGAAGAATTCATTTGGTTTGTGCCTCCCGTTAGTGCCTTAAGAGGGCGCTAATGGGGTGCAAAGCAACTTGCGCCCGGGCGCGGCAATGTTTACGCTGCTCGCGAAATTAACTAGACATTTTGCGGCGGTGCTAAACACTACCGCCACGATCTCCTGCACTGGCAGATCGTGATTTCGGTCGAGTGCGCAACGCCCTGGACTGGATATTGAGTGGCACCCCCTGTCTTACCGCCTGCCGCTAGCAACGACAGGTTGAGGGTAGCGTTTTGCAGTCAGAAAGGGACTGGGGGAGTGCTATTTAAAGGTGACCGCTTCCTGCCTTTTTTTGTTGGTGACATTTTTGCACCACGCATTCTGAGAGAGAGAGAGAGAGAGAGACTTCTGGAGAGATTCAACGCTGTGAAGGAGTTTTGGGTACTGAGCAGCACTTTGCAGGTTCATTTTGATTTGCCCTTCCTTGTATCGATTTAGAAGAGACTGTGGTGGCTGCACTCTGAGCTCTTTCCCTGGGTCTCTCCATGGTTCTTTCCAGCAGAGTTGATGTACAGGTCTCTCCAGGCCGAGATTCGAGGCTGCAATGAGCAGGATGTGGATGGAGTGCAAAATCAACCCTCCTCTTTTAGATAAAAACAGAAAATCCAGGAGAAATTCAGCAGGTCAAGCATCATCTGTGAAGAGAGAAACAGAGTTAACGTTTCAGGTCGATGACCTTTCGTCAGAACTCCCCTTTAAGAACTGGCCGGCGCCAGTGTGTCTGTGTTCCATTGCTGACTGACATCACATGAGCTTTGCCAGCGCTCTGAGGTAGCAGCTCACTCCTCAGCCTTTGCACCTAGAGAGGTGTGTAGCACCTGATTTAGCACTCCAATCACCTCTGGGGGCGATAAAAGCCAAGTTTGCTGTCGGAGGTGATAATTAGCGCCAGGTGCTAAACTTTGTGCACAGCCGTTAATGGCGCCCCAATCGGGGTGATACTGAATTTTTCCCCCAAAGCCTTCAGGCTTGTTTTTTTAACACTCTTAATACTTTTAGAATTATTCTTTACTGTGGCCCTGATTGATTTTCACCCTTGATTTCTCTGCCTTCCACTTTTGCTTGTCTCCTTTCTGTCTTTTGCTTCTATCCTTGCTTCCCTTTCCTCTGTCTCCCTGCACAGGTTCCCAACCCCCTGCCATTTTAGTTTAAACCCTCCCCAACAGCACTAGCAAACACTCCCGGTCCTGCCCCGGTTCAAACTGTCCAGTTTGTGCTGGTCCCACCTCCCCCAGAACTGGTTCCAATGTCCCAGGAATTTGAATCACTCCCCCTTGCACCATTCCTCCAACCATGTATTCAACTGAAATATCCTTCTATGTCTACTCTGATTAGCACATGGCACTGGTAGCAACTCTGAGATTACTACCTTTGAGGTCTTATTTTTTTAATTTACCTCCTAACTCCCTATATTCAGCTTTTAGGACCTCATCCCATTTTTTACCTATATCGTTGGTACCTATATGCACCACGACAACTGGCTGTTCACCCTCCTCCTCCAGATAATGACCAGATAATCTGCTTTAGTGATGTTGGATCAAAGATTGATGTGGGAGAAATGGGTTTCGATTCCTGGGGCACTGGCACCAGTAATGGGATAAGAGGGAGCTGTTCCGTCGTGACGGGCTTCATTTGAACCAGGCTGGGACCAGTGTCCTTGCGAATTGAATAACTAGGGCTGTAGATAGGGCTTTAAACTAAATAGTGGGGGAGAGAGATACACTGAGCGGAAATTTAAAAAGTAAAAAAATGAGAAGGCAGAAGTGCAGGGAGCGACAGGGGTAATGATAACCAGAGTGTGACAGGAAGGGACAGAGCGTATACACAAGAGTGCATCAGAAAGAGGGGTCAGAGTAGGGAAAAATGGTAAAAAGACAAAATTAAATGCTCTATATCTGAATGCATGCAGCATTCGTAACAAGATAGATGAGTTGACAGCACAAATAGAAATAAATGGGTATGATCTGATAGCCATTACAGAGACGTGGTAGCAAGGTGATCAAGGCTGGGCACTGTATATTCAGGGGTATTTGCCATTTCGTAAGGATAGGCAGAAAGGAAAAGGAGGTGGTGTAGCTCTGTTATTAAGGGATGAGATCAGTGCAGTAATGAGAAATGATATTGGCCTAGAAAATGAAGACGTAGAATCAGTTTGGGTGGAGATAAGAAATAATAAGGGTAAAAAGTCACTGGGAGTGGCCTACAGGCCCAAACAGTAGCCACACTGTAGGACAGAGAATAAATCAAGAAATAATAGAGACTTGTAAGAAAGGTACGGCAAAAATGATGGGAGATTTTAATTTTCATATTGATTGGACAAAGCAAATAGGGAAAGGTAGACTTGAGGAAGAGTTCTTAGAGTGTATACGGGATGGTTTCTTGAAACAATATGTTGTGGAACCAACCAGGGAGAAAACTGTTTTAGATCTGGTAATGTGTAACGAGGCTGGATTAATTAATGATCTCGAAGTGAAGGATCCTCTTGGGAAGAGTGATCATAGCATGGTAGAATTTCAAATTCAGTTTGAGGGTGTGAAAGATAAGTCTCAAACTAGTGTCCTGAACTTAAACAAAGGTAATTACAAAGGTATGAAGGTAGACTTGGTTAAAGTGGACTGGGAAAATATATTACAGGGTAAGACTGCAGAAAAGCAGTGGCAAACATTTAAGGAGATATTTCATAACTCTCAGCAAAGATATATTCCAGTGAGAAAGAAAGACTCTAAGAGAAGGATGAACCATCCATGGCTAACTAAGGAAGTAAAGGATGGTATCAAATTGAAAACAAAAGCATACAATGTTGTGAAGAATAGTGAAAGGCCAGAGGATTGTGAAATTTTTAAAAACCAGCAAAGGATGACTAAACAAATGATGAAGATAGCATATGAGAGTAAGCTAGCAAGAAATATAAAAACCAGACAGTAAGAGCTTCTACAGGTATATAAAAAGGAAGAGAGTAGCTAAAGTAAACGTTGGTTCCCTAGAGGATGAGTCTGGGGAATTAATGATGGGAAACAGGGAAATAACGGAGACTTTGAACAAATATTTTGTATCAGTCTTCATGATAGAAGACACTAAAAGTATCCCAAGAATGGATAATCAAGGGACTACTGGGGTGGGGGTGGAAACTTAAAACAATCACTATAACTAGAGAGAAAGTACTAGGCAAACTAATGGGACTAAAGGTGGACAAGTTCCCTGGACCTGATGGCCTGCATCCCAGAGTCTTAAAAGAGGTGGCTGCAGAGATAGTGGATGCACTGGTTGTAATCTACCAAAATTCCCTGGATTCTGGAGAGGTCCCAGCGGACTGGAAAACCACAAATGTAATGCCCCTATTTAAGAAAGGAGGAAGACAAAAAGCAGGCAACTATCGACCAGTTAGCCTAACATGTCATTGGGAAGATGCTGGAGTCCATCATTAAGGAAGAGATAGCAGGACATTTAGAAAATCATAATGGGGCAGTAATTCGGGTCGGTGGCTTGCCGCGCGTGTAAGCCCCCGATATACACTTACCCGACGCGCCTGCCGTTCACCTCCAGGGACGCCTGGAATTCCATTTTGAAACAGAAGAATCCCGGGCAGCGTTTAACGTCACGCCGCCCAGGAGTGCAGCCAGCGCGAAGCCTGGAGCGTGCTGTGCAAGTGAGCCACGCCCCTTAAGGTCTCATTGTAGTAGGACACGCCCCCAATCTCTCCAAGCAGCTGCAGAGGACTTTGTAGTTACACAGCTGCAGGGAAAGTAAGTTATCTGCTATTTTATGAATGTTTTGTGAACTTTTATAAAATTTTAAAAATGTTTACATTATTTTGAAGAATCTGAAGTAGTTTTAAACAGAATTAAAGCAATTTAAAGACTTTTAAAAGCCCTAAAATAATTTTTTTTATTCCATTTATTTATTTAGCAATGTCGTCGTCATACGTGTCTTCACACTGTTCCCTTTGGGGAACTGTATGAAGTGGTGGAAGGATTTATGGCCGTGATTAACGCTCATTCCGTGACCGTAACCATCTTTGAACCAGCCATTAGGGTGGTTAGTCCTATGGCGGGAGGGTTTTACGGGCTCCCACAAGCTATACAAGGAGGGGGGGCCACCCACACCCATGGATGCAAATATCCCGCTGGATGTCAACCCAGAATTTAGAGCCGGAGCTCCGACTCCACTTGCCGGGACTGTGTGGAGCGGGGTTCGAAACCCTACCCCGTCTGGCCCAGCGGCGGGGATCCTACCGCTACGCCAAAGGCCCAATCCGATTAGCAACGTGAAATGGCTGGAATGAGCACAATTCACGGCATTAAAAGAACTCACAATTGAACTGATGATGACCTCAGCAATCTCCTCAACGAGGTGGAGGCGCAGCGCCTGCTCATCATTGGTAATGAGAATTCAAAGGCACCGCAAAAAGGACAGATGATAGCTTGGTCTTTCAAGTGGCAGCATAGGGCTCCAGTCACGGGGAGGGAAAAGGCGCAGGAAACGTATGGGTGTCACCTTTTGCGCGGAGTGGGCCTTTTGCGTAGCGGTAAGCATCCCCGCCGCTGGGCCAGAAGGAGTAGGGTTTCGAACCCCGCTCCAGACAGTCCCGGCAAGTGGAGTCGGAGCTCCAACTATAAATTCTGGGTGGACATCCAGCGGGATACTTGCGTCCGCGGGTGTGGGTGGCCCCCCCCCCCTCAGATGGGTTGTGGGAGCCCGTAAAACCCTCACGCCATAGGACTAACCACCCTAATGGCTGGTATGAAGATGGTTATGGTCACGGAAGGAGTGTTAACGTGGCCAGAAATCCTTCCACCACTTCATACAGTTCCTGAAAGGGAACAGTGTGAGGATACGTACGACGATGACCTCTTGCGCAATGCACCTCCTTGGACCCTCAGTCGCAGATGCGAGGGGGCAAATCGTGCAATTGTTAAATTTTTCATTTTATTGACATGTAAAATGTTGGCCCAGTAATTCCCTTCCAAACGCGCGAGTACGGTCGGGGTACTTACGCGTCTGGCCGGAGGAAATGCCGGTTTTCAGCATGCACAGCGCATGCGGGGAAAACCGGCATTTCCTGTCCTCTGAACGAAGGGGTTCAGAGGCAGAACGCGTGCGACTGTACAGGCAGCGCGTGCGCAGTAAAATTCGCCGCTTTCATTCATGCTTTCAGTGAGGTCAAGTCCTTACAACTTACACATGAAAAAAGCATGAGTACAGTTGCTCCAGAGGCTGCGGAGGAAGATATTTCTTATCGTGGAGCTTCTGAAAGGCAATATTTTTGTTTCGGAAAGGGAGGAAAGTTATTTTAAGAAATGCTGAGGTAAGTTTTAAAGTTTATTTTTGTTTTTTAAAACGGGTTTTCAGTACTGTAGGTAGAAGGATCAATTGTGGCTATGTGAATTGAATTTGCTGTGTTTATTAAATGTAAAAATGACTCCAACATTTTAAAGAAAGAAACTTTTCATCAGTAATAAGTAATTATGTATGTATGTCCGCATATATTCCTTTACGTATATGTATGTATGTTTTATATTCCTTTACTTATGTGTATGAATGTATAATTTTAATTATGATTTTCCAATAAGTTACTTTCTCTGAAAGTCATAATTAAATACATACATTCATACACATAAGTAAAGGAATATATACATACACGCAGAGGAATATATACAGACATACATACATAATTACTTAAAAGAATATATTACTGATGAAAAGTTTCTTAGTAATTATGTATGTATGTCTGTATATATTCCTTTGCGTGTATGTATATATTCCTTTACTTATGTGTATGAATGTATGTATTTAATTATGACTTTCAGAGAAAGTAACTTATTGGAAAATCATAATTAAAATTATACATTCATACACATAAGTAAAGGAATATAAAACATACATACATATACGTAAAGGAATATATGCGGACATACATACATAATTACTTATTACTGATGAAAAGTTTCTTTCTTAAAAGTGTTGGAAATGTTACATTACTCATTTTAGAACACTCATTTTCACATTCAAGTCGCACAGCCACAATTGCTCCTTCTACCTACCGTACTGAAAACCCATTAAAAAAAAAAAATTTTAACTTTAAAACTTACCTCAGCATTTCTTAAAATAACTTTCCTCCCTTTCCCAAACAAAAATATTGCCTTTCAGAAGCTCCACGATAAAATATATCTTCCTCCGCAGCCTTGGAGCAACTTTACACATGCTTTTTTCAAGTGTAACTTGTAAGGACTTACCCTCACTGAATCCATGAATGAAATCGACGAAGTTCACTGCGCAAGCGCTGCCTGTGCAGTCGCACACGCTGTGCCTCTGAACCCCTTCGTTCAGAGGACTGGAAATGCCGGTTTTCTCCGCATGCGCTGTGCATGCTGAACACGGGTATTTCCTCCGGCCAAACGCGTGAGTACACTGACCGTACTCACGCGTTCAGAGAGGAATTACTGGGCCAATATAGTCAAACAGAGTCAGCATGGTTTTATGAAAGGGAAATCATGTTTGACAAATTTGCAGGAGTTCTTTGAGGATGTAATGAGCAGGGTGGATAAAGGGGAACCAGTAGAGGTCGTGTATTTGGATTTCCAGAAGGCATTCACTAAGGTGCCACATAAAAGGTTACTACACAAGATAAGAGCTCACGGGGTTGGGGGTAATATATTAGCATGGATAGAGGATTAGCTAACTAACAGAAAACAGTCGGGATAAATGGGTCATTTTCAGCTTGGCAAACTGTAACTAGTGGGGTGCCACAGGGATTAGTGCTGGGGCCTCAACTATTTACAATCTATATTAATGACTTGGATGAAGGGACTTAGTGTAATGTAGCCAAATTTGCTGATGATACAGAGATAGGTGAGAAAGCAAATTGTGTGGAAGACGCAAAGAACCTGCAAAGGGATATAGATAGGCTAAGTGAGTGGGCAAAAATCTGGCAGATGGAGTTTAATGTGGGAACATGCGAGGTTATCCACTTTGGTAGGAAAAATAAAAAAGCAAATTATTTTTTAAATGGGGAGAGATTACAAAATGCTGAGGTACAGAGGGATCTGGGGGTCCTTGTACATGAAACACAAAAAGTTAGCATGCAGGTACAACAAGTAATTAGGAAGGCAAATGGAATGTTGGCCTTTATTGCAAAGAGAATGGAGTATAAAAGTGGGGAAGGACGTTGGTGAGACCACACCTGGAGTACTGCGTACAGTTTTGGTCTCCTTATTTAAGGAGGGATATACCTGCATTGGAGGCAGTTCAGAGAAGGTCACAAGGTTGATTCCGGAGATGAAGGGGTTGTCTTATGAAGAAAGGGTGAGCCTATACTCATTGGAATTTAGAAGAATGAGAGGTGATCTTATTGAAACATATAAGATTCTGAAGGGGCTTGACAGGGTAGATGCAGAGAGGATATTTCCCTTCATGGGGGAATCTAGAACTAGGGGACATAATTTCAGAATAAGGGGGCACCCTTTTAAATCAGAAATGAGGAGGAATTTCTTCTCTGAGGGTCATGAATCTTTGGAATTCTCTTCCCCAGAGAGCTGTGGATGCTGAGTCATTGAATATATTTAAAGGTGGAGATACAGATTTTTGAATGTTAAGGGAGTCAAGGGTTATGGGGAGCGGGCAGGGAAGGGAAGTTGAGGCCAAGATCAGATCAGTCATGATCTTAATGAATGGCTGAGCAGGCTCGAGGGGGCCAAATGACCTACTCCTGCTCCTATGTCTTATGTTCTTATGGTTGAGGGATAAATATTGGCCAGGACACCAGGAATAACTCCCCTGCTCTTCTTCAAAATAGTGCCATGGGATCGTTTACATCCACCTGAGAGAGCAGACGGGGCCTCGGTTTAACGTCTCAGCCGAAAGATAGCACCTCCAACAGTGCAGCGCTCCCTCAGCACTGTACCGGAGTGTCTGCCTAGCTTTATGTGCTCAAGTCCCTGGAGTGGGACTTGAACCCAAACCTTCTGACTCCGATGTGAGTGTGCTACCCACTGAGCCACGGCTGACACTATGTAACACAAAAGGTAGATATAATTGGCAATGTCTGTTCAGCAAAACTGGTGTAATCTATTATCTTTACCGTCACGTCATTCACTATTTAAATGTGATGAGATCCACCCTTCCTTGGGACATATTTGCACAATTATATCTGTGTCAGTACAGGATTAAGTATGGCTTCTGAATATAAAGTTTGGAACACCGAAGATGTTGCATGCATCACATAGTAAAAGCTGCAGCATTTTCTTCCATTGCAGCATTACCTTTGGGAGCTATCCCCATCTTGTGCCTTGTCCTGACTGCTAAAATTAAAATGAGCTTCCATGAGCAGGCCTAACCCTATTCATGCGGAGAATGCCTCAGGGCTAACTGTTTTCCTCTAGTTTATACTAGAAATAGTTAGGACCGCCACTATTTGCCCCCGATCGCTCTGCTGGTGCAAAACACTACTGACATATCGGCCCAGAAATTCGGGTCTCCACGGGTGAGTACGCGCTGGGTACTCACGCGTGGGCCTGATGGAAGTGCCGGTTTCCTGTATGCACTGCGCATGCGCGGGAAACCGGCACTTCCGTTCCTCTGAAAGCAGGGGTTCAGAGGTCGAACGCATGCGCGGGGGAGTCTGCACGTGCGCTTTGAACTTACGTTTTTTTTAACAGGTTTTTCCCGTGAGGGTAAGTCTTTAGAATTTAGAAATTTAAAAAGCAGGCGTAAGGCCTGCTTTTTACAAGGTAAGTGGTCAATTAATGAAAATTAAAACATTTTTTCCACAAGTTTATTATTTTTAAATACTTTAAAGCAAGGTAAGTTTATTTTTAGCCCCGTTAGAATATAAAATTAGTTTTTTCCAAAAATTTAAATTGTTTAAAATAGTTATTTAACGTAATTTATAGTTTATTTAAAAAGTGTGATTTAAAAAAAAAATTTATTTGAAGGTTTACTGCTATTTTGGGGCCGTAGTATTTAAAAGTCTTGACAGGTCTTCCTGTCAATACTTATGAATGGAGCATTTCCTGCTCCGATTGGCTGCCCATGGCCCACGTGATCCCAGGGGACGCATCGAACTAACTGCGCCCTTGGGATACGCAAGCACTGCGTGCCGGCAGCTGGACCAGGCCCCGGATCGGAATGCCACGGGGCCCTACAGCTCAACTGCCGGCGCGCAAGGTAAGTGCAGGTCGGGGGCTTACACCCGCGGGAAGCCCCCGACCCGAATTTCTGGGCCAATATATACATCAGGCTAAACTTTGTTACAGGAAATAAATAAACACAAAATCAACTTGAGTCCACAGAGAAAATAGCAGGAAAGTGCTTAAATATGCTACTTTAACTGCTGTGACCAAAACAACACAGCGTTTCAAGATTCTTATAATCATTCAGAATCCATACACTCAGAGTTCTGCCTCATCGCAGTGAGATTGGACTAAGCGAATTACAGACTGCAAAAGCTTTTATACTGAGGGGGCCTTGGATACAGAAGTGTCAAGACATATCAAAGTCAACATGAAACATCTGGAGCTTAGAGGCTCTTAACAAGGAAATGTTTGCACTTCATCCAGACCTAGCATACCTAGGAACTGAGAAATGTGGCGACAGTACATCAGCTGTCCTTCATATGATTGTTTGATCTGGTAATTAATCAGATCTCCTTTGTCACAGACAGATCCATCTTGTTCTTAGCTGGTCGGTCCCCTGAGGAAAGACTGTTCATTTTAACCTCAGTTACTTCAAAACCATTCACATATCTCTGAATAATTTAAGTTATTAAAAAAAAACATACAATGCCAGTTTTATAACTTGTATTCGGATAGAGCTTACTGACACAGCACACTGACACTGAGAAATGAGCCAATGTTGATACGTACAGCCTGGAACTGAACTCAGTGGGCCCTCTGTTCTTGAAATGGCCATCTTGTTTGTCATACTTGATATCAGGAAGCGCTTGCTTGGACATTCTGATATCCACACATTCTGATTTCCAGCCGTTCAGAATAAATGATGATTAGAAGCCTTGTTAACGACTGAGGTTCTTTTTATTCATTCTCAGGTTGTGGGTGTTGCTGCAAGCCCAAATAGGGTTTGCTACATCTGAGTGACTTGCTAGGCCAGTTCCAAGACTAGTTAATTACTATCAGAATAGGTCCATGTTCATTGGCCAGCTTCCACTGGAGGCACAAATTCAATGGGAGGAAATCCAGGTGCACCTACCTGTCAGTTTAATGAACAGGTGTCAACCGTGAAAGAAAATAGGAAAAGGAGGTAAGTATATCTGGTATTAGATGTTTTAAACCATTGCTAATTGTACATATCAGGATTCTTGGAAGGAGATGAGAAAGAATGGAATGCTGCTTATGCAATATCAATTTTATGCTGTGGACTTGATTATGGTTGTATAAAATATTTAGAATTGTTTGCAAGCTTGAGTGGCTTTTTGCTAAACTGAATCTTGCAGACTGCCAAGCACTTTTACTGTATATAACAAACTCATGTTTAGCAAGTATTTCATTAGCTCAGTGCACTAATGTAGGACAGATTACGAGAGTAGAACTGACAGATGTCCTTCCTTAGCATAGTCTGTTGCCTAACCAAGCTGAAGATTTGCATATGTCCAGCATTTATTTCAGTTTCCTTAGAAAGTTACCGTTTCAGGTATATCTACATCTTTTCTTTTACCATTTCTTTGAATTTTTTTCTTAGTTTTATTCTCATCTTAATAATGCTTTTTCAGACAGAACCGGAAAGACTTTGTTTTGCATCGCCCTCCCGAAGATGAAGGTTCTGCTAATTAAATTTTGATTTCTTTAAGACATGCAGAACCGCATTTTTGTTTGCTTGATAATTTTATCAAAAAGTAGAGAATATGAAATGCTAGTGGAAAGTGCTCCTGGACTATTGGTCTGTAATTAGTGTTGCTTTGTGGATTCATAATCCTCGATTTAGAAAGTGCAAGGAAAGCTGATTTGTTTTTAAATGATTAGAGATAATGGTTGATGTATTTATGCAGCAATCCACAACTGAGTGGGCAATTCAGAAATGTTACTCCAGGTCAGACTGGGCATTAAAGGGCTTAATGAAAGGGAAGATTTTGAAGCAGTAGAAGAAGCGAATATTTTTTGATGTGAGTGTGTGAATGTAGCAGCCATTGATGGGTGTATTTCAGTGAAGAAAGAGAAGGCTGGAAGTGGTGAAGAGTTGGGGAGGCTCAGGACTCGCAGTAGGTATTACCCTAGGAAATTGAGTATTTCCGCGACCGGTGGGCACCACGGGGACTGGAGTGCATTATCAACCCGGAAAACCAAATTTTAATTCGATTTGTTAAGTTTTCGTTGAACTTTTGTTTATTTACAGTCCAATTGGTTTTGTTTGGGGTCCAAACAAAAAGAGTACCCTAGGAAATGGGACTACTCTAACAAAGTCAGCTACCTGAGTATGCCAGGATAGTGAGGATGCTTAGGCTCAGCAGGGAGGCTGTGATTGAGGTGTGCCATCTGCTCCATGAAGATCTGCTGAGGCAATCGGCCATCTGCAATGTATTACCAATGGCAGTGAAGGTCGTCGTGACCCTCAACTTTAATACCATGGGGTGCTCAGGAGTGACCTACTTTGTCTTTGGATAACAAATTCTTTCTGTTTAATGAAAGAATCACAGACTAAAAGATACAAGTAAATAAATTTGATTAAATTGTGCAGTGTTAGTTGTGTGTGGGTTTAGTGTGCTCTACTGGTGCATTTGGCTCTAATTTTTCGTGAACTTGTTTGTACATTACCACTAAGTGTTCCCCTAGTTGAAGGCGTAACACTATGAGTGGCTGCATAGCCACCTTGCAACTTGTGTGGGATATAGAGACCCGCGATCTGTCTCGGTAACTAACCCTGATGGACCTTCATCAGTGCTCGGGATTTCCTTTGCTGTAGTCACTGTGGACTCATGGCTTTCAGAGATGGCGCTTACCGTTACTTGTCCAGATGTATACTATGGTACAGATCTACCACCGAAATGAGTGCCACTGTGCTACTCCACACATTGTACTGGTGGAGGATATCTCTTCACAAAGCTCACCAATCTGAGTATAGAGCAGTGAAATCTCAGATATTCTCTCACACAGATGCCCTTAACCATTCTCTTCTAAGTGAAATGAAACCAGCTGTAGACTCTATCTTGGAGTTTAGACCATGAAGCTCCATAGCAGTAAAGGAACATTTGTAGAGATGCTACTACTATACCTGTGGTCTGTGAAACTGAAGTCAGCATTGGTATTTCACATGCTCAATTGTTCCACGCATTTCTTCCACTTTTTTTGAACAGCTGTAACAAACTTACAACTTGCATTTATGTAGCGCCTTTAATGGAGAAAAAGCATTGTAAGCCACTTTGCAAAGGCATAAAAGAAAGAATGACTTGCATTTCTATAGCGCCTTTCACGACCAACGGACGTCTCAAAGCGCATTACTGCCAATGAAGTACTTTTGAAGTGGAGTCACTGTTGAAATGTGGGAAACGCAGCAGCCAATTTGCGCACAGCAAGCTCCCACAAACAACACTGTGAAATGACCAGATAATCTGTTTTTGTTATGTTGGTTGAGGGATAAATATTGTCTGGAACACTGGGGATAACTCCCCTGCTCTTCTTCCAAATAGTGCCATGGGATCTTTTACGTCCACCTGAAAGAGCAGACGGGGCCTCGGTTTAACATCTCATCCGAAAGACGGCACTTCCGACAGTGCAGCACTCCCTCGGTACTTCACTGGAGTGTCAGCCTAGCTTTATGTGTGCAAGTCTCTGGAGTGGGATTTGAACCCACAACCTTCTGACTCAGAGGCGAGTGTGTTACACACTGAGCCACAACTGACACTCTAAGGAAAAAATGATGCTGAACCAAAGCAGGACATATTGCGAGAGGTAACCAAAAAGCTTGCTGAAAGGCAGAGAGGTTAAGGGAGGGAATTCCAAGTGTGGAGCCTAGGTGGCTAAAGGCATGGCGATTGGCCATCAGTGTAGGGGTAATGGGAGGGGGGATGTACAAGAGGCCAGAGACAGAACGGAGATTTGGGGCGAAGAGGGATTGTAGGCCTGGAGGAGGGATAGGGAGCGGGAGAGGTGAGGCCATGAAGGGATTTGAACACGGATGAGAATTAATTGGAGACATTGAGGAATAGGGGGCCAATGTAAGAAAGCAAGCACAGGGGTGATGGCTGAGCGGGATGGTGCGGGATAGGATACAAGCAGCAGAGTTTCAGATGAGCTGAAGTATATGGAGAATGGGAGGCAGGTCAGGAGAGCATTGAAATAATTGCGTTTGAAGGTGACAAAGGCATGGATCAGGGTTTCAGCAGCAGATTAGCTGAGGCAGGGACGTGTGATGTTATGGAGGAGGATGTCGGCACTCTTTGTGATGGAGAGGATATGGGCTCAGAAACTCAACATCAGAGTTGAATAGGATGCCAAGATTGCAAACAGTTTGGTTTAGCCTGAGACGGTAGCTGAGGAGGAGGTTAGAATCGGTGCCCAGTCTATGCAGTTTGTAGGGGGGGAGAGTGGTGGTACAATGACGATGGCTTCAGACTTCCTAATGTTTAGCTGGAGGAAATTGCGGATCATCCAAGACGGGATGTTGGACAACACTGAGGCAATGGAGGCGTTGAGAGAGATCGATGGTGAGAAGTAGAGCTGAATGTCGTCAGTATACATGTGTAAGCTGACTCTATGTCTGCAGATCACGTTATCAAGGGGCTGCATGGAGATAAGAAAGAGGAGGCGGCCAAGCATAGATCTTTGGGGAATTCCAGAGATGATGATGTGGAGGCAAGAAGAGGCGTTATTGCTGGAGATGTTCTACCTACTATTGGATAGGTTAACAGTAAACCAAGTAAGGGCAGTCCCACCAAGCTCGACAATGGTGGTGCATTTTACCTCTTTGTCCTCCATGTCTTCTCTGAAACCTTTGACATGGTTGACCACACCAGCTCCTTCAACACCTCTCTCTCCATTTGTCAAGCTTGGTGGGACTGCCCTTACTTGGTTTACTCTTAACCTATCCAATAGTAGGTAGAGCATCTCCAGCAATGACATGGAGGACAAAGAGGTAAAATGCACCACGGTCACAGTCACAAAAGATGTTATTGGTGACTTTGATTCTGGTTATTTCAGTGCTGTGGCAGGAGTGGAAACGGAATTGGAGTGTTTCAGACATGGAGTTATGGGAAAGATGGGCACAGATTTAGAATGTGACAACATGCTCATGGACTTTGGAGAGGAAAGGGAGAGTGAAGATGGGGACGGTAGTTTGTAATGACTGGTGGGTTTTTGAGGTGGGGGTGATGATGGTGGTATTGAAAAGAATGGGCACAGTAACTGGGGAGAGCGAACTGTTTACAATGCCATCTATCATGGGTATTAAGAGGAAAATTTGGTGGCCAGCATTTTAGTGGGAATGGGGTCAAGGAAGCTGAAGGTGGGTCTCCTGGATGAGATGAGCTCAGAGAGGGCACGATGGAGATTGGAGAGAAACTAGAGAAAGATCTGGGTTTAGGTCTAGGGCATGGAGGGGTTGTGGGGGGGGGGGAGATTTGGATTAGTGGGCAAAGGGAAGGAGGAAAGCAGAAGGGGAAAGCAGGGAAAACTATGAGGGACAATCTACTTTAAGGTTAATTGACGGATGAGTTACAGCAGCCTGCTATTACTATAAAGCTGCAAAATCTGGTTCTGGCTAG
The DNA here is from genome assembly GCF_052327205.1 of Somniosus microcephalus. Classification (NCBI taxonomy): domain Eukaryota; kingdom Metazoa; phylum Chordata; class Chondrichthyes; order Squaliformes; family Somniosidae; genus Somniosus; species Somniosus microcephalus. The sequence goes on from NC_141008.1 coordinate 16,721,167, forward strand.
TCCAAGCCATTGTGCTTTGTGATTCGTGCTATATAGCAAGAAGAATTTTTGATTCATTCTTTAGTTCTCCATCTGTACAATATGTGCCATTTCTGGGGAAAAGCATAGGTAATGTTCCCTAGGGCCTGGCCAGGCTGTCTGGTAACCAGGCACGAGTAAGTACAGAAATGTAATTCAAGGTAACTTAGCTCTTTGCCTGTAATGAAAAGACACATGGGATGATTGTAAAAACATCATGAGAATTCACTGGGTAAAGACATTTTTAAACATATTGGTTGTGTGCTTAGTTTTTAATTAGATTAGAAACTTATGAAATGTTTATATCATGATAATGTAACACGATCAACTCCATTTAACATATCACCAAGTTTTCCTCCACTGAATTACAATAGTTAGTATTTTTAACCCCTCCGCCAGGTATTCTGTAAACCATTAGGGAACAATAAGGCCAATCATGTGATGTTCTCAGCATTGGTGCACTTCCAGCAAGAGTAGACTATCTCACCCAAACCGCTGCTACAAAAATTTGTAATTTTTTTTTAGATGGCATGCCAATAGCATACAAGAGCCTCATATACCTTCTCATTAAATAATACTACGAGTTGATTAGGCGCTGAATGTTGTGAGATACCACATTCCATCCAATTCCCCACAGTCTCGTGGACATTTTTTTACCACTCCAACACTCCCAGTAACTGGCAAACTCCGTCCTCTTCCACCCTAAAACGCGGCTCCAAGCTTCTCCCTTTTCTCCCTTCAAAGCATTATTTCCATCATCTCCCCCTTCCTTCTCCTCTTCACTGCCATCCACTCCCCTTCTTTCACTGCCATGCATCTCCTACTCTCCCCTCCCATTCTTTCCCTCCCCTCCCACTCCTATCTGAGTTTGATGTCTAATGCATTAGACAGGTTCCTGTTTTCTCTCTGTATGTCTCCTGTGTATAATGTACACATTGAGAGGAGACAGCACACTCTTTGGTGCATTAGCTACCAGACTGGGAAGAGTGGGAACTGGTGGAGGAGAGGAGTGCCTGGCTGTACTTTTTGTCTGTAAATGCTACTGTGTGAATCGTACCCCCAAATACCAACAGTTGGCATGTATATGAATGATAATGTTGTCTGTCTTGGCCTGATGCCTGAAAGTTCATCTATAGATCAACACCAAGATGGTTAGTCTGCAACCTGTTTTCCTACTTTACTGTCACACATAGTCAGACTTGTATTAGAAAAGAATAAAACATGAAAAAGATGACACACATAAAAACAGCAAACTGTACTTGTACAGTATTCTGACATCAGATATAAAATTGTATTACATTTGGCTCCTTTACTAACTAAGAAAGCATGTAACTCTTTCACTATTTTTGGTATGACCCCACAGATGGTGCTGCATTCTGGAAAGGTTCCACTGGAATTTCACTGCGATACACACAAGTCTATTGTGTCCTTTAGCACAAAAACAAACAAACACCTCCAAATAGTTTAAATGAACTCTCCTAATTGGATTCAATCAAATATCATTCCACAGCTTTAGATCTCAAATGTTAGAGTACTCTCCAGTGGCTGGAGTCATACCTGGCACAACGGAAGATGGTCTGATTGTTGGAAGCCATTCATCTCAGCCCTGGGACATTGCTGCAGGAGTTCCTCAGGGGAGTGTCCTAGGACCAACTATCTTCAGCTGCTTCAGCAATGACCTTCCCTCTGTCATAAGGTCAGAAGTGGGGCTGTTTGTTGATGATTGCACTGTGCTCAGTTCCAAGAGCAATTCCTCAGATAATGAAGCAGTCAATGCCCACGTGCAACAAGACCTAGATAACATCCAGGCTTGAGCGATAAGTGGCAAGTAATATTCGTGTTGCACAAGTGCCAGGCAATGGCCATCTCCAAAAGGAGAGTCTAATCACCTCTGCTTGACATTCAATGGCATTACCATTGTCGAATCCCCCACCATCAACATCCTGGGGGGTCACCCTTGACAGATATTCAACTGGATCAGCCACATAAATGCTGTGGATACTAGGCCAGTGGCTGGGTATTCTGCGGTAAGTGGCTTACTTCCTGATTTGGGTGCAGCTGCAACAATACTCAAGAAGCTCGGCACCATCCAAAAGCAACTTGCATTTATACAGCGCCTTTAACGTAGTTAAAACATCCCAAGATGCTTCACAGGAGCGTTAAATACAGAATTTGGCACCGAGCCATATAAAGAGATATTAGAACAGGTGAACAAAAGCTTCGTCAGTGATGTAGGTTTTAAGGAGCGACTTAAAGGAGGAGAAAGAGGTAGAGAGGCGGAAAGGGATAGGGAGGGAATTCCGGAGCTTAGGGCCGAGGCAGTTGAAGGCACGGCCGCCAATGTGGAGTGATGAAAATCAGGGAGGCGCAGGAGGCCAGGCTTTGAGGAGTGCAGAGATCTTAGAGGGTTGTAGAGCTGGAAGAAGTTAGAGGGATAGGAAGGAGCCAGGCCATAGAGGGATTTGAACACAAGGATGAGAATTTTAAAATCAAAGCATTGCCAGACTGAGAGCGAATGTAAGTCAGCAAACAGGGGTGGTGGGTGAACAGGACTTGGTGCGAGTTAGGATATGGGCTCAAGATTACGGAGGGTGGAAGGTGGGAGGAGAGCATTGGAATAGTCAAGTCTGGAGGTAACAAAGGCATGGACAATGATTTCAGCAGCAGATGAGCTGAGGCAGGGGCTGAGACGGGCGATATTACGGATGTGGAAGTAGGCAATCCTTTTGATGGAGAGGATATGGGGTTGGAAGCTCAACACAGTGTCAAATAGGAGGCCAAGGTTACGAACAGTCCAGTTCAGCCTCAGACAGTGGCCAGGGAGGCGGATGAAGTTGGTGGCTAGGGAACGGAGTTAGTGGTGGGCGGGTGAAAATAATGGCTTCACAATACAGGAAACTCTTTGGTATCCGGCACCGACGGGACCGGGATGATGCCGGTTGATTAAACATTCCGGATGATGGAGAGGGTTATCTACCGAGGCTATTTTTAACAAACAAAAATTTAAAAAATCAAGAAATGTGCAGTACAGGAAACTTTCGTTTAACTGGAGGTTAAATGTCCGGAAAGCTCTATCCTCCGGCAAAATTCAGGAGTCGGTTCAGATAAGTTTTTTTACTTCTCGTTGCTTTTTATCTCCAGTCATGGCTCTGCAAGGTCTAGCTGAAGCTGTTGCTTAGCTACAGAGACGCTTGCAAGCTACGCCGACTGTTTTGAAGCTGTTGCTAAGCAGCAGGGTTTGTTGCTTCACACGGAGCTCAGAAGCTCCGTATGTTTTAACATTAGCACTGGTTTCTCCGGCAGTTTTGATGGAACGGCAACAGCTCGGTCCCGTCAGTGCCGGATACCAGAAAGTTTCCTGTATACAGTAATTGGGTACTCACATACAGAATGTTGTGTTAAATGGATGGTGGAAGATGCTTGATTAAGTACAATACTGCCAGTTGAGGGTAATCCATAACTCTTTAATTACTTAACAGTAAAACAAAACTTATACAGTAAACAACTGTATACAGCGCGGGAGATTCAGACTCCTGGTATTGTGGTGTTCCGACTTCCGACAGCGCCAAGAAGCCGAGTAGTGGCAGTTTGGAGAACTACCCCCACTGACTAACTCGGCTACCGCGGGGGACTCGGCAACATTGCCGGTTATTGAGGTGTTGTTTTCGGAGTGAGAATTTTGCCGGTTAATAGAGAATTCCGGATATTTAGGTGCCGTTAAAATGAGAGTTTCCTGTATCGGGGTCAGGCAGCAAAGCTCATTTTCCTCTCAAGTCCAGAAGCACTGATACCAATAGCAGTGGCCCTTCTGCCACGCTGGCTCTGTTCCTCACTGACCTGCACTCACCAACTGAGCCATAGTGGATCTTGAGTTCAAGTATTCATTCATAGTTAACCAATATTAAAACTCCTAGAATTTCCTCAAGTGTCATACTGCATCCTAGCTTATTCCCTTGAGCAAGTGACCAACATTTGCATTCTATAAGATGTAGATCAACTGCTGTAAAGTTTGCCAAGTTTATTGTGGTTGGCTTTGGGAGATTTTCAATATTACTGTAATTTTTCTTGAATGGAAAATTTTAATAATTATAAGAAATTATTTTGATGTGGGACTTCTTGCTCAAAAGATGAACAGTTAAAAGGCAAAGCACTCGCTAATTAACAGTCAACTACATTTGGTTTCTTATAGAGTACCTCAAATTAATGAATGCAGAAAACAATATATATGGTATCAAACCTGGTTAGCAACATAGGAATGCTTTTAGCATTTTACTGAAATTGGGAGAGTACAGATTTCTTGAAGGTGGGTGGATAAGTCAATCTGCTGAACCAATTGAAATTGGTGGAAACCAGTCTTCCGTTGAGCTTTCTTCTGCTTTCTGCAAATATCAAATCGTTTTCCAAGATATTTACCAGTGGCTTTCTTTTTAACTTATATAATCTGTGCTGCCATTAAGTGGAAGACTCATAAAATTGGCAACAACAGTATATTTAGTATGTTCAAATGTTAAGCTGTGTTTTAAACGAACCTTACCAGCCAATGTACGACACTATTAAAATCAGACAGTCCTATTAGCTTGTAGTTAATCATACCGTTGCTGCAGATTGCTGTGAGTAGTTTAATATCATAGGATTACATAAGATATACGGCACAGAAACAGGCCATTCGGCCCAATCAGTCCATGCCGGCGTTTATGCTCCACTCGAGCCTCCTCCCGTCTTTCCTCATCTACATCTATCAGCATAACCCTCTATTCCCTTCTCCCTCATATGCTTGTCTAGCCTCCCTTAAATGTATCTATACTTTTTGCTTCAACCACTCCCTGTGGTAGCAATTTCCACATTCTCACCACTCTTTGGGTAAAGACGTTTCTTTTCAATACCCTATTGGGTTTCTTGGTGACTATCTTATATTGATGGCCTCTAGTTTTGCTCTTCCCCACAAGTGGAAACATTCTCTCTCTATCCACTCTATCAAAACCTTTCATAATTTTAAAGACCTCTATGAGGTCACCCCTCAGCCTTTTTTCAAGAGAAAAGAGACCCAGCCTGTTCATCCTTTCCTGATATGTATACCCTCACATTTCTCGTATCATCTTTGTAAATCTTCTCTGCACCCTCTCCAGTCCCTTTATATACTTTTTATAATATGGTGACCAGAACTGTACGCAGTACTCTTTTTAAGTGTGGTCTAACCAAGGTTTGATATAGGTTTAGCATAAATTCCCTACTTTTCAATTCTATCCCTCTAGAAATAAACCCTAGTGCTTGGTTTGCTTTTTTTTATGGCCTTGCTAACCTGTGTCGCAACTTTTAGTAATTTGTGTATCTGTACTCCGAGATCCCTTTGTTCCTCTAGCCTACCTAGACTCGCACCCTCCAAGTAATAAGTGACCTCCCTATTCTTCCTACCAAAATGTAATACCTCACATTTATCTGTGTTGAACTTCATTTGCCAATTATATGCCCATTCTGCAAGTTTATTAATGTCCTCCTGTAATTTGTTGCAGTCCTCCTCAGTATTGACTATCCCCCTCAATTTGGTGTCATCTGCAAATTTAGAAATTGTGATTTGATTCCAAATTCTAAATCATTAATATAAATTGTGAACAACAGTGGTCCCAGCTGTGATCCTTGTGGAACGCCACTACCCACCTTCTGCCACTCTGAATAGCTACCCTTTACCCCTACTCTCTGCTTTCTGTCTTGAAGCCAGCTAGCTATCCATTCTGCTACTTGTCCCCTGACTCCGCATTCTCTAGCCTTTGCTCATCAGTCTATTATGGGGTACCTTATCGAAGGCCCTTTGAAAATCTAGATAAATTACATCTACTGCATTATCATTGTCTACTCCCTCTGTTACCTCTTCAAAAAATTCAATGAGGTTGGTCAAACAAGACTTTCCCTTTTGAAATCCATGCTGACTGTTCATTACTATGTTTTTGGTTTGTAGATGTTCTTCTATTATCTCCTTTAGTAGGGATTCCATTATTTTTCCTACCACTTAAGATGGCTGGTCTATAATTCCCTGGACATGTTCTATCCCCCTTTTTAAATATAGGTATTACGTTAGCTATCCGCCAGTCCTCCGCACTATACCTTTTTCTAACAAATTATTAAAGTATGTCTAGTAATGCCTCTGCTATCGCTTCCCTAAATTCTTTTAAAATGCATGGATGCAATCCATCTGGACCAGGGGTTTTATCCTCTTTGAGTTTAATTAGTTTATTTAATTTTTCCCCTCTTTATTTTAAATGCACTTATCTCATTACTAATCTCATCATCCAATGTCATGGCCACCTGTTCTATCTCCCTGGTAAATACTGAAGCAAAATAATGATTTAATATTTCTGCCATCTCTCTATCGTTATCTGTGGTATTATCCTGTCTATCACTTAATGGTCCTATTCCCATCCCAACCGTTTTTTATTGATGTGACTGTAAAATATTTTTCTATTTTTTTATGTTCCTTGATAATTTAATTTCATGGTTCCTCTTTGCATTCCTAATTTTTTTGATTTCTCTCCGAATCTCTTCATATTCTCCCTTATCATGCACCCCCTTGCTGTCTATGTACTTAATGTATGACCCTTTCCTTACCTTCAATTGTTCCCTTCTGGCTTTATTCATCCATGAAGTCTCATTAGTGTTTAGTTTGTTCTTTCCTTTTAGCGGAATATACTGTTCCTGCACTCTGTTGAACACCATTTTAAATGTTTCCCATCGTTGTTTGCCAATATTGTTGCCCATTTTATTTTCTCAAGTTCTATTCTCAGCCCCTCAAAATCAGCTTTTCTCCAATCTATTACCCTGGTTTTCATCATACTTATGTCCTTCTCAATTATCATCTTAAAGCGTATTATATTATGGTCACTATTGCCTAGATGTTCCCCTACCTTTACTTCTCTTATCTGCTCTGGTTCATTCCCCATTACTAGATCCAATAGCGAATCCTCCCTTTTTGGACTTTTTACATACTGAGTTAGAAAGGAGTCCTGTACATATTGTAGGAACTCTATTCCCTTATCCCCTTTACATAAGAACATAAGAAATAGGAGCAGGAGTAGGCCATTCGGCCCTTCGAGCCTGCTCTGCCACTCAATCAGATCATGGCTGATCTTCTGCCTCAACTCCATTCACCGGCCCTATCGCCATATCCCTTAATGCCCTTACTAGTCAGAAATCTATCGACTTCTGTTTTGAATATACCCAATGACTGAGCCTCCACAGCCCTCTGGGGTAGAGAATTCCAAAGATTCACCACCCTCTGTGTGAAGAAATTTCTTCTCATCTCAGTCCTACCTCTTCTGTCCAATTAATATCGGGGTAGTTGAAATCCCCCATGATTATTATTCTATGTTTTTTCCCATTTCCCTAATTTGTCTGCATACTTCTTCCTCCACCTCCCTTCCACTATTAGGTGGTCTGCAGACTACACCTATTAGTGTGATTGATCCTTTATTATCTTTTATCTCTATCCATATGGATTCTATTTTTGTCTTGCTGATAGCTGCATCACTTTTTTCTACTGCCATTATGTTATCCCTAATAAGTACAGCTACTCCACCTCTCCTTTTTCTCTCTCTATCTTTTCTAAATATGTTATACTCTGTAAATATGTTATACCCTGCAATGTTTAATTCCCTGTCCTGAGGTTTCTGTAGCCATGTCTCAGTAATCCCTACTATGTCTGGTTCCTCACAACGCATGATTGCCTCCAGCTCCCCTGTTTTATTTTTATTACGGGCACTGTGTATTGCTGTACAAACAGTTTAACTCATTTTTAATAGGATTTCCTCTCACTTTATGTTTAACCATCTTTTTAGACTCCTGTTCTATAACTCTATTTATTCTCTTGCCATCAAAATCCTCCCTTACTTTATTCTTTCCTATGCTCTATTTTCCTGTTTTGTTTATAATTAGGCTGGTTACGTTTCTTTTAGATCCCTCCTCCCCACCCGCCCACCCCCCATCTTACTAGTTTAAAGCCTTTGCCACCTCCCTATTTACCTTTTCCACTAGGACACGGTTCAGGTGGAGCCCGTCCCATCGGTACAGCTCCTTCCTGGTCCAGAACTGGTGCCACTGTCCCATGAAAAGGAACTTCTCTTTCCAACACCAGCCCTTTAGCCACGTGTTAATTCTGCTGATCTGTCTGCTTCTTTGCCAATTTGCACGTGGCTCGGTCAATAATCCAGAGATTATTACCCTCGAGGTTCTGCTTTTTAATTTAGAGCCTAACTCCTGAAACTCTTTCAGCAGGACCTCCTCCCTGTTCCTACCTATGTCGTTTGGTCCAGCATGGACCACGACAACTGGATTTACCCCCTCCCTTTCCAAGTTCCTCTCCAGCCGCCGTCAGATATCCCTTACCCTGGCAACACACCCTTCAGGATTCTCGTTCTTGGCTGAAGAGGACGTTATCTATCCCCCTAATTATAGAGTCCCCTATCACTGCCACGTTTCTATTCTGCTCTCCCCCCTTGGACAGCCTTCTGAGCCACGGTGCCTTGGTCTGCATTGTGGCTGTCCTCCCTGTTCTCCTTGTCCTCATAGGTAGCGAGTCATCGCACCAACGCTCTTCTCGATCTTTCTTGCTGCAATGCTCCATCTCACCCTCAGTAAGCTCCCACTGGAGTGGAGCTAATTTACAGAACAAATGGGAAACTGTTCAACCTCCGTCGCCTCCAGTCCAGATCCAAGGTCGTCCCATCCTCTGTTGTCGAATTACAGTATGCAGAAGATGCTTGCGTCTGCGCTCACCCGGAGGTCGAACTCCAAACCATCGTCAACACCTTCACCGAAGCGTACATAAGAACATAAGAACATAAGAAATAGGAGCAGGAGTAGGCCAATCGGCCCCTTGAGCCTGTTCCGCCATTCAATAAGATCATGGCTGATCTGATCCTAACCGCCAATCTACTATCACAGAACCATCTCCTGAATCTAACAGAATTAGACTCACGAAATAGGAGCAGGATCAGGCTACACGGCCCCTGGGCCCGCTCCGCTACCCACAGGGCCATGTCGGATCCGAACCTAGACCCATGTCCAAATTCCTGCCCGCTCCCCGTAACCCTTAATTCCCTTTACTTCTAGGAAACTGTCTATTTCTGTATTAAATTTATGTAATGATGTAGCTTCTACAGCTTTTTGGGGCAGCATATTCCATGGACCTACCACCCTCTGAGTGAAGTAGTTCCTCCTCATCTCAGTTTTGAAAGAGCAGCCTCTTATTCTAAGACTATGCCCCCTAGTTCTAGTTTCACCCATCATCGGGAACATCCTCCCCGCATCCACCTGATCCAACCCCTTCACAATCTTATATGTTTCAATAAGATCGCCTCTCATTCTTCTGAACTCCAATGAGTAGAGTCCCAATCTACTCAACCTCTCCTCATATGTCCATCCCCTCATCCCCGGGATTAACCGAGTGAACCTTCTTTGTACTGACTCGAGAGCAAGTATGTCCTTTCTTAAGTATGGACACCAAAACTGTACGCAGTATTCCAAGTGCGGTCTCACCAATACCTTGTACAACTGAAGCAATACCTCCCTATTTTTATATTCTATCCCCCTAGCAATGAAAGCCAACATTCCATTGGCCTTCTTAATCACTTGCTGCACCTGCATACTAACCTTTTGAGTTTCGTGCACCAGGACCCCCAGATCCCTTTGTACTTCAGTACTTTCCAGTTTCTTGCCATTAAGATAATAACTTGCTCTACGATTTTTCCTGTCAAAGTGCATAACCTCACACTTTCCAGTATTGTATTCCATCTGCCAAATCTCTGCCCACTTACTTAGCCTGTCTATGTCCCCTTGCAGGTTTTTTATGTCCTCCTCACTCACTACTTTCCCTCCCATCTTAGTATCATCTGCAAACTTTGATATGTTACACTCGGTCCCCTCCTCCAAATCGTTAATATAGATTGTAAAGAGTTGGGGACCCAGCACTGACCGCTGCGGAACACCACTAGTTACTGATTTCCAGTCTGAGAATGAACCATTTATCCCAACTCTCTGCCTTCTGTTAGATAGCCAATCCTCTATCCATGCCAGAATATTACCCCCAATCCCGTGATTTTTTATCTTAAGCAATAATCTTTTGTGTGGCACCTTGTCAAATGCCTTTTGGAAGTCTAAATACACTACGTCCACTGGTTCCCCTTTATCCACCCTATATGTTACTTCCTCAAAGAACTCCAGCAAATTTGTCAAACATGACTTCCCCTTCATAAAACCATGCTGACTTTGTCCTATTAAATTATGATTATCCAAATGTCCTGTTACTGTCTCCTTAATAATGGACTCCAAAATTTTACCTACCACAGATGTTAGGCTAACCGGTCTATAGTTTCCAGCCTTCTGTCTACTGCCCTTTTTAAATAAGGGTGTTACATTAGCAGTTTTCCAGTCTGCCGGGACCTTTGCTGAGTCCAGGGAGTTTTGGAAAATTATTACTAATGCATCCACAATCCCTACCGCCACTTCCCTCAAGACCCTAGGATGTAAGCCATCAGGTCCAGGTGATTTATCCGCCTTGAGTCCCATTATTTTACCGAGTACCACTTCCTTAGTGATTTTGATCGTGTTTAGCTCCTCCCCCCCCCCCCCCCCCCCATAGCCCCCTGTTTGTCCAGTGTTGGGATATTCTTAGTGTCCTCTACTGTAAAGACTGATACAAAATATTCATTCAGTATTTTTGCCATCTCCATACTTCCCACCATTAATTTCCCGGTCTTATCCTCTAAGGGACCAACATTTACTTTAGCCACCCTTTTTCTTTTTATATAACTATAAAAACTCTTACTATCTGTTTTTATATTTTTTGCTAATTTACTTTCATAATCTATCTTCCCTTTCTTAATCAATCTTTTTGTTATTTTTTGCTGTCTTTTAAAGTTTTCCCAATCCTCTATCCTCCCACTAGATTTGGCTACCTTATATGCCCTTGTTTTTAGTCGAATACTATCCTTAATTTCTTTACTTAGCTACGGATGGCTGTCTTTTCTTTTACACCCTTTTCTTCTCAGTGGAATATATATTTTTTGGAAGTTGTAAAATAACTCCTTAAATGTACACCACTGATCATGTATCGTCTTACCCTTTAATCTATTTTCCCAATCCACTCTACTCAATTCCGCTCTCATACCTTCATAGTCTCCCTTATTCAAGCTTAGCACGCATGTTTGAGATCCAACCTTCTCACCCTCTAATTGAATATGGAATTCAACCATGTTATGGTCACTCATTCCAAGGGGATCCTTTACTAGGACATTTTTAATTAATCCTGTCTTGTTACACAGGACCAGATCTAAGGTTGCTTGCCCCCTGGTCGGTTCAGTTACATACTGCTCAAGAAACCCATCCCTAATACACTCAATGAACTCATCCTCAAGGCAGCCCTGCCCAATTTGATTTGTCCAATTAATATGATAGTTAAAATCCCCCATAATTATAGATGTTCCCTTGTTACAAGCCTCAACTATTTCCTGATTGATACTCCGTCCAACAGAGTTGCAACTGTTCGGAGGCCTATAGACTACGCCCACTAGTGTTTTTTTCCCCTTATTATTCCTTATCTCCACCCAAACTGTTTCATTATCCTGATCTTTTGACCCAATATCATTTCTCTGTATTACAGTTATTCCTTCCTTTATTAACATAGCCACCCCACCTCCCCTTCCTTCCTGCCTGTCCTTCCTGATCGTTAAATAACCTGGTATGTTTAATTCCCAGGCATTGTCACCCTGCAGCCATGTTTCTGTAATGGCCACAAGATCATACCCATATGTAGTTATTTGTGCCATTAACTCGTCTATTTTGTTACGAATGCTACGTGTATTCAGATAGAGAACTTTCAAATATGTTTTGTGACACTTAGTTCCTGCTTTTGCCCTTTTTATTACTTTACCTTTTACTCCATACCTTCTGCCCCTTCCTGACACGCTCTGGTTTTTAATTTCCCCACTGCTACCTAAGTCTATGACCTTCTCTGTTGTCATTTTTATTATTTGCTCTCTAGGAACCTCCCCCCCACTAGTTAGTTTAAAGCCCTCTCTACAGCCCTAGTTATATGATCCGCCAGGACTCTAGTCCCAGCACTGGCCAAGTGAAGCCCGTCCCAACGGAACAGCTCCCTCCTGCCCCAGTACTGGTGCCAGTGTCCCAGGAAGCAAAACCCATTTCTCCCACACCAGTCTTTGAGCCATGCATTTAACTCTCTAATTTTATTTGTCCTAGCCAAATTCGCTCGTGGCTCAGGTAATAATCCAGAGACACCTAATCACGACCTTTGTCTCATGGACACTTAAAAGTCAGGTTTATTTGAGACTGTTAATCCTAAATGAGTCTGCTTGATCTGAATCTTTTGCCATTTATTTAGTAACACTTGTGATCCAGGTGAATGCGGTGCAAATTACAATCTCCTTAAATGTGGGACAGCTCTATGGTGTTGCACTTCACTGCAATCGAGAATACATGAAGTTTTATGTACACCCAATATTATTGTAGGTTTTCAAAGATCTAAGTGGCTTGATTTTATTTTAGTGTAAATTTTACCCAATTATCCTGTGATTGCGAAGATAGGAAGCCTTTCTTCCCGGGGCTCTGCTATGAGTTCCCCAGACACTATGAGGCTGGACAGCAATGACTCCTGCTTAGATCTCTTCCTTCCAATGAAAAAAGACTTAACTCCTCTGATTGGAAAATGTTTCTACTCTTTGCATTCACCGTCTGTATCAGGCGGTGCTGTGTTGGATGTCACAGGTTAGATGCAGAATAAAGCTTTTTCTAATCTGCCTTAATCCCATCAATAGAAGAGCATTCTTTACCATAGTAGTATGACATTCCTGTTTCGCATACCAATTCCCCTTGTAATCATTCTTTTTAATGCCAATCTTACCTCGGAAAGAAACAAGCTTAGAAAGCCCTTTTGTAAGATACTAATTAGTGTCGTTTTTGTTATGCATAGAAAGAGTCATGAGATATGAGCTGGTTTGCGAGTGAGTTCTGGTCAATACCATGAATGAGATATGGATCATACCTTGGAGCCCTTCATCACGTATTCTGTTTATGTGACACATTCACATCTGTTTGAGTATTTCAGTGTGCACACAGCACAACAGTTTTGCAAATTTTTTCTATTACCCTCTTTCTTTCATACCTGAATGTGTTGCAGCAATCCCACTACTAGTTGGGACCATGTCTGTGGGCCAAGCTAGTAAGGCCAACTGGCCCAGGGCGAAGATGCATCTCAACCCTAGCCCCAGCCCCAGCTGCCAGCCATTCCAGGATCTGACTTCAATATCCCTCCTAGCCGCAAGCCCCACCTCCTTCCTAGTTTAAAAAAAAATGTTTTCAGGATGTGGGCATGCTTACAAGGTGGCATTTATTTTCCATCCTCTGTCTCTGAGAAGGCTTTTGTGGCTCTTGACCTAGTCCTTTTGGTGATGCTATTCCCATGTTGGTGTTAGGTAAGGATTTCCAAGATATTGTTCCTGTAATGATGAAGGAACAACGATACATGTCCAAGTCAGAGTGGTGTGTAACTTGGAGGGGAACTTGCAGGTGATACGGCTCTTGTCCATGGTAGAGGCTGCGGGGCTGGGACATGCTGTTGAATTAAGCTTGGTGAGTTGCTGCAGTACATCCCGTATATAATACATTTTTCAGCCACATTGCACCATTGGTGGAGGGGGTAATTCAGTGGCAGGGGCACCGAGATGTTAGGCTTGTTGAGTGTTGTTGCGGCTGCACCCATCCGGGCAAGTGGTGTGTATTCCATCACACCACTGACTTGAGCCTCGTAGATAGGGGAGAGACTTTTGAGGGGTCAGGAGGTAAGCTACTCATTGCAGAGTACTCAGTCACTGTCCTGATTTTGTAGCCACAGTGTTGATAAGACTGGCCCGGTTCAGGTTCTGGTCACTGGTGCCCCACGACCTCCTTCCTATCCCAATCTCAAGATATCAATGGTTGGGGATTTGGCAATGGTGATGCTACTGAAGGTTGGGCCTTCTTGTTGGACATGATTATTGCCTGGCATTTAAGTTTTTTAAAATTCATTTATTGGATGTGGGCATCGCTGGCAATGCCAGCATTTATTGCCCATCCCTAATTGCCCTTGAGAAGGTGGTGGTGAGCTGCCTTCTTGAATCGCTGCAGTCCGTGTGGTGAAGGTACTCCCACAGTGCTGTTGGGTAGGGAGTTCCAGGATTTTGACCCAGCGACGATGAAGGATCAGCGATATATTTCTAAGTCAGGATGGTGCGTGACTTGGAGGGAGTGGTGTTCCCATGCGCCAGCTCTTGTCCTTCTAGGTGGAAGAGGTCGCAGGTTTGGGAGGTGCTGCCAAAGAAGAATTGGCGAGTTGCTGCAGTCTTGTAGATGGTACACACTGCAGCCACAGTACGCCGGTGAATGTTTAAAGGTATGTTTCTGTGATCAGTGATATAATGATGTTGATGAAGCAGGTGAAGGTGGTTGGGCTAAGGACACTTCATGAAAGAATTATTGAAGTAATGTACTGAGGCTGCGATGATTCACCTCTGACAACCAATATAATCTTTCTTTCTGTCAGGTGTGACTAACCACTCGAAGATTTTCTCTTTAATCTCTGTTAAACTCAGTTTTGCTAGGGTCCTTTGGTACCATACTTGATCAAATGCTGCTTTGATATCAAGGGCAGCAACTCGCAACACTGTTCTGGCATTCAGCTCTTGTGCCATGTGATGCCGTTGCTCAGTGGTAGCACTCTCACCTCTGAATCAGAAGGTCGTGGGTTCAAGTCCAACTCCAGATCGTTGACCACATAATCTAGGCTGACACTCCCGTGCAGTAATGAGATGTTAAACTGAGGCCCCTCTGCTCTCTCAGGTGGATGCTAAAGATCCCATGGCAATATTTGAAGATTAGGGGAGTACTTCCCGATATTGTGGCCAATATTTATCCCTCAACCAACATCACTAAAATATTTGGTTATTTATCTCATTGCTGTTTGTGGGACCTTGCTGTGTGCAAATTGGCTGCTGTGTTTCCTACATTACAACAGTGACTACACATCAAAGTACTTAATTGGCTGTAAAGCACTTTGGGATGACTTGAGATTGCAAAAGGTGCTATATAAATGCAAGACTTTCTTTAAGTCTTTCTTTTGCAAGACTGAGATGAGGTCTTGAGCTGAGTGGCTTTGGCAGAACCCAAACTGAGCATCATGAGTAGAATTTGCCTGATGGCATTATTACTGACTCCTTCCAGTTATTTACAGGGAAAATACACAAAAGGCTTAGTTAGGGGAGCCTTTATTTCCAATTTATAGAAATTGTAATTCAAGTAAAACATTTCTTGGAAAAGTAATTTAATGCATTTATCAGCTTGTGACTGTATGTAATACAGCAGTTACATTCTGTAATGATCAGAATATGCTTTATAGATATTTTCTATCTTAAGCATATTTTGCAAGATGAGAAGGAATTGGCAGAGTACAGTACTTGATGCTGAAAGCCAGCTGATACACATTAGTAGTGCTGGCACTGAACAAGCATGTTTTGCTGTTGGAATCACCTTTGTTTTAGGTATTTCAGTATGTCAACAAATAACTAGCTGAATGCTATGACATACATATTGTTAAAATGTTGGCTGTCTGTCATTATGATACTGTGGCTGCAAATTGAATTGACAGCGACTTGTTAGTATAGGAAATGCTCTATTTCCCTAACACTTCTTCACTTTGATTAGATTGAAAAAGTACCACCTGGCTTAAATTACATTTATTTAAAGAATTAATTCTTGAAGAAATCTGATTCCTAATAGTATCCTAATTACATACTTTATAGTATTCGATATGACTTTATCCAGAATCTATACATCTATATCTATTTGTTATATATTAAATTTGGTACATGGGGTGTGGGAGTCATTAAAGGCTCATAAGTACCTGCAGCAGTACTTGTTACTTGTAGGTGGCACTTTTCAATGTTAAAGGTGTCACATTGTGTCAAACGATAGCTGCTACTGTATATTATAATGAAGGTATAGATCTAGATCTAGTGTTAAAGGGTTAAATTATGAGGACAGACTTGGTTTGTATTCGATTGAGCATAGGAAGATTGAGAGGCGATCTATTCGAGGTATTTAAAATGATAAAAGGTTTGATAGGGTAGAAACAGAGAAACCATTTCCTCTTGTGGGGGAATCAAGAACAAGGGGGAATAATCTTAAAATTAGAGCCAGTCCATTCAGGAGTTAAATCATGAAGTACTTCTTCACACAAAGGGTAGTAGAAATCTGGAACTCTCTTTCCCCCAAATGGCTGTGGATGTTGGGTCACTTGAAACTTTCAAGATTGAGATCGATAGATTTTTTGTTGGGTAAGGGTATCAAGGGAAATGGAGCCAATGCGGATAAATTGAATTGAGGTAAAGATCAGCCGTGATCTAAGTGAATGGCGGAGCAGGCTCGAGGGGCTGAATGGCCTGCTCCTGTTCCTATGTTCTTATGTTCATCTAATCCAGAGGCCATTTACTTAGCAAATAAGTACTGTATATATTGTGTACTAGAAGAAGTAATAAACACTTTACCTGAATTAGTAACAACTGGACAATGTAAGTTATGGTACATACCAGTTAATAAACTCTTAACAGGAATAAATAGAAACATTTATTCAGACATTGATTAATTTCTCCCCATATCGAGGTGCTGAATCACATTGGGATACAGTTTTGTCACCTGTCACTTTATCTGAGCACAGGTACAGTGAGTATTGATGGACAGCAGGAACTGGAACTGAAACCAATCCTGTTCTCACCAGATGTCCACATACACTCTTTTCACCAGGGATTGGTATTGGGACCTTGGCTGATTTTTCCCTTCACTAGCTCAGGACAATTGTAGTGGTCCTACCACCACCCCAACAGACATAGAATTACGTAGAATATACTGCACAGAAACAGGCCATTTGGCCCAACTAAACTGTGTTGGTGTTTATACTCCACATGAGTCTCCTTCCATTCCATCCACCTCATCTCAGCCTTTCAGCATATCTTTCTATTTCCTTTTCTCTCATATACTCGTCTAGTTTCCTTTTAAAAACCTCTAAGCTATTTGCATCAGCCAGTTCCTGTGGTAGCGAGTTCCACATTCTAACCACTCTTTGAGTAAAGAAATGTCTCCTTATTTCCCTATTGGATAGTAACTATCTTGTATTTATGGCCCCTAGTTTTGGATTCTTTCACATGTTGAAGCATTGTCTCGACATCTACCCCATCCAACAAATTCATAATTTTAAAGACCTCTATCGGGTCTCCTCTAACGCTTCTCTTTTCTAAAGAAAAAAGCCCCACCCTGTTCAATCTTTCCCAACAGCTTTATTCTCTCAGTTCGGGTACCACCTTTGTTCACCTTTTTTGCATTTTCCAGTGCTTCTATGTCCTTTTTATAGTATGGAGACCAGAACTGTGCACTTAAGTGCTACCTGACCAGGGTCCAATACAAGTTTAATATAACTTCACTACTTTTGGATTCTATACCCCTAGAAAAAAGTGCTGTGTTAGCATTTTAAATTGCTTTGCTGACCTGCGATGCTGCTTTTAATGATTTGTTCACCTGTATCCCGAAATACCTTTGCTCCTCTACCCTGTTCAGTTTTTGATTTTCTAAGATGTAGGTGATGTTTGTTTTTCCTACCAAAGTGCATCACCTCACATTTATCAATGTTATCAGGTAACTTGGCACAGACAACAACAACAACTTGTATTTATATAGCACCTTTAACGTAGGAAAGTGTCCCAAAGCACTTCACATGAGTATCATAAAACAAAATTTGACACCGAGACATTAAAGGAGAAATTAGGGCAAATAGAGGTAGGTTTTAAGGAGCGTCTTAAAGGAAGAAAGAGAGGTAGAGAGAGAGAGAGGTTTAGGCAGGGAATTCCAGAGCTTCGGGCCTAGGCAACAGAAGACACGGCCACCAATGGTTTAGCGATTATAATTAGAGATGCTCAAGGGGGCAGAATTAGAGGAGCACGGATTATCGGGGGGGGGGGGTTGTGGGGCTGGAGGAGATTACAGAGATAGGGAGGGTCAAGGCCATGGAGGGATTTGAAAACAAGGATGAGAATTTTGAAATCGAAGCGTTGCTTAACCGGGAGCCAATATAGGTCAGCGAGCACAGGGGTGATGAGTGAACGGGACTTGGTGCGAGTTAGAACATGGGCAGCTGAGTTTTGGATGACCTCAATTTTACATAGGGTAGAACGTGGGAGGCTGGCCAGAAGTGCGTTGGAATAATCAAGTCTAGACCAGGGATTGAACCCAGGTAATGTATTACCTGTTGAACCATTGGAGGCATGGCTAAACCTCATGGGGGGAAAATTGGGTTGTTTAGCGCTTCCCATTAGCGTCTCCGGGGGCGCTAACTGGGCGTTAACGACTTACCGCCCAAGCATGGCGATTTTACCGCCACCCGCGAAATTGACCTGGCGCTTTGCGGTGGCACTAAACACTACCGCTACGATCTCCTGCACCTGGAGATCATGACGTCATCGAAGTGCATAGCGCCCTGGGCCAGAAATTGATTCTTGCTCTCTGCCTTAGCGCCTGCCGCTAGGAACAACTGGTAGAGGGGGATGTTTTGCAGTCGGCAAGGAGCTGGGGGAGCGCTATTTAAAGGCGTGCGCTTCCTATTTTATCCTGTTGGCAAAATATTCTGCATATGCAGGTTGAGAGAGGCGCCTGGAGACATTTAATGCTGTCCTACAAGCAGTTTTGTTCCTCACCAACACTTTTCAGGTTCCCATTTCTCTGAGCTTTATATTTACCATATTTACAAGATTAAATGGGGGCTGTACTAACTCAGGGCGTCGTCCTCCAGCTTCACCTTCGGAGGCAGCAGAGGCGCAGAGAGAGAGTGGCACACGTGGCCGGAGGGAGGAGGGCCTCTGTGTAGGAGACTTTACCCTCCCGGGGTATTCCGGGAGCAATTCTCCTACATTAATTTGTCTGAGGAGCAGTGTTTCAGAAGGCTGCGCTTCAGCAAGGAGGTGGTCACTGAGCTCTGCCACCTCCCGCAACCAGATTTGCAGCCTCAGCTCAGGACCAAGACATCTCTGTCGGTAGCAGTGAAGGTGACGGTGGCTCTGAATTTCTATGCCAGCGGCTCCTTCCAGGCTTCAACAGGGGATATTGTGAATGTCTCCAGTTCACTGTCCATTGCTGCATCTGGGAGGTCACAAATGCTCCCTACAAAAGGAGAAGGGAGTACATCTCTTTCCCCATGACCCGAGACAAGCAGCGTGAACGTGCATGTGGCTTCGCTAGGATAGCGGGCTTCCCCATGGTTCAGGGCGCCATTGACTGCACACATGTGTTATTGCGAGACCTCATGAAAATGCAGAGGTTTTCTGCAACCGCAAAGGCTTCCACTCTCTCAACGTCCAGTTGGTTTGCGACCACAGACAGCACATCCTTGCCGTCAGTGCCCGCTATCCTGGCAGCAGCTGCCAGACTGGTGTCCCAGACCTGTTCCAACCACTGCGTCAACCTCGTGGTTGGCTCCTCGGGGACAAGGGTTATTCACTCTGCACCTGGCTGGTGACACCACTCCGTAACCCCAACACTCCTGCTGAGCTCGCATACAATGAGAGCCATAGCGCCACCAGGAACCTCAGTGAACAGACAATCAGCGTCTTGAAGCAACGGTCCCGGTGTCTTGATCAGGGTTGCAAAATTCTGGGAATTTTTAAAAGAGGAAACTTTCCATGGGAATTTTTGGGAACTTATGGGAATTTTGAGTTTTTTTACACACTGATGGTTTTTGTCTCTGACCCTTATATTGGCCCAGAAATTCAGGTCGGGGTCTTCCCGCGGGTGCAAGCCCTCGACCTGCACTTACCTAACGTGCTGGCCGTTGAGCTGTGGGCCCCCGTGGGATTCTGATCCTGGGCCTCCTCCAACTGCCGGCGCGCAGTGCTTGCGTATCCCAGGGGCACAGTTAGATCGAAGCATCCCCTGGGATCATGGCCATGGAGAGCCAATGGTAGCAGGGAAATGCCCATTCATAAAATTGACAGGAAGAGCTGTCAAAACTATAAGTACTATAAGCCCCAAAACATAACTAAAACTTCAAATACATTTTTTTTTAATCACATTTTTAAAATAACTATAAATTACATAAAATAACTATTTTAAATAATAATTTAAATTTTTGAAAAAATTAATTACATTTTCTAATGGGGCTAAAAATATACTTTCCTTTCTTTAAAGTATTTAAAAATAATAAACTTGTGGAAAAAATGTTTTAATTTTAATTAATTCACCACTTACCTTGTTAAAAGCAGGCCTTGCACCTGCTTTTTAAAAGTGTAAATGCTGGAGACTTACCCTCCCGAAGAAAACTGGAAAAAAATCGTAAGTTCCAGGTGCACGCGTTCGACCTCTGAACCCCATTCCTTTAAGGGAACGGAAGTTCCGGTTTCCCGCACATGCGCAGTGCATGCACGAAACCGGCACTTTTGCTGGGCCTACGGGTGAGTACCCAGTGTGTACTCACCCGTGGAGACCCGAATTTCTGGGCCATTATGTTTGTCATCAAAATAGACATACTGTTCCATACAAATAAAAACAGGCTTTCAAAACTTTATTTAGGTTATAATTTTGAACTTTATTGAACCCCCACAAAAAAGACCCATCTAAAATAAAAAGAGCATCAGCTTATTTAGCCTCTAATTTGTCCTTATTTTGTCCCTTTGAGTCTTCTACTCATGAGTCTTCTGAATCTTCTACTCATCATTGCTCCTCCTGATTCTCTGACTCTGGCTCTGACGTGTCCATTTCCTCCTCTGTGTCACTGTCTAGCTGTGTGGTGGACACTTCTGTGTCTGGCTCAATAAGTTGTAGGTTCGCCCGGATAGCCACCAGTTTCTCCACTCTCTTGTTAGTCAGCCTGTTGCGCACCTTTGTATGCTTATTACCAAAAAGTGACCAGTTTCGTTCAGAGGCCGCTGATGAAGGTGGGATTTGGAGTACAGGTAGACTATCCTTTATCCAAAAACCTCGGGACCAGCCGTGTTTCGGTTTTAGGAAAATTTCGGATTTCGGAAGGTGCGCGAAAACACTTCGGTTTTCAGAGGTAATTCGGTTTTCGGGAGTGCGGATAAAGGATACACTATCCCTTATCCGGCAGCGTCGGGTCATGCTTTGCGCCACTTTCGGCTTTCAGAGGTTTTCTGGTTTCGGATGTGCGGATAAAGGCTGGTACACTTACGCTGAGCGATTTCGGTTTTCAGAAGTGCGGAAAAATGCTACACTATCCCTTATCCAGCTAGGCCTGTAAGTCGTGCGCCACTCTGGTCATGTCGTGCGCACGACTTACGCTGACCAAAAAAACCTTCGGTTTTTAGAGGGTTTTGGTTTTCGGAAGTCCGGATAAAGGGTAGTCTACCTGTATCACCGATGCAATGGGTGACAGGGCCTCAGATGCACAAAGTCCCTTCCACCAGGTATATGCACTGATAAGCTTGCATGATTCCCATATCCCATCCTCATTCCAAAGACCTTGCTTGGTAGAGAACTTTGCCAGACTTCCCAGAACTTTGCCCACATCCAGATTGAAGTGGCGTGAGAGGGTAGAAATCACACTGTAAGCGCTGTTGATCTGTTCTCCAGAAAGTATTGGTCTTCCAACATGCTTTGGGTCCAGCATGTATGCTGCAGCATGAATCGGCTTGACACAAAATTCCTGATGCATCTGTATGAATTGAACAATTGCCTTCTCCTCTGCTTTGAGCAGCAGGGATGTGGGTAGGGCAATGCTGATTTGTTCTTTTAAATCAGCAAAAAACCTGAGAACATCTGACAAGACAGCATCATCTCCTTCAATCTGAGCAATTGCAGATGCTACTGGTGAGAGTAGTTTAAGGCTGCTAACCACTCTCTCCCAAAACACATCATCCAACAATATTTTCTTGATGGTGGTTTCCATATCCCCAGACTGGGATATTGCCATTTCTTGCAGTGACTCCTTACCCTCCAGAAGGCTGTTGTACATTATGACAATGCCACCCCATCTAGTGTTGCTGGGCAGCTTCAGTGTGGTGTTCTTGCTCTTTGTCGTTTGCTTGGAGTTGTAGGTTGCTGCAACTACCTGTTTTCCCCTGACATACTTAACAACTTGCTTGGCTCTTTCGTACAGTGTTTCCATGGTTCTCAAACCCATGATGTCCTTGAGGAGCAGGTTGAGCCCATGAGCTGCACACCCAATAGACGTAATATGAGGGTAGGCCTCCTCCACTTGAGCCCAAGCAGCCTTCATATTCGCAGCATTGTCAGTAACTACTGCAAAGACCTTTTGTGATCCAAGATCGTTGATGACCACTTTCAGCTCATCAGCAATGTATGTGCCTGTGTGTCTGTTGTCCTTCGTGTCTGTGCTCTTGAAGAACACTGGGAGAGGAGTGGAGACGATGTAGTTTATGATTCCCTCCTCTCGAACATTTGACCACCCATCTGAGATAACTGCAACACAGTCTGCCATCTCTATCGTTTCTTTGAGCTTTCCTTGGACTCTGTTATATTCAGCCTCCAGCAAATAAGTAGACAAAGCATGTCTGGTGGGAGGACAGTGTGCAGGGCGAATAACATTGAAAAATCTCTTGCAGTACACATTGGCTGTGAGCATGAGGGGTGAGCCTGTCGCATATACAGCTCGAGCAAGGCACTCATCTGCATTCCTCTGGCTATGGTTATCCATTGTATCAAAGAATCTTCCAAGTGGGCCAGGAGTTGCTGATAAGGAGCCTGATGCTGAATGTGAAGCATCATCTTCTTGAATGGAAGCAGAGGAACTCTGGGCTGACTGCTGTGAGCTTTGAGTAAAGTTGTTGCATTTGGATAAATGCTGCTGCATCTTTGTGACATTCTTTACATATGACTTTGTACAGTGTTTGCACATGTACACAGTCTTTCCATCTTTAATGCCTGGGGTAAAATGCTTCCACACATCCGACGGTAAACGTGGCATTGTTCTATGCAGAGAAATAAAGGGCATTCGTCTCTGTGTCGAACTGCGGTCGATCAGCACGATTGCAACAGGGTGAGTAAATTTTTCCTGATGCTCCATGTGATGGAAGCATGACCTGTGCACGCATGATGCTACATCACCAATAGAGAGAGCTAATCGCTCATCCAACCAATCAGGACACATTTGTTCACAGTCACACACAAAACTTGTAATTATTAAAACAAGCCAAGTAAGAAGATAAACATATATTGATTAAGAAATTCCTTAATAATTAAGATTCCATCCCTATTAGTAATTTTAAGAGAGGACCTGTGAAAAAAAATGAAAGAAATACAAAAAAAAACAATATTATGCTAGCATGTGCTTTTTTGGGCAAAATTCCCAAGCTAAACTTCCCGTGGAAAATTTCCGGAAATTTACCGGAAACTTTCCACCCCTTCGCAACCCTAGTCTTGACCACTCTGGAGGAGCCCTGCAGTACTCTCCTGAACGAGTATCGCTTTTCATTGTTGTGTGCTGCATGCTTCACAACCTCGCAATTATGAGGACCCAGCCATTGTCTCCAGGGATTGGTGCACCACCTCAGGAGGAGGAAGAGGGAGAGGAGGAGGCGGAGGATGAAGAGCAAGATGAGCAGCACCAACGTGGGAGAGAGGCGCTCAATGTTGCCTCTGCAAGGGCTGTCCATGAACGCCTGATAAGACACTGCTTCTGATGAATGATAGAGAAGATGGCTTTTGGGATGAACAAGCACATCATCACAACCATCCCGCAGCCCCTATTGCCAGGCAAAGCTCCAATGAGTCAAATTAGCAAAGTTATGAAATTCTAATACATTTTTTTATTTATCTGACAAACTGTCTTATTTATTCAGCGCAAACAATAACAAACAAACACAACAATTCATTAACTAACAAAACTGGTTCTTACCACATCGAGATAAGTGTAAACAGAGTGAACAGTATATTAACATGAACATCAAACTTTGGGACAAACATTTCCCCCATTTGTTGGAGAATTTTTAGTTATTCGCCCTTCGAGAATGATTTCCATCCCTTGCACACTTCTCCCCTTCCCACCCTACTGCTCCTCCGTAATGTGGCCCCAGTGGCTGCAGCAAGGCTGGTGGAAGGCCGCTGAATGTTGGATCCAGAGACTGGAGATGGCCTTGAAGGACGCCCTCAACCAGCTCTGGGCCTGGAGGGCCCGGCTGCAGACTGCACCAACTCTGCATGGGCGGCAGCAGTCTGGGCCGGCTGGGTTACAGGCTGTGGTAAGTGCAATGGTGGAATGGCAGTGGTGGGAGCAGGAATGCTGTCATCCAGAGAGAGGACAGCACCTTCCTGCTCGACTGACACACTGCCACTCCCCCGGGGCAAAACTTCAGCATCCGGAGCAATCTGCTCGAGCACAGATTGCTGGCCTGCTGCGGCACCGTCAGATCCCCGGTGGCCTGTGAGCGACCCAGCAAGGGTGGCAGCAGTCAGCACTTGCTTGACATCAATCTGAGACTGCATGAGAGCAGTCTGACATTAGATGGCACCAGCCAATAACTCGATTGCTGCACTAAGCCGTTGCGTTGCGTCGGCCTGTGCTGCAGTAGATCCTGCCATCTGACCCATTACATGTGAATTGGGCTCTGGGCCCCCACGGTCTCCCTGTAATTCCACCATCCTCTGCAACGAGGCAAGGATGGGTTCAAGGGTTTGCGCACAGATGACAGCTGTGCTGGCGGCGGACTCCTCCATTCTCCTAGCCAGTGCATCCATGCTGTCGGGCACCCTTGCCATTGCACCCATGAGCTCTGTATGCATGCTCATTGTCTGAGTATTCATGGCCGCTATATCGAGGTCCTCATCTGGTCCTGTGCAGCGGAACTCGTGCGCACACTCACCCTCCGGGGAGATGGCCCCCGAGTTTCCCTTTCCCCATGGCATTGCTGCAGGCCGTTGGGTCCCGGAGCTTCACCCACATCAGATGCAAATCCCCTGCTCCCCTCCAGTGAACACGTGGCCCCAGTGTCGGATGTGTCGACCTCGGGAGACACAGGCGGTGCGGCTCTGGCTTCCTCTTCCTCCTCCTCTCCCGCGTCGCTGTCACTGGGAGGCTGAGGGACAGGCTGCTCAGCTGGTGGCATACTATCTGAAAGCAGGAAGGCACAAGAGTGGGTTTAACATGAGGGCAGGATGGGAGCAACGACTAGAGACAGTATCGTTAGATGGTAAGTGTAAAAGGCTGGTGTTGTGAGGGGGAAGTGGTATGTGAGCAGAGAAAGCTGATGAACATACCGTTGCTGTCCCTAAGGGGGTCGACCTCTCCAACGGCCACAGTGCTGACTACATGACTGGCAATCAGTCTGTGGATCTCTCCTCCAAATGTGTGAGGGGGTGCAGCTCCGCCTGTCCGTTGTTGCTCTCTCCAATTATGTGAGTGCGAGGTCAGCAGAGAGTGCTCTGGGTTTGGGGAAGTGTGAGAGTTCTTTAATTGTTATTTCTCCTTAATTCATTCTTGATAAGATTACTTAAGCAGTTTAAGTAAAGGGGAAAAGTTAAGTATTTGGGATTCTGTTGGTTTAAGAAGAGTAAAACAAGGTTACACTGCAGTAGGAGTAAATTGGCACAGCAGGCAGTGAAAACCAGTTTTCTAACCAATCAGCAGGGGTGACTCATTTGGCTGTAAACAAACAAACAGTATAAAAAGACCATTGCTAGTGCGAGGTCAGCAGAGAGTGCTCTGAGTTTGGGTAAGTGTGAGTTCGGGTAAGTGGTGTGTTAGGTGCTCTTTTCAAACTTTAACTCTGTGGGTTGCAGTTAATAAGGCCTTTCTGGTGCAGAGTGACTGTTGGTGAACCATTTAACTGGTGTAATTAGAGGAATGGATTTAATTTAAATCCAATAAATTAAAGGGGATACTAGCATCTATAATCGGGCAGAGGGTGTCCATAACTAACAATAAAAAATTTAATTAATTACATAGAATGGAGCAGGTGATGTGTTACTGTTGCGAGATGTGGGAGCCGGTGAACCCCATTGAGGCTCACGGTGATTACGTCTGTGACAAGTGTCTGCTGCTACAGGAACTCCAGCTCCGTGTTGATGAGCTGGAGTCTGAGCTTCAGACACTGCGACACATCAGGGAGGAGGAGAAGTACCTGGACTCTGTGTATCAGGAGGTGGTCACACCTATGAAGTTAATTAATTCAGATGTAGCCCATGGTCAGGGACAGGACGGTGTGACTACGAGTGAGGCAGCTACGGGGATCCAGGAGGTAGTGTTGGAGGAGCCGCAGCCCTTGCTCTTGTCCAACAGGTTCAAGGTTCTTACTCCCTGTGGGGACAGGAGCAGGGACTGCAGGGAGGATGAGCAACCTGGCCACAGCACCGTGGAACGGGGGGCCATTCAAGAGGGGGGAGTAAATAGAAATGTTGTAGTGGTAGGCGATAGTATTATTAGGGGGATAGATAGAGTTCTCTGCAGCCGAGAGCGAGAGTCCCGTAGGCTGTGTTGCCTACCCGGTGCCAGGGTTAAGGACATCTCCTCTGGGCTGGAAAGAAACTTGCAGTGGGAGGGGGTGGATCCAGTTGTCATGGTCCATGTTGGTACAAACGACGTAGATAGGACTAGGAAGCCGGTTCTGTTAAAGGAGTATGAGCAGCTAGGGGTCAAATTAAAAAACAGAACCTCAAGGGTAATAATCCCCACGAGCGAATTTGGCTAGGACAAATAAAATTAGAGAGTTAAATGCGTGGCTCAAAGACTGGTGTGGGAGAAATAGGTTTTGCTTCCTGGGACACTGGCACCAGTACTGGGGCAGGAGGGAGCTGTTCCGTTGGGACGGGCTTCACTTGGCCAGTGCTGGGACTAGAGTCCTGGCGGATCATATAACTAGGGCTGTAGAGAGGGCTTTAAACTAACTAGTGGGGGGAGGTTCCTAGAGAACAAATAATAAAAATGACAACAGAGAAGGTCATAGACTTAGGTAGCAGTGGGGAAATTAAAAACCAGAGCGTGTCAGGAAGGGGCAGAAGGTATGGAGTAAAAGGTAAAGTAATAAAAATGGCAAAAGCAGGAACTAAGTGTCATAAAACATATTTGAAAGTTCTCTATCTGAATACACGTAGCATTCGTAACAAAATAGACGAGTTAATGGCACAAATAACTACATATGGGAATGATCTTGTGGCCATTACAGAAACATGGCTGCAGGGTGACAATGCCTGGGAATTAAACATACCAGGTTATTTAACGATCAGGAAGGACAGGCAGGAAGGAAGGGGAGGTGGGGTGGCTATGTTAATAAAGGAAGGAATCACTGTAATACAGAGAAATGATATTGGGTCAAAAGATCAGGATAATGAAACAGTTTGGGTGGAGATAAGGAATAATAAGGGGAAAAAAACACTAGTGGGCGTAGTCTATAGGCCTCCGAACAGTTGCAACTCTGTTGGACGGAGTATCAATCAGGAAATAGTTGAGGCTTGTAATAAGGGAACATCTATAATTATGGGGGATTTTAACTATCATATTAATTGGACAAATCAAATTGGGCAGGGCTACCTTGAGGATGAGTTCATTGAGTGTATTAGGGATGGGTTTCTTGAGCAGTATGTAACTGAACCGACCAGGGGGCAAGCAACCTTAGATCTGGTCCTGTGTAACGAGACAGGATTAATTAAAAATGTCCTAGTAAAGGATCCCCTTGGAATGAGTGACCATAACATGGTTGAATTCCATATTCAGTTAGAGGGTGAGGAGGCTGTATCTCAAACAAGTGTGCTAAGCTTGAATAAAGGAGACTTTGAAGTTATGAGAGCGGAATTGAGTAGAGTGGATTGGGAAAATAGATTAATGGGTAAGACGACACATGATCAGTGGTGTACATTTAAGGAGTTATTTTACAACTTCCAAAAAATATATATTCCACTGAGAAGAAAAGGGTGTAAAAGAAAAGACAGCCATCCGTGGCTAAGTAAAGAAATTAAGGATAGTATTCGACTAAAAACAAGGGCATATAAGGTAGCCAAATCTAGTGGGAGGATAGAGGATTGGGAAAACTTTACAAGACAGCAAAAGATAACAAAAAGATTAATTAAGAAAGGGAAGATAGATTATGAAAGTAAATTAGCAAAAAATATAAAAACAGATAGTAAGAATTTTTATAGTTATATAAAAAGAAAAAGGGTGGCTAAAGTAAATGTTGGTCCCTTAGAGGATGAGACCGGGAAATTAATGGTGGGAAATATGGAGATGGCAAAAACACTGAATGAATATTTTGTATCAGTCTTTACAGTAGAGGACACTAAGAATATCCCAACACTGGACAAACAGGGGGCTATGGGGGGGAGGAGCTAAACATGATCAAAATCACTAAGGAAGTGGTACTCGGTAAAATAATGGGACTCAAGGCGGATAAATCACCTGGACCTGATGGCTTACATCCTAGGGTCTTGAGGGAAGTGGCGGTAGGGATTGTGGATGCATTGGTAATAATTTTCCAAAACTCCCTGGACTCAGCAAAGGTCCCGGCAGACTGGAAAACTGCTAATGTAACGCCCTTATTTAAAAAGGGCAGTAGACAGAAGGCTGGAAACTATAGACCGGTTAGCCTAACATCTGTGGTAGGTAAAATTTTGGAGTCCATTATTAAGGAGACAGTAACAGGACATTTAGATAATCATAATTTAATAGGACAAAGTCAGCATGGTTTTATGAAGGGGAAGTCATGTGTGACGAATTTGCTGGAGTTCTTTGAGGAAGTAACATATAGGGTGGATAAAGGGGAACCAGTGGACGTAGTGTATTTAGACTTCCAAAAGGCATTTGACAAGGTGCCACACAAAAGATTATTGCTTAAGATAAAAAATCACGGGATTGGGGGTAATATTCTGGCATGGATAGAGGATTGGCTATCTAACAGAAGGCAGAGAGTTGGGATAAATGGTTCATTCTCAGACTGGCAATCAGTAACTAGTGGTGTTCCGCAGGGGTCGGTGCTGGGTCCCCAACTCTTTACAATCTATATTAACGATTTGGAGGAGGGGACCGAGTGTAACATATCAAAGTTTGCAGATGATACTAAGATGGGAGGGAAAGTAGTGAGTGAGGAGGACATAAAAAACCTGCAAGGGGACATAGACAGGCTAAGTAAGTGGGCAGAGATTTGGCAGATGGAATACAATACTGGAAAGTGTGAGGTTATGCACTTTGGCAGGAAAAATCGTAGAGCAAGTTATTATCTTAATGGCAAGAAACTGGAAAGTACTGAAGTACAAAGGGATCTGGGGGTCCTGGTGCACGAAACTCAAAAGGTTAGTATGCAGGTGCAGCAAGTGATTAAAAAGGCCAATGGAATGTTGGCTTTCATTGCTAGGGGGATAGAATATAAAAATAGGGAGGTATTGCTTCAGTTGTACAAGGTATTGGTGAGACCGCACCTGGAATACTGCATACAGTTTTGGTGTCCATACTTAAGAAAAGACATACTTGCTCTCGAGTCAGTACAAAGAAGGTTCACTCGGTTAATCCCGGGGATGAGGGGATGGACATATGAGGAGAGGTTGAGTAGATTGGGACTCTACTCATTGGAGTTCAGAAGAATGAGAGGCGATCTTATTGAAACATATAAGATTGTGAAGGGGTTGGATCGGGTGGATGCGGGGAGAATGTTCCCGATGATGGGTGAAACTAGAACTAGGGGGCATAGTCTTAGAATAAGGGGCTGCTCTTTCAAAACTGAGAGGAGGAGGAACTACTTCACTCAGAGGGTGGTAGGTCCATGGAATATGCTGCCCCAAAAAGCTGTGGAAGCTACACCATTACATAGATTTAAAACAGAAATAGACAGTTTCCTAGAAGTAAAGGGAATTAAGGGTTACGGGGAGCGGGCAGGAATTTGGACATGAGTCTAGGTTCGGATCGGTCATGGCCCTGTGGGTAGCGGAGCGGGCCCAGGGGCCGTGTAGCCTGATCCTGCTCCTATTTCGTGTGTCTAATTCTGTTAGATTCAGGAGATGGTTCTGTGATAGTAGATTGGCGGTTAGGATCAGATCAGCCATGATCTTATTGAATGGCGGAGCAGGCTCGAGGGGCCGATTGGCCTTCTCCTGCTCCTATTTCTTATGTTCTTGTGTTATGTTCTTATGTGAATGCTTGGCCTGCGAGAAAAAGGAGAGCATGTGAGTGAGTGTGCAGCCATGTGTTTGGCACATGTGCCTACCAGAGTTGAATAGCTGTTAATGTGTGCAAGGTGTGGGATGTGCATGTGACTTTTATGAGATGGGCATAGTTGTTGGGTGAGTGTTGGGCATTTGGGTATTTACACCGTCTGTGCACAGAGTGAGGTTGAGATGGCGGGATGTAGAGGTTTGTCAAGCAGGTACTCACCCGGACCACTCGAGTGAGGTTGTTGAACTTCTTACAGCACTGCGTATGTGTCCTTTGGACCAGGCTCCTCGATGAAACGTGCTGGGCAACTTCCCTCCACACCCTTGTAATCTCGCGGGGCAATGGCTTCCTGCCAGTCTCTGGAAACAGCACTGCCCGTTGCCGTTACAGCGTCAACCACAGCCACCAATGCCTGGTCATTAAAGCGGCGAGCTCTCTCCCTGAGCCTCTGAATATCCATCATAAATCTTGGATGAAGATTTTTAACTGCTTGCAGGCGCAGGTCAAACGCAGCAATGAGTAGGGTGTGGCTGTGCAGCAAGATGGACCCTCCCCTTTAAGAACTGGAAGGCGCCAGTCTGTCTGAGTACTAAGTGACTGACATCCGCCTGAGCTTCAGTAGCGCTCCGAGGTAGCGCCTCGCTCCCCAGCGTTAGCGCCCTAAGAGAGGTGTGCAGCGCTTGATTTAGCGCTCCAATCACCTCCAGGAGCGCTGGAGATGAATTTCGCTGTCGGCGGCAATAATTAGTGCTGGGTGCTAAAATTTGCACCCGGCCGATATTAGCGCCCTAAAATGGGCGTTGCCAAATTTTCGCCCCCCATGTATTTTATCCTCCATTTCCACTCTTTGGCTTTCTCTCCTCCTCTCCTGCAAATGACTACTGCTGTGATATGATTCAAAGGATGCCGACAGCCCTCCCATTATTCATGCAAGTCGCCATTCTACTTGAGTGAACCTGAGCAGTAAGGCTCCTCAATTATGACAATCATCACAGTTGATCTTGTTTATGTTCCCACCTGCTACCCAAATGTGCACACTTTCTATCATGGGTCAGTGGATAGCGATCAGGTGCCAGAACCCTGCCTAATTTTTTCTCCTCCTTCTTAGACCAGATGTGCTGGGGCTAATTGTCGTGACTGACTGCTTCCTGGACCCCAACTGAGATCAGCTAACTCACTGGGAACAAAACTTAAGACATTGGGGGAAAAACTAGTGTGCGCCAACGGAATTGCCGGTGTCACCGACAACTCGTGTTAATGGCCGCCGGAAATGGCCACAACGCTACCGTTGAAAAATTGGCTCTTGGGGTTGGCGATGTGGAGCGCAGCGCTAACTTACTGTGCAACGCCCTCCTGGTGCGTTAATGGAGGCCTCCGACCCGAAGTTCCCGTTCACAGTTGGCGTTGCTGCTTCTTACAGCCTCTGAGAGCGAGGCTGTGGAGTTCGCAAGGCATTGTGGACAATTAAAGGGGCAATGCATTCAAAACTAATAAAGAATAAAATCAAGTGAAAAATGCATTTTTCAGACCTTACTGTCTGTTAAAAAAACATAAGCATTAAAAATAATTCTCGAATGGCAGTCTTCAGCTCTTAAAGCTGAATTGTCTTCCGCACCTAAGAAAATGGTAAAAGTGCTTCAGCACTAACACAAATGGCTCAGCAAGCCAGGGAAGGGGCACCCAGGGTCTCGCCCACGACACTCCAGCTTTGTGCAGGGGGTCAACACTGAATGACAGGCCCTCTACCCACAGGTGCCAGGAGGCCCCCGAGAAAGAACGATGTGGGACCACACCACCAAGGCCGTCACTGCCAGCAGTGTCGCCCCCACCACCTGGTTCCAGTACCCAAAGAAGCTTCATGACCTCAGACCACGGGTCAAGGTCAGTGAATACATCTTCAAAACCCATCTCCTACCAACTGCATCACGAGCCTCACACACTGCTCAATGCGCGACTCCCCCGCCCCCATCTCTCACCTACCAACAATCTGTATAAATCACGAGGCACATCTCCCATTCCTAGCCTCATGTCATCCCCTTGGAGGAGACGGTGCTGGCCATTCTTGGCAGGGGCATGGCTGAGCCCTTGGCCAGTGGTGGGGCTGAAAGGATACAAGATGCTGGTATCCTCATAAGTTACCCTCCTTCTGGCATGCACCTCTTGCTTTCCTGCGCTCCCCTCACCACTACTGCACCCTTGTGTCTTCCTCATTTCACACACCCAAGAAATGCAGCCTGCACAGCCAGTGGGTGACCAAGAAGAGGGAGAGGAGAGTGAAGAAGAACAAGAAGAAGATTGATTTGACACTCCCAACCACCAGCTCCTCAAGGTCAACCAGCAAGGCCATCTACAGTGTCCCCCACTGAAAGTCAGCAGCCACTGGGGTAGCACTGTGTGACATTAGTAGGATAGGCAAAGGCACACACAAGACAGTCACCAAGAGAATGCATAAGGGTGATGAGTTGTTTTCTTGATGTCATATTAGTTGGATAGATGTATAAAGTTGGATTGGAAAGTTTGCTTTGTGGTGGCTTTAATTTCAATATCGTGGCCAAGAAGACGCTGTGATGGTCAGTAACAGAGGGAAGGTAAGGTGTGGGACCAATGTTGGAAGGGGAATTGTGGTTGTGGCCACTGGGACCGCAGGTGGATGATTCTATTCCAGATATCCCGGCCACAAAGGGGCTGTCTGGGATGCATCCTTCCGTCTGCTTCCTCCTCTTCGGCTTCCTCTTCTTCGGCTTCCTCCTCTTCTGCTTCCTCCTGTTCCCTCTGCGAGCGGATGCTGTAAATCTGAAGTGCCAGCATAAAATGCTGGAAATAGTAAGCAGCTCAGGCAGCTTCTTGACCTGAGACGTGAACTCTGATTCTCTCTCCATGGATGTTGCCTGACCTGCTGAGTATTTGCAGCATTCTCTGTTTTCTCAGAGGCCTTCCTTTACCATCCGAGGCCTTGCAAGCACCAGCAGCACTCCCTGCACACTTAAAAACTTTTAACATCTATTGCAGCAAGCCACTACTTCAATAAAATCAAAAAAATGCAGTCCAAAAGCTTAAATGCAAACTTACCTGAAAAATGTGTGTGTCACTTTAAGGGGTGCTGACAGCGCCCCTGTCGGCCTCTTTACATGCTGGGTTTCCCTGGCGTGGTTATGACCCAGTGCTGAACTCAGCACTAAGGTTGAAGTTGGCCGTGGCGACGTTAAGTCAGTGTGCACGTCACCAATCCGCCATTTCATTTTTGCAGGACGCTAATACTTACCAGCAGCGCTACGGAGAGGACCAAAATGGAGAACACCGTGGGACCCACCACCAGCTGCCGCTCTTTCGCCATTTTTTGCCGGTAACGGATGGCGTTAAGCCCCCGAATTTTTAGCCTATAGTTCCTATATATTCGAATTGTTTTACCAAGAATTACTATTCTCAAGAATACTTTAATTCTTCATCTTTTGGAATATTCTTTGAAATTTGCATAGACAATATTCTGTATTTACTATTTCAGCAGATAAACTCTATCCCTAAAATTTTTCATAAAGTACAAATTACTTATTGTAGACATTTTAGTGCATCCCTTGTGACTTGAAAGAAACCTACTTAGAGTTGGGTTTCTACTTTATAGATGCAATTATTAGGCAGCACTACAATTCATTCCCTGTAAGTACAGTACTTTTAGTAGAAGCAAGGGTACGGGTTTAGTTTGGTTGTAATTAATCAATTACTGTGGCTGGTAATGCATGGTATGATGAGCACTGGCTCATTAACAGCTGGAGCAGAGATTATGTGGATTGTGATTAACCAATTCTGATTGTCAGACTCTTGATCCAGTCCTAAGGAGCTCACTGGGTCAGTTTGGTAACATTTTCTCACAACATGCAAAGTAGCTGGGCTTGGACATTTCAGTACAGGCCAATTATTACCAATTAGGATCAATACATATTTACGAGAATTGATCTACTAAAAGAAATCGTTTATCCCTATAGAGAGAATATACTGTAAAATTTATGTTGCTTTATATTTGTAAGCAATTAACTGGACGAGATAATGGATAGAGGGTTAATAGTACCGGAAAAAATAAACCGACCAATCTACATGGCTCACAGATTTTTGTTTTTTGTAGGCCGCTGTGACCAACTTCTGTTCATGGTTTCCTTGCTTTATTCTTTTTGTTATGATGGGAGTACTAATTTATTACATATTTCAAAATAGTACAGCATTAAGAATTGATAATTTAAATTAATATTGGTTGGGCCTAGGGACTGAAGAAATATGAGCCAGCAAATGGGGACGAGCAAGATTTTGAATAATGGCGATGTGGAGATGGATGACTGTTCTGAAATTTAATTTGACCTTTGGGGATGAGCGAGTCTCTATGCAGAACTTTCCTTCAGAAGATTGAGTAAGGGCCCATGATAGGCTAATAATATGGTCTGTGGAAGGAGTGGGCTTGATGAACAGCTTGTTCTGTGCATTCTAATGTTGAGGTTTGGGTCAGGGGGACGATGAGCATATCATTGGGGAGGTTGGGTCCAGCAAGGCTTGGAGCTGAGGTTGAGAGGATGTGGCTTGAGAAGCCCGGGCGGGTGATGCCTGTATGAGAAGTCATGTTTTTTGTGCATGTGCTACGCATCAAGACTATTAAAATGATCCTGATAAGGAGAGAGAAAAACTGATATAGAAATTAATCATAACTCCCCCGCTCAAAGAACATGTGCAGTAATGTATCTTTCTGTAGAAATGTAATAAAATGTTGCTCAGAGATTATGGTATCTTGCCTTTGCACGCAACAGCAGTTGTCTGGGACTCCATTTACCATTTGAGAAATTAGATGCTTGTACTTCTGTTAGTAACAGTACTGAAAAAAATGCTCATTCTCAGTGATTATGTTTTCCACTACCTTTCACACTGTAATTTCAAACAGCAATATTTACCCTGCCGCAGTGCAATTACATTTGGCAAGATGAAGGATTCAGGCATTTATTTTTACATTTTACATTTTTTTTTTTAAAAGCACATTAACGCAATGTTACACTCAAATATTTAATTCATGATAAATCAGGACATGAAATAACTTAATGCTGGATCACAAAATCGAGGTTTGCGTTTTAATGCACAGAACCATCTAGAATGGGATC
Source organism: Somniosus microcephalus (assembly GCF_052327205.1). NCBI lineage: Eukaryota > Metazoa > Chordata > Chondrichthyes > Squaliformes > Somniosidae > Somniosus > Somniosus microcephalus. The sequence continues at coordinate 16,756,501 of NC_141008.1, forward strand.
AGCTTATCCATAATTTATAAGTGTGCAAAGTTCCACCAGACTTCCCTGTGGAAACTATAAAAGACATTTTAACAGTATACATTTCATCATGATATTTATGTTCATTCTACTTTAGGGGGAAAAAATTGAATTTTGAGTCTCATTAATTCTGTAATAAATCACCGACACTTCAAGCTGCAGAGCACCTAATAACTGACTTCAAAGGATTTTAAAATTGTATGACCTTTTGAAGCAAATTGACTTACAGTATTCAGCAAATTACAGTGGATAATACCGTTTGAATTGCTGGTCTCTTGATGTGATGAAAACATTGCAGTACGTTTCATACATTTCAGTTTAGTGGGTCAATTCTGATCCCAGTTCTTCTGATGCGGATGCTTTTATTGCTTTCCAGGTGTTTGTTTTATATATTGATATCTAATACCAACTGACCCCGCTGTGGCAATGCTTGCGGATAGTCTGACATTGGAAGCTCAGTTGTGATGTTTAGTGTGATCTCATTTCAAAGCACAGCAGGGAGGGCTGGGAAGTGGAGCACAGCAGTGGAGGTGGGGGTAGGGGGGAGCGGGGAAGACAGAATTTAAAAAATAAAACCACTAAACATCGGGAGAAGCAAGAGAGTTATCTGTTTGCACTAGGGAACCAATGCGAGACCTGTATTGGCTCCCGGTCCAGCAATGCCTTGATTTAAAAATTCTCATCCTTGTTTTAAAATTCCTTCACGGTCTTGCCCCTCCCTATCTCTGTAACCTCCTCCAGTCCTACAACCCTCCAAGATCTCTGCATTCCTCCAATTCTGACCTTGTGCGCGTCTCCGATTTTAATCGCTCCACCATTGGTGGCCGTGCCTTCAGCTGCCTAGGCCCTAAGCTCTGGAATTTCCTCCCTAAACCTCTGCCTCTCTCTCCTCCTTTAAGACGTTCCTTAAAACCTACCTCTTTTACCAAGCTTTTTGTAATTTGTCCTAATATCTTCTTCTGTGGCTCGATGCCAAATTTTGTTTGATAAAGCTCCTGTGAAGCGCCTTGGGACATTTTACTACGTTAAAGACGCTATATAAATGCAAGTTGTTCTTGTAGGGACAAAGGGAACTATAGATGCAATGCGTAGATGATATACCAAGGAACTGTGGACTGAGAAGGGGCAACCAGATCTAGCAGAGACCTATCCTTGTATTGACCATCACTGGCCAGGGGTTGTAACTGGCAAATGAAGTGCGATACAGACAAAGCAATAATAAGATCTACTTTGTACTCCATGGGTAGAATAAAACTTGCTAATTGATAAAATCAAAATGACTTAGGAGTGTGAACTCAGTCATTTTCATGAACCAAAACCTCAATGTGCAGCTGGTGTGTGACCACAGGCAGTGCATCATGCAGGTGAACGACAGCAATCATGATTCCTTCAAGTCAAAGGCTGGTTACTGGGCGACAAGGGTTATCCACTAATGACACGACTCATGACTCCGGTCCAGAACCCACGCACGGGTACACAGCAGGCCTACAATGAGAACCATGCTGCCACAAGGAACATTATTGAGAACACCATTGTCCTCCTCAAGCAACACTTCTGCTGTCTGGACCACTCTGGAGGAGCCCTGCAGTACTCAGCTGCATGCTGCACAACTTTGCCATTGTGAGGGAACAGCCCTTGCCTAAGGGGAGGGGGAAGTGAAGGAGGAGGAGGAGGAAGTGCAACAGGAAGTGGAGGAACAGGAAGAGAAAGGGAGCCTACAACGTAGACAGCCTCTGTCTGCCCGGGCTCTATGTGATCAGATTATTCATGAGTGGTAGCAGTAACCTCAACCACTCCTCCCCATTCGCCAATAGTCCCACACTTCTTACCTTTTCTCTTTCTGACAACACAAAAATAAAAACCACCAGAAAATGCACATTCCAATCCAATTTTGTACATTCATTCATTACATAATGCATACAAAACGAAACTAATCACCCTTGTGCATTCCCTTAGTGCCTGTCTTCTGTGTGTCTTTGCCTATCCTAGTGCTCCGACGAGGTGCTTCCCCAGTGGCTGCAGCATGGCTGGTGGAAGGCTACTGACCTTCAATTGAGGAGACTGCAGCTGGCTTTAGAGGGCGATATTGAGCAGCTCTGGGCCTAGAGGTCCCGGTTTCAGACTGCACCATCTCGGCCTGGGCTACAGCAGTCAAGGCTGGCTGGCTGGCTGACAGGCAATAGCAAGGGCACTGGTGGAGAGGCAGGGGTGGGAGCAGGAATGCTGTCATCCTGAGAGAGGACAGCCAGTGTGTGCTCCATGGAACCACTTTCACTCTCCTGGAGCAGTGCCTCAGCAATCCTGCTGATCTGTTGAAGAGCAGATTGATGGACTGCTGTGATGCCTGGATGCCCTGTTGAACAATGGAATACAGAGCCACTATGGAAGCAGCCTGAGCTTGCAAGGCCACAGTCTGAGCTTCAATTGCAGCACTCAGACCTTTGATGGAAGCTGTGTGTGCTGCAATGGAAGCTGTGATATTGGCCATCAGACGTGGCATTAATGCTGATGGTGGTGACCCACCGTTCCATGTTGGAAAGGATGGGCTCCAAGCTATGCGCAAAGCCCCGTGCCAAGTTGGTGCTGGACTCCTTAATGCTCCTTGACATTGTGCGCAGGCTTTTTGGCAGGCTTTCCAGTGCACCCAGCATTTGGTTGTGTACACCCTTCAGCCTGGCCCATCGAAGTCCTTATCTAACTCATCTGCTGTAGAACTGGCGTGAGACCTCGCCCTCCGGCGAGCTGGCACCTGCGCTATCCTTTCCCTCTGTCCTGGCTCCTGTATACTTGTGCCTGGTGTCTCACCACGTGCAGATCCCTCCTTTATCGTAGCCTTTAAAGTACACACAGTGTCAATGTCTGAGCTGATGGCTGTGAGTGTAAGATCGAGTGATGGTGTCTCTTCATCTTCACTGTCTTCTTCCTCTTCCTCCTCTGACTGAGAAGGTTCCAGTTCTTGGGTATCTGAAATGAAAAAGGGACATGGGTTGGGTTGTGGTGAGGGGACAGGAGAAAGTAAAAACTACACCATCTGCAGCTTGTGAGTCATTAGAGATTGTAGGATGAGGGAGAAGTGGGAAGAGAGAAGAAGGATTAGGTATGCAGATACCCTCAGCATCGATCCCTCCAGTCCCACCAGTGGCCATGACCTTAGCGATGCCCCTTCCCATGATGCCCAGCAATGTCTCCTCCATAGGGGTTAAAACATGCAGGTGTGTTTGTCCTCCTCCAGTTCTTTCCTGCTGCCTCCTGTTATGCGCCACCCTCTCCTGCAATAAAGAGTGAAGTGGGCCAGGGAGTGTCCTACAATATGTTTGGATGATGTGGTTCTCATGGTTGAGTAGCTGCCAGTGTGTGCGACTTGTGAGTTGTGGGTGGGAGGCTTGCAACAGTGCTAAGTGTGTGAGGGTGAGGTAAAGCATCTGAATTAAAGGGTTGAGTACTGATTGAAAGAGATTGTTGTAGGTGGGTGATGGGTGTGTGTAGTGAATTGACCAGTGGATGAGGCTAGTAGTGCAGTGGTAGGATATGCCATTTCAAGATCACTCACTTTGACAACTCGCGTGAGATTGTTACACTTCTTCCTACACTACAGCCAAGTTGTTGGAGCTAAAGTCCTGGCACTGACCTCTGCTGCTACTTCTTCCCACTGCCTCCTTAGCATAGGTCTGGAGGTCTTCCTGCCCTCCTGCACATACAGGACATCTCTCCTTCTTTCCACGTCTTGCACCAAGACCTCCAGTGCATTGTCAGAAAACCGTGGTGCACACATGTTCAATGCACAGATTCACTTTTCAAAGGACTCCCACTATTTCTTGCAGCCACAATGCACCTCCCCTTTAAGAGGTGCAGGCTGCCTTTAACTAGCGCTAGCTACTGGCGCTATTGGGCCCCCTGCTGATGTATGCAGCCAGTGAACAGTGCTTGCAGCGCTGGCTGAACGCAGCAATCATTTAAAACAGCAAGCAGCACAAATTTAATATGCTGCCTATATGAACGGGCGTGGGTTAATCGCGTACCACGATCCTCACGCCCGTTTTCGGGGGCTATTCAATTTAACTGCCTAGCGGTCCTCAGCCTCAAAAAGAAGTGGCTCAGAGGGTACCCAATAGAAATATTTGATTTGTGACATTCTTGGGTAATCTAGGGTCTGGAGTGCAGTTGTGATGTTTAGGTGTTAATATGGAAGTGTTTGACCTGGTCTGCCCTTTTGAATGTCACTGCTCAGGTACTCCCTATGGGAACATGGTTCATTTTTGGCATATCCTGAGATTAATTAATTCCTTGGAGAAATTTCTGTAGGTTGGCAACTGCTTGTAAATACCGGCTTCTGTCCTTGGAGTGAGTCCAGGTTATCCAGGTCAGAAAACAATAGCAGCTGTATTTCTGTTTCTTTGCACTTTTTTGTAAGATTGTTTTGCATCTGTAACAAATGTGATGTATGAATTGTGTGAGACATACTAGATTCAAGACATGAATAGTATCAGATACATCAGTGTAAGAGGACAGGAGGGCACAGGTTCAGGTTGAGAAGAGCACGTTCATAACAGACAGCAGGAAGTATTTCTTTGCACAAGGTAGGTCGATATCTGGATCAGGTCCAGGGATGGTTGAGACCATGACACTGGCCTCATTAAGAAACAGCTGGATGTTATGGGAAAAAGTTTGGGCTGATATTCTGAAAAAATGATATCAAATGGACTGATGAGCCTTCTACATATAATTCAGTCTTGTGAGCTATGTTGGCAGCTGTCCTGAGAGAAATTATTTTCTGCCTGGATCTGATTTTGAATTTTCAGACAGCTGTGTCAGGGAGAATATGTTTTATTCTTGTACAGCTTGAAAATCCAAAGCACCTGGGGGGAGAAATTGGGTGCCTTTGCACCTCCCATTAGCATCCGGCGCTACCGGCTTTGCGACAGGGCGCGGCGCTAGTACCGAAACCCGCGAGATTGAGCTGGTGGTTTGCAGCGGCGGCGGTAACCACTAGCGCCACGATCTCCTGCGCCCGGAGATCATGACGTCATCCGGGTGCGCAGCGCCCCGGCTCAGAAATTCACTCTCGCCCCCTGCCTGAGCGCCTGCCCTTAGCAGCGACGGGTAGAGGAGGCGGTTTGCAGTCGGATGAGTGCTGGAGGAGCGCCATATAAAGGGGTCAACTTCCGGGTTTTTTTTTGTCGGCAAACAATGCTGCCTTGTCAGTTTGACACAAGCAGACAGACGTTTTGACCCATTTGGCCATTTTCAACTTGAAGGAGCATTCTGGCTGAGAAAAATTTATCACTTTCATTTGGGTTGCATTTGATAGTGCAACATTTCCATCATTTAATGGGGGCTGTACTGGCACTGGACCTCGCCCTCCAACGTCACAGTCGGAGGCAGCGGAGGCAGAGAGTAAGATTGCAAAATGTGGCCAGAGGGAGGAGGGCCAACAGGGCTCTCAACAGGAGGCCTTACCCTCCCAGGGTATTCCGGGAGCACTTCTCCTACATTCATCTCTCAGAGGAGCAGTGCCTTAGAAGGCTCCGCTTCAGCAAGGAGTTGGTCACAGAGCTTTTCCATCTCCTGCAGCCAGACCTCCAGCCTCAGCTCAGGACCAGGACGTCTCTCTCAGTGGCAGATAAGGTCACAGTCGCTCTCAATTTCTACGCCAGGCTTCAATAGGAGATATTACAAAGATTTCGCAGTTCCCCGTCCATTGCTGCATCCGGGAGGTAACAGATGCTCTCTACAGAAGGAGAAGGGCGTACATCTCATTCCCCATGACCAGAGAGAAACAGCATGAATGCTCATGAGGCTTTGCAAGGATAGCGGGCTTCCCCATGATTCAGGGCACCATTGACTGCACACACGTGGTATTGCGTGCACCTCATCACAATGTAGAGGTGTTCCGCAACCACAAAGGCTACCACTCTCTGAACGTTCAGTTGGTGTGCGACCACAGACAGCGCATCCTCGCCGTTAATGGCCGCAATCCTGGCAGCAGCCACGTTGCATTCATTCTGCAACAGACCGGCGTCCCAGCACTGTTCCACCCACCACATGAAGCTCGCGGCTGGCTGCTCGGAGACAAGGGTTATCCACTTGCCACCTGGCTGATGACAGCCCTCCGCAACCCAACACTCCTGCTCAGCGTGCATGCAATGAGAGCCATAGTGCCACCAGGAACCTGATCGAACAAACTATCGGGGTGCTAAAGCGACGGTTCCGCTGCCTTGAAATTTCTCCTCATCTCAGTCCTAAATGGCCGACCCCTTATTCTGAGACTGTGACCCCTGGTTCGAGACTCCCCAGCCAGGGGAAACATCCTCCCTGCATCTACCCTGTCAAGTCCTGTAAGAATTTTTATGTTTCAATGAGACCACCTCTCCTTCTTCAATGATTTCCCTCCCCTTTGGAGTTCCCCATCTCCCAACCCTACTGCTCCTCCGTAATGTGGCCCCAGTGGCTGCAGCAAGGCTGGTGGAAGGCTGCTGAGTCTGGGAGCCAGAGACTGCAGATGGCCTTGCAGGATGCCCTCAACCAGCTCTGGGCCTGAAAGGCCCGGCTGCAGACCTCAGCATGGGCGGCAGCAGTATGGGATGGCTGGGTGAGGTCGTTGAATGTCTTCCAGCACTGGGTGGGAGTTCTAGGGACCACACTTCTGGCCGACAAGTGCTGGGCGACCTCCCTCCACATCCTCCTAAAGGGCTGTGGTACTGGCCTCCTGCCAGTGTCCGGGAAGAGCACTGCCCATCAGCATTCCACGGCCGCAACCAGAACCTCCAATGCGTAGTCTCTGAACCGGCTCTCTCTCTCTCTGGGCCTCTGATCAGCCATCAGTTGCTTGAATGAAGGCTTGCAGTTCCTTGCAGGCCCAGTTCACAAACAGCAATGATCAGAGTGAGGTTGTGCAGCATGATTGAACCTTCCCTTTAAGAACTGGAAGGTGCCAGTCTGTCTGAGGACTCTCTCATTGACAGCGCCAGAACTTGATTAGCGCTCTGACGGTAGCGCCCCGCTCTGCGACATTAGCTCACTAAGAGAAGTGTGTAGCGCTTGATTTAGCACTCCACTTCCCTCTTGGGGCGCTAGAACTCAATTTCGCCGGCGCTAAAGTTAGTGCCTAGGCGATGTTGGCGCCCCAAAATGGTCGATACCGAATTTTCCCCCTCTGATTTCTTTGATGTTTTGCACTAAGAATGGTCATTCACAGAGCAGGACATCACTTTTCTTCCCCTCAGTGGAAGGTGCCAAGCTTAAGCTGCACACTCGGAATTGTGCTCCCATAAAAGTGAACCACAGTAAAAGTTTCTTGGGCAAGATGTTCTTATAGAGGATAAGAGAGGAACTGGCGAAAGATGTGAGTTCAGGGCTAGAACAGGGGAGACCCTTAGGGATGATTTGGCGTGATGGGCAAGGGGAAGGAGAGGAAGCAGCCGAATGGATGGTCTCAATCTCAGTACAAAGAAGTCCATCAGCTCCTTGCAAGTGTTTTTGACCATGAATGTGGAGGGGACAGGGGAGAGGAGTTTAATGGTTGGTAGTGAAGAAATGTAGCCTATAATGGCTGACTTTATGAGTAAACATTTTTTATTGAATTTTTAAAAGTATTGGCCCAGAAATTCGGGTTGGAGGCTTCCCGCGGGTGCAAGCCTCCGACCTGCACTTACCTAGCGCGCCGGCCATTGAGCTGTGGGCCCCCGTGGAATTGTGATCCTGGGCCTCCTCCAACTGCTGGCGCGCAGTGCTTGCGTATCCCAGGGGCGCAGTTAGTTCGAAGCGTCCCCTGGGATCACGTGGGCCATGGAGAGCCAGTGGTAGCAGGGAATGCTTCATTCATAAGTTTGACAGGAAGAGCTGTCAAACCTATAAATACTATAAGCCCAAAACATCACTAAAACCTCAAATAATTTTTTTTTAAATCACATTTTTAAAATAAACTATAAATTACATGAAATAACTTTTAAACAATAATTTAAATTTTTGAAAAAAATAATTACATTTTCTAATGGGGCTAAAAATAAACTTACCTTTCTTTAAGGTATTTAAAAATAATAAACCTGTGGAAAAAATGTTTTAATTTTAATTAATTCACCACTTACCTTGTTAAAAGCAGGTCTTGCGACTGCTTTTTACATGTCTAACTTCTGGAGACTTACCTTCCCGGAGAAACCTGGAAAAAAAACATAAGTTCATTGCGCACACGCAGCCTCTCCTGCGCACGTGTTCCACCTCTTAACCCCTTCTTTCAGGGGAACGGAAGTGCCAGTTTCCCACACATGCGCAGTGCATGCATGAAACCGGCACTTTCGTTGGGCCTACGCGTAAGTACCCCGTGCGTACTCACGCGTTAGGACCCGAATTTCTGGGCCATTGGCCCAGAAATTCGGGTTGGAGGCTTCCCGCGTGTGTAAGCCTCCGACCTGCACTTACCTAGCGCGCCGGCCGTTGAGCTGTGGGCCCGCGTGGAATTGCGATCCTGGGCCTGCTCCAACTGCCGGCGCGCAGTGCTTGCATATCCCAGGGGCGCAGTTAGTCCGATGCGTCCCCTGGGATCACATGGGCCATGGAGAGCCAATGGTAGCAGGGAATGCTTCATTCATAAGTTTGACAGGAAGAGCTGTCAAACCTATAAATACTATAAGCCCCAAAACACCACTAAAACTTCAAATAAATTTTATTTTAAATCACATTTTTAAAATAACTATAAATTACATGAAATAACTATTTTAAACAGTAATTTAAACTTTTGAAAAAATTAATTACATTTTCTAACGGGGCTAAAAATAAACTTACCTTTCTTTAAAGTATTTAAAAATAATAAACCTGTGGAAAAAATGTTTTAATTTTAATTAATTCACCACTTACCTTGTTAAAAGCAGGCCTTGTGCCTGCTTTTTAAAGGTGTAACTGCTGGAGACTTACCCTCTCGGGAAAACCTGCAAAAAAAATCGTAAGTTCCATGCCCACTCGCTGCCTCTCTGGCGCACGCGTTCGACCACTGAACCCCTTATTTCAGGGGAACGGAAGTGCCGGTTTCCTGCGCATGTTCAGTGCATACACGAAACCGGCACTTTCGTTGGGCCTACGCGTGAGTACCCCGTGCGTACTCACCCGTGGAGACCCGAATTTCTGGGCCAACAGCTTCAGACTTGAACTCTAACAGGTCAACATTTTGTTTGCTTTGTTAATTGTTACTTTGAAATGTCTGGTCATGGGATGTCACTTCCTCAAAGGCGGCCAAGAAGGTTGTTCAAGCAGGACCTGCCCCTTTTAAAACCTCATTGACTGTAATTTGCCAGGCAATTTTCATATAGGTAGTCCTAATGATTAACTCCATTATTTTGTCAGTTATCAAAGCAATGAGGTTTTATTGTTTTTTTGTTAATAAGTACCACGATAACTTTGTTTCCTATCCAGCCTGCCTTGTGCACACTGATTTGCCATCAGATTAGTAGATTTCTGTACTTTTATTTATTTGTTAGCACTATTTTCTTTTTGGGTAGCTGACACGAGGTGTGTGACTTGATGCTATATGCAATCTTGCTTGTGAATTAACCTTTTGCAATAGGATGCCATGCCAGCTCTTTGATCCATTTGCTTTTTGAAATTTCTATTTTTTGATGTTTCTGCTTCCTTCATCCACAGCGAGATGGTAGGATCATTGAAACCAAGGACTTCTCCAGAATTTCTCTGCAGTTCTCCTTGCTTGAACTGTTGAGAGCTGCTTGAATTTTATTCTCTCAAAAAGAGAAGGATGAGGGGTGACCGAATAGAGGTCTTTAAAATGATGAATGGGTAATAGGGTAGACGTAGAGAAGATATTTCAACTTGTGGGAATCCAAAACTAGGGGGCATAAATCATAGAATGATACAGCACAGAAGGAGGCCATTCGGCCCATCGTGCCTGTGCTGACCCTTTGAAAGGGCTATCCAATTAGTTACATTTCCCATTCCCCATAGCCCTGCAAATCTTTCCCCTTCAAGTATTTATCCAATTCCCTTTTGAAAGTTATTGAATCTGTTTCCATCACCCTTTCAGGCAGCGCTTTCCAGATCATAACAACTCGCTTAATAAAATTATTTCTCCTTACGTCACCTCTGGTTCTTTTCCAATTCACTTACATCTATGTCCTCTGGTTACTGACCCTGCCACCACTGGAAGCAGTTTCTCCTTATTTGCTCTGTCAAAACCCTTCATAATTTTGAACACCTCTATTAAATATCCCCTTAACATTCTGTGCTCTAAGGAGAACAACCCTAGCTTCTCTAGTCTCTCCACATAATTGAAGTTCCGCATCCCTAATATGATTCTAGTAAATCACTTCTGCACCCTCTCTAAGGCCTTAACATCCTTCTTAAAGTACGGTGCCCAGAATGGGACACAATACTCCAGCTGAGGCTTAACCAGTGATTTATAAAGGTTTAGCATAACTTCCTTGCTTTTGAAGTCTATGCCTCTATTAATAAAGCCAAGGATCCCGTATCCCATAAATATGAGATAGTCATTAATAAATCCAATAAGGCTTTCAGGAGAAACTTCTTTACCCAGGGAGTGGTTAGAATGTGGAATTTGCAACCACATGGAGTCATTGAGACAAATAGCATAGATGGAATTAAGGGGAAGCTCGCTAAGTACGAGGGAGAAAGAAATAGAAGGATATGCTGATAGGGTTAGATGAAGTAAGGTAGGAGGAGGCTTGTGTGGATCGTAAACACTGGCATAGACCAGTCAGGCCGAATGTCCTGTTTCTATGCTTTAAAATTCTTTGTAATTGTTCCTCCTCGTGGTTTGGAGAAAAAAATAGGTCTCCAAAGGAAGCATGACAGCATGAAACATAAAACTTGGATCGGCTAGTTAACTTCCAGAGTCCTGAACAAAGTAGCTACCGGGGGTGTTTCTTGTATAAGGCATACCTTGTAAAGATATTTTTCACGTCAATATGTATGATCCTATTTTTCTACCGTCCACTCTTTTTCAGGAGAACAGGACAGTGTGACCTATAGTTGATGCCAGTGCTGCTCAAGCATTGTTCTACAGGAAGGCTCACTTCTTGCAGGTAGGACTGGTCCTTCTAGTTTTTCCACCCTGTCTAAAGGTGGTCCTGCCTGCAACTATATCCATAATATAGGTTTCAAACTGGGGTCCCTGGGCCCTGAGGTCATCATATTTCTGCGTGTCATCAGATTTATGTATATATTATTAGCACATTATTACAGTTATATACTAAAAAAATGTTATCTCTATAAATAGCTGGTTGGATGTCTGATACTGTGGCAAAGCCATCAAGAGACTCTTGCAGTAACGTTTATAATTGTCTTTAACCATAGTTACCTTTAAGTGTTTGCTCTGTTCAAACAGCGCGGGATCGATAAAATCGCGATCTGACGCGATGACGTCATCACGCGGGTCACGTGACGTTCCCAGCGGCGGGAAACATGATGACATGACGTCAGGGAGGTAGGCCGTTTCAGTCAGTCCTCGTGGATCCAGCTAGTGTACAGACCTGTGTGGAGTTTCTCCTGCGTTCTTTTGTTTGTAACTGTTTCAGTACATTAAACCACGTTTGTTTAACTGTCAGTTTCAACCGCAGTATTTTCGTAGTAGTGTGAAGACACCTACATTGGTGACCCCGAAACCTCGCGAACATTTTTCGCGGTGGACACGGAACGCAGGCCAGTGATGGAAGCCAACACAGTGGCTTTGAAGCTCCCCCAATTCTGGGAACAACAGGCGGCCTCCTGGTTTGTGCAGGCTGAGGCACAATTTGAGCTCCGCAACATCGTGCAGGACCAGCTCCGATATCTGTACGTGGTCTCCGCCCTCGACGGCGTCGAGGATCATCAGCCTTCTGGAGAACCCCCCGACCGCTGACAAGTATGTCGCCATCAAGACACGGCTGCTGCAGGTATTTGGCCTTACAAAGGCGGAGCGCGCTCGCCGTCTACTTACACTACCTGGGTTGGGCGACTCCAAACCCTCGGAACTAATGAGCCACATGCTAACGCTCCTGGGGTCCGAACCCCAATGTTTCCTGTTTCGCGAGCTGTTTCTTAGCTTCCTGAACAGGTCCAAGCAGCCCTCGCCAGGTCGGACACCGGGGATTGCATCGCGCTCGCCGAAGAGGCGGATAAAATATACGCGGTCCGACAGCAATACTGCACCATTGCGCAACGCCCAGCCCCGAAGGGCCCCGCCTCGACGCCTCCGACGACCGGTTACTGTTATTACCACGCTCGTTTTGGCCTGAAAGCCCGCTGCTGCCGCCCGCCTTGCAGTTTCGCGCCCAAACCGTCAAACAGACCGCCGCGAGTCAAGAACACCGGAACCGGGGCGTGCCCCGCGGCCACGATGGCGATCGGCGATTCCGGGAATCTTCTGTATTTAACCGACTCCATCTCGGGCCGTTGTATTTTGTGCGACACGGGGGCACAGTGCAGCATACTTCCCGCCTCGGTCCTCGACCTTCAGTCCGGCAGACGGGGTTCCTCCCTCCAAGCTGCCAACGGGGGTGCGATTCGCACTTTCGGGAACCGGCGGGTACAAGTCTGTTTCGGTGGCCAACGTTTTAGCTGGGATTTCGTCACCGCTCAAATTTCGCAGGCTCTCTTGGGTGCCGACTTTTTCGGCGCCAACGGCCTGTTGGTGGATGTGAAGAATCGTCGCCTCGTTCACGCTGCCACGCTCGACGGTATTTCATGTGCGCGCAGCACGGCCGCGCCGCACTCGGTCTCCTGCGCTCAGCCACCTCCCGACGACTTCTCCTGCCTTCTTGGGGATTTCCCCGAACTGACCAAGCCCACCTTTTCAGCTTCGACCGCCAAGCATCGGGTGGAGCACCATATTTCGACGACCGGCTCTCCCGTCTACGCCAGGGCGCGACATTTAGAGCCCAGCAAGCTCGTGGCGGTGAAGGTGGAGTTCGCTGCGATGGAGAGGATGGGGATTGTTCGCCGGTCCAGTAGTCCCTGGTCTTCGCCGCTCCACATCGTCCCCAAGCCGGGTGGGGGATGGCGGCCCTGTGGCGACTATCGTCGCCTCAATGATATGACGACGCCCGACCTCTACCCCGTCCCGCACATCCAGGACTTCTCCACGCATTTGGCGGGGAAGTCAATCTTCTCTAAGGTCGACCTCGTCCGTGGGTACCATCAGGTGCCAGTGCATTCCCAGGATGTTCAAAAGACGGCCGTCATCACCCCTTTTGGACTGTTTGAGTTCCTCCGCATGCCCTTTGGGCTTAAAAACGCGGCGCAGGCATTCCAGCGCCTTATGGATTCGGTTCTGCGGGATCTCGATTTTTTGTTCGTCTACTTGGATGACATTCTGATTGCCAGCACCACAAAGGAGATGCACCTCAAGCATCTCCGTGTTCTTTTTCGTCGTCTTCAGCAGCACGGCCTCATTGTAAACCCGGCCAAATGCCGTTTCGGCCTGTCGCAACTCGACTTTTTAGGCCACCGCATAACTTCCGAGGGAGCAATGCCGCTTCAAGCTAAGGTGGAGGCGATCATGGCTTTCCCGAAGCCGCAATCCGTGAAGGCCTTACAGGAGTTCCTGAGGATGGCTAATTTTTACCATCGGTTCGTCCCCAGGGCCGCACAACTCATGCGGCCACTCTACGAGGCCCTCGGGCAAAACGGGAAAGGAGCCAGTGGGTTGGTCGCAAGACATGGTTCGCGCCTTCGGGGATACGAAGACCGCACTCGCGAACGCGACGATGTTGGCACATCCCCGGCCAGGAGCTACTATCGCCCTCACGACAGACGCGTCGGACTATGCCGTCGGGGCAGTCCAGGAGCAATGGGTCAACGGCGCGTGGCAGCCACTGGCATTTTTCAGCCGCCAGCTGCGGCGGCATGAACGCCGGTACAGTACCTTTGACAGAGAGCGGTTAGCTTTGCTTTTGGCCATCCGCCACTTCTGATTCCTCCTCGAAGGGCGCCGCTTCATTGTGTTTGTCGACCACAAACCGCTGACGTTCGCGATGGCCAAGACTGCTGAACCGTGGTCGGCTTGGCAGCAGAGGCAGCTGACATAAATTTCCGAGTTTACCACCGACGTCCGGCACGTGGCCGGCAAGGACAATGTCGTAGCGGATTGCCTCTCCCACGCCGCCGTCCAGGCCGTTCAATTAGGCATTGATTATGCAAGAATGGCTGCTGACCAGGCTGCCGACCCGGAGACGCAAGCTTTTCGTTCTGACCCCGCCGGCCTTCAGCCGAGGGATGTACCGCCCTCCTCTGCGACATCTCCTTGGGTGATCCACGTCTGATTGTTCCGTTGACCTGGCGCCGAGACGTTTTCAACGCCATTCACGGGCTGTCGCATCCTGGGGTGCGTGCGTCGCAGAAGCTGCTGGTCTCCAAATTCGTATGGAGAGGGATATGCAAAGACGTCTGCGACTGGGCGAACACTTGTGTGGTTTGTCAGCGGGCCAAGGTGCAACGGCAAGTCAGGGCCCCTCTGGCCACCTTCGAGGTACCAGAGCGGCGGTTCGACCACGTTCACGTCGACCTGGTGGGTCCACTTCGACCATCCCGTGGTTTTACACACCTTCTGACGATGGTGGATCGCACCACGAGGTGGCCAGAGGCAGTTCCCCTGATGTCTACCACCTCTGCGGATGTTGCTCGAGCCTTCATTTCATCATGGGCAGCCCGTTTCGGTGTTCCGGCGGATATTTTGTCCGACCGCAGGCCGCAATTCTCGTCGGAACTATGGAATGCGGTGGCCTCCGCATTGGGCACTAAACTCCATCGTACTACGGCCTACCACCCGCAGACGAACGGGTTGTGCGAGCGGTTCCACCGTTCATTGAAGGTGTCGCTCAGGGCCAGCCTTCTGGATGTGGCATGGGTCGATAAACTGCCGTGGGTTATGTTGGGACTGCGCACAGCGCCGAAGGAGGATTTACAATCTTCTGCCGCGGAAATGGTTTACGGCCAGCCACTTCGGGTTCCGGGCGAATTCCTGCCATCACCTACGCGGCCATGGTCTGCAGCCGGTCAGCGAGAGGCCCACCGGGACACGGCTCAGTGCTTCAGACCAGTTCCGACCTCGCAGCACGGTTTGCCTTCCTCCAACGTCCCCGTGGAGCTGTCAAAGGCTAAATTCGTCTTTGTACGCCAAGACGCCCATCGCACCCCGCTCGCACCTCCATATGCGGGTCCGTTCCAGGTTCTACAGGCCGGGGACAAGAGTTTCGTGATCGACTTCGGGGGCAAGCCGGATCACATCTCCGTCGATCGCCTCAAGCCTGCGCACCTGGACCTCGAACAGCCAGTCGAACCTGCTCAGCCCCTGCGCCGGGGCCGGCCGCCGGCTACCGCCGCACCTACCCGCACCGTGCTACCTGCCAGCTCGCCACCCGCTCAGCGTTTTCCTCTCTGGGAATTTAGGAGTCAGTCCAACAGACTTGTCCGACCTCCTCTGCGATTGACATTCCTCGTTAAAGACAATTCTGGGGGGGCGTATGTGGCAAAGCCATCAAGAGACTCTTGCAGTAACGTTTATAATTGTCTTTAACCATAGTTGTTACCTTTAAGTGTTTGCTCTGTTCAAACAGCGCGGGATCGATAAAATCGCGATCTGACGCGATGACGTCATCACGCGGGTCACGTGACGTTCCCAACGGCGGGAAACATGATGACGTCATGAAGTCAGGGGGGTAGGGCGTTTCAGTCAGTCCTCGTGGATCCAGCTAGTGTACAGACCTGTGTGGAGTTTCTCCTGCGTTCTTTTGTTTGTAACTGTTTCAGTACATTAAACCACGTTTGTTTAACTGTCAGTTTCAACCACAGTATTTTCGTAGTAGTGTGAAGACACCTACAACACTGTCTTTTGCAAGTTTAGGTCCAGGGTCCGTGAGAATGTATTGATATTTGCAGGTGGTCCCGGGAGTGTGTTAACATGCAAAAGGGGTCCTCAAGAAGTTTGAGAGCCATTGATCTATAATGGTGGTCATACCAACTATCAACATGTGCTCAATGGGAGTAGACTAGTTTAAATGTCAGTTGAAGTTGGGATTTAACCTCAAAATAATCTGGACTAGTTGTGCATATCCATACTGCAACAGCTACTGTGCAGTCCTTTATTTTAAAAAATCCAAATACAGTCCCAACGCTTATAGCAGGTGTGTTGTGTGAATGTGATTTACCCGCTATATGCAATGGCCAGTATAACGTTGTAGCGCTATTACTATATAACAAGAATGTTCCTGCTGTGCAGTGACCTTTTGCTCAGTTGTTTCCAGCTCCACGCTGACCTGCAGCTTTATTTAAACTGCAGTCAGTGCTCAGTACAAACTGTATCCCGCACCAATTAGAGGGATTAGAAGGATTTAACTCCACAAATGGTAATTGAACATTAACAAGGTGCTATTTACGTATTTACTTATGTTTGTTCTTGCATTGAGTGCAGTTAACAAGGTGCGAACTAGTGAGTAAGCACAGCTGTTCTGCCCCGGAATAAACAGTGCACTTAAGACGCTATACTCGGCAACTTTGAAATTGCCGTTAAAGTATAAGAACATAAGAAAAAGGAGCAGGAGTAGGCCATTTCAATAAAATCATGGCTGATCTTCTACCTCATCTCCACTTTCCTGAACTATCCCCATTTCCCTTGATTCCCTTAATATCCAAAAATCTATCGATCTCTGCCTTGAATATACTCAGTGATTGAGCATCCACAGCCCTCTGGGGTAGAGAATTCTGAAGATTCACCACCCTCTGAGTGAAGAAAGTTCTCCTCATCTCAGCCCTAAATGGCTGATCCCTTATTCTGAGACTGTGACCCCTGGTTCTAGACTCCCCAGCCAGGGTAAACATCCTCCTGCATCTACCCTGTCAAGCCCTGTAAGAATTTTGTGTTTCAATGAGATCACCACACTTTAGGAAGGATGTATAGGCACTTGAGAGGGTGCAGAGGAGATTTACCAGAATGGTTCTGGGGATGGGGGATCTTAGCTACAAGGACAGGTTGGAGAAGCTGGATTTGCTTTCATTAGAGCAAAGGAGGTTGCGGGGTGATTTGATAGAGGTGTACAAGATTATGACGGGTTTGGATAGGCTAGATGGGCAAAGGCTGTTCCCACTAGTTGATGGTACAAGGACTAGGGGACACAGATTTAAGGTTTTGGACAAGAGATACAGGTGGGACGTGAGGATAAACATTTTTACGCAGCAAGTGGTGAGGACCTGGAACTCGCTGCTGACGGAAGTGATGGAAGTGGAGACACTCAATGTTTTCAAGGGGAGACTGGATAGGCACTTGAGGGGAATAAACTTGCAGGACTACGGGGATAGAGCGGGGGAATGGGACTGACTGGATTGCTCTACAGAGAGCCGGCACGGACTCGATGGGGTGAATGGCCTCCTTCTGTGCCTCTATGACTCTGACTCTATGACCTCTCATTCTTCTAAACTCTAGAGAATATAGGCCTAGTCTAATCAATCTCTCCTCATAGGACAATCTCCCCATCCCAGGAATCAGTCTGGTGAATCTTTGTTCCACTCACTCTATGGCAAGTATATCCTTCCTTAGGTAAGGAGGCCAAAATGTACACAATACTCCAGGTGTGGTCTCACCAAGGCCCTATATAATTGCAGTAAGACGTCTTTAGGCTTATACTCAAATCCTCTTGTAATAAAGGCCAACATACCATTTGCTTTCCTAATTGCTTGCTGTACCTTCATGTTAACTTTCAGTGATTCGTGTACAAGGACACCCAGGTCCCTCTGAACACCAACATTTCCCAATCTCTCACCATTTAAAAAATACTCTGCTTTTCTATTTTTCCTACCAAAGTGGATAACTTCACATTTCTCCACATTATATTTCATTTGCCATGTTCTTGCCCACTCACGTTGTCTGTCTACATCCCCTTGAAGCTTCTTTGCATCCTCCTCACAACTTACATTCCCACCTAGCTTTGTATCATCAGCAAACTTGGATATATTACATTTGGCCCCCTCATCCAAATCATTGATATAGATTATGAATAGCTGAGGCCCAAGCACTGACCCCACTAAGACCATCCTTGAAACCCTCCTCTTTGTCTAAGGCTTTCATCACCCCTTCTAACATCTTTTTCTTTGGTTTGGCATCCATGTTTATTAATTACACCTCTGTGAAGCACTTCAGTATGTTTTTCTATGTTAAAGGCACTGCATAGATGCAAGTTCTTGTATCAAGAATCAACTTAATCAGCATACAAAATGTCGTGGTAGTTTACAGATTAGAACTTTGTTTTTGAGGGATAAAATTAAATCTGGTTATGCCAAGGTGTAAAGTTACAGTATCTCTACAGGGAAGATGCATTTACTAGTTAGAATGCAGGTTTTTTCACCTTGTTACTCTTGCATTTTTACGTTCATCTCTGTTTCTTGCTTCATTGGGAATGGGAACTGAGCACAGGCCACCCATTGATCAGAGTCCAGCCATATTGGCGGATTTTGGAGCAGGTGAGTTTACAACACAGGAACCTGTCACTTGGCCAAAAGTGAAGTCAAAAGCACATTTCCCCTGTCAATTTTACCTCAAAGCTAGACTGAAAAATAGATAAATTAACAGCAGGAAGCATTCGCCTCCAAATATTCAAACCCATTTGTACTGTTAAAACAAACAAAAAAATGTTTAACTGTAGGTCTAGGTCAAAATGTAGTTTGCTTTTGAAGTACGTGGGTGGGTGAAAATATTATTGATAGCATTTTGTAATTGCTATTAACAGTACTGATACTGAGCCGCTTATTAAAATATCCTGCTGTATAGTGTCATACATTTTTAAAGAAGTGTGGTTCAATTAAAAGAAAATAAACTGCAAGATCCCCAGTTCTGAATTCACTGCCAAGCTGTTTGTAGTGCAAGAAGTGAAAGGGAGGTAATTGGACACTGGGGACTCTTACAAGCCTTGCTCAAAAAATCGAGCTGACCCATATAGGATCAGTTCAGATGAGATGGGTCAAAACTGAGCTTTTTAATCAAAAACCCTGTGGAAAGCACCTCTAGAGATTAGATTTGTACACAATACAAGATCTTGGGGGCTGGAGATGATGAATGTGTAAATGCGTAGGTGTGTGATGAGGAATCAGTGCTAAAATTCACACTTTACATTGGATGAGGCGTTTTAGTTGTGTTATAGTTAGCGATGGTATTTTCTGACTTGCGAGGAATAAAATAGGAGAGGACTTAATGAGCCTTGGTCCTCCCTAACCTATTTAGTCAAAACAAACTGTACAAAAACACAATCTGTTCCCTTCATCATCTTACAAACCTTGATCAAATCACCTTATGTTCAGTAAGTATTTAGAAAGAAAAATCATCTAATTTTATTCTCGCTGTTAGCCATTTTTTAAATGACTACACTGCAAATTCTTTTTTGACTATTATTATCTATTTTCATATATTACAAAATATATTATTTTCAAGAGATTATATTTGTATGTATTTTTATGAAGCCATTGTATATTTTGATTTCATGGACCTTGTGTTGGTACATTATGGTTTCTTGGCCCAGTTGATCTTCTGCTGGGTGCAATGTGGATTTAAGGGGTAAAGCAGTTTTTTAGATTTGGCACTTTACAGCCTTCTGGACTCAACATTGAGTTCAACAATTTCAGACTATAACCCCCCCATTTTTTCAGGCGGCAGCTGTTGATGATTCTGCCATCCCCATTTGGAACATTTAACCTCTCCTGAGTTCAATCCTAGCACAGATTGTGCCTTCAGTTCCTTCCTCCCCTACCCCCACCTTTCCCTGCCTCTGCACCTGCTTAAACCCTGTTACACCTCCACCTTTTACCAGTTCTGACGAAGGGTCACAGACCTGATAAGTTAACTTTGTTTCTCTCTCCACGGATGCTGCCTGGCCTGCTGAGTGTTTCCAGCATTTTCTGTTGTTATTTCAGATTTCCAGCATCCGCAGTATTTTGATACTGTTTAGATTTGGGGTTCAGTTCAGTTGGGGAAGGAGGGAGTCCTGCCGAACAGTGGTCCTTTTTCAATGACTTTTGTTTTTAAACTTGCCTTTTTTTTCTCTCAGCCGTGCGTGTCCCACTGCCAAAAGTTGTCCTCTGGCTGCAAAAGCTTGTCAGCTAGCCGAAACTCAAACTAGAAAGATTGAAACAGACACAGAAAATGCTGGAAATACACAGCTGGTCCATCAGTATCTGTAAGGAGGGAAGACTGTCTCCCTACACCAGGCGTTTTTTTTTTCCACAGAGGGGGCTGTTGTACATTTCCAGCGTTTTTTGATTTTGTTTCAGATTTGCAGGGGTTTGATGGATGGATGGATAACAAGTGAATTTTCAGTATCAAATACTCGAATGCTGCTGCAGGAGGAGTTATTGGGCTGGATTTTGCCGGCGCTCAGAGTGTGGGTTAGAAGGCGGGTCCGCTGTCAAAATAGCGAAGCTTGACAGCGGGTAGGAAACCCGCTGTCAACCCGCCTCCACGCAAGTCTCCCAGGTGTCGGGTCTGTCTGCGCAGAACTGATCCGACACCAAGCGACAGGGGAGACAATTTATATCATTAAATGGGCTTATTAACAGCCAATTTAATGCAATTTTGAGCCTACCATGTAATTTTATGTGCTCTCTCATGGGTTATTCGCTGCTCATGGAACACGCCAGCTCACCCTGGCGTGAGTTGAGTCTGCTTTGATTTATCTGACAACCTGACAGCTGCAGAAGTGGTATAAAGGATACCATGTTGCAGCTGTTCAGTTTCAGAGCTCAGAAACTGTTGGTTACTGCATTTGTAAGACATAATGGCCCAGAAATTCGGGTCCCAACGCGTGAGTAAGCACGGAGTACTCACGCGTGGACCCGATGGAAGTGCCGGTTTCTTGCATGCACTACGCATGCGCGGGAAACCGGCATTTCCGATCCTCTGAACGAAGGGGTTCAGAGGTCGAACGCGTGCGCGTTGAACTTCCTTTTTTTTTAAAACAGGTTTTTCCATGCGTGAAGGCCTCTACATTTTACACATTTAAAAACCAGGCGTAAGGACTTCATTTTAAAAGGTAAGTGGTCAATTAATTAAAATTAGAAAATGTTTTCCACAGGTTTATTTTTTTTAAATACTTTAAAGTAAGGTAAGTGTATTTTTATAAAATTATCTTTTTCAAAAATTTAAATTATTGTTTAAAATAGTTATTTAATGTTAGTTATAGTTTATTTAAAAAGTGTGATTTTTAAAAAAATATTTATTTGAAGGGTGAGTACTGTTTTGGGCGCCGGAGTTTTCATTAGTTTGACAGTTCTTTCTGTCAATCTCATGAATGGGTTTTTCCCTCCTCCGATTGGTTGCCCAGTGCTCACGTGATCCCAGCGGACGCATCGGACTAACTACGCCGCTGGATCACGCAAGCACAGCGCGCCGGGAGCTGGACCGGGCCACAGAGAGGAAATCCACGCAGGCCCAGGCCTCAACTGCCGGCGCACTAGGTAAGTGTAGGTCGGGGGCTTGCACCCACGGGAAGCCCCCGACACAAATTTCTGGGCTATAGAGATTTCTTTAGCTTGCAAGTGTTTAGAGCCAACTGTATGTCCAGTGCCACCTCATTGGAACAACCTCTCTCACCATTGACAGATCGCTTCTGTCATCTCAATTGCAGCTGCCATCTATTCCAGCAACTATTCAAGGTGCCCTTGAAAAAATCACACCTTGGTCCTCTGAATCCTTCCACGATCAGCCCCAACACCAACATCACCAGGCACACCCACATCACCAACAACATCACCAACCTTCTTCGCCATCACCTGATGCGGCACAGGACACAGGGCATCAGCACCTGACAACATTGCTGTCGGGAGGCCGCGATGGCATCACCTTGGCCAGATTTACTTCAATTGACGCTGTACACCCTGGCTGCCACATGATGCGCCAGGTTGACATCAACCCACACCAGCACCGTAAAGCATCCCTATAATGTCCAAGCCATTCCTTTCACACTCATCACTATAGCGGGCGGGAGGGAGTTATGTCTCAACATTCACTAGAACTCAGTAAGACACTTCTCAAGATGTGCACAGATCTGCCCAATAATGTGAAGTGTTGAAAATATAGATTTCACTGTATGACAACGCATTACCAGAAACTTCACATGAACATTGGCTAAACCTCAAGTGCCTACCCTGTTGTGAGTTGCTATGCTTGCAGTAGGATGAGAGTGAGTGTGAGGGGTGGCTAGTGAGATGGGGATGTGATAAAGTAGGTAGAGAGGGATGGGTGGAGGTGCAAGGTAAGTTGGTGTGAGTAAGGATGTGCAGGAGAAGGGTATGGAAGGCAGACTGATGGGGATGCAATGAGTGGCACAGCAGGGTTAGCTTGAGTGTGGCATTGCAGTAATGTTTCGTGATCTACTGAGATCATTGAAAGGTGTGCGCCACTGCACCCAGGCACTCCTGACGACATCCCTGCTTGTGTCCTCCTGTGTAATGTGCAACCAGACTGCGTTGATCTCCTGGGGAGGTCTCTTCCACCCATGGGAAGGGAAGAGAATCTCCCTGCGTGCTGTCACTCTCTCCGTAAGCATATGGAGGGAGTCATGCGTGAGCCTGGGTGCAGACGTGCACCTCTGTGCAGTGCTTGCCAGTGTTTGCAGCACCTCAATGCTATAGAACACTGACAGAACAACTGTCAAAATCAATGTGGCCGTGGTCCCTTTAAGGAAAACCGGCTGATGATGTGTCATCAGATGACGTCATCAGACCCGCTTCCCGTTAATTGGCTGGGAAAACCGCAGGGCGGGCTTAACAACTATGGAAAATCTTTTTCAGAGAGCGGCTGCAGACAGGGGCAGGACCGGATACCGCCAATCAGCTCTCCCGCCGCCATCCCACCTCCACAGGGAAAATCCAGCCCATTGTGTCAGTGATGACTGAGTTGTCCCAGATGAGGCCACTTATCCTATTTCAAGGCCCAATTTACAGTGGGTTATTTCGTTATTACTTTACCCTCCCACTATTCTATTCATATAATAGAATTTTACAGCACAGAAGGAGGCCATTCGGCCCATTGTGCCTGTGCCGTCACTTTGGAAGATTCAATTAGTTTCGTTCCCCTGCACTTTCACCATAGCCCTGCAAATTTTTCCTTTTCAAATAACCTCTGTTCTAAGGAGAACAATCCCAACTTCCCTAGTCTCTCCACATAACTGATGTCCCTCATCCCTGCTATCATCCTGGTAAATAGTCATAGTGATAGAGGAGGTAGTGGAGATACTGGATGAGATGAAAATTGATAGAAAGGAGTTACTAGAAAGGCTGTCTGTACTTAAAGTTGCTAAGTCACCAGGACCGGATGGGATGCATCCTAGGATGTTGAGGGAAGTTAAAGAGGAAATCGCAGAGGTACTGGCCATAATCTTCTAATCCTCCTTCGATACAGAGGTGGTGCCAGAGGACTGGAGAATTGCAAATGTTACAACCTTGTTCAAAAAAGGGTGTAAAGATAAACCCAGTAACTAGAGGCCGGTCAGTTTAACCTCGGTAGTGGGGAAGCTTTTAGAAACAATAATCAGGGACAAAGTTAACAGTCACTTGGACAAGTGTTGATTAATTAAGGAAAGCCAGTACAGATTTGTTAAAGGCAAATTGTGTTTAACTAACTTGATTGAGTTTTTTGATGAGGGCAATACGGTTGACATGGTGTACATGGACTTCCAAAAGGCGTTCAACAAAGTGCCACATAATAGACTTGCCAGCAAAGTTGAAGCCCATGCAATAAAAGGGACAGTGGCAGCATGGATACGATATTGGCTAAGTGACAGGAAACAGAGAGTAGTGGTGAATGGTTGTTTTTCGGACTGGAGGAAGGTATACAGTGGTATTCCCCAGGGGTTGGTATGAGGACCACTGCTTTTCTTGATATATATTAATGACTTGGATGTGGGTGTACAGGGCACAATTTCAAAATTTGCAGATGACACAAAACTTGAAAGTATAGTGAACAGTGAGGAGGATAATGATAGACTTCAAGAAGACAGACAGGCTGGTGAAATGGGCGGCCACGTGGCAGATGAAATTTAACGCAGAAAAGTGCGAAGTAATACATTTTGGTAGGAAGAACGAGGAGAGGCAATATAAACTAAAGGGTACAATTCTAAAGGGGGTGCCTGAACAGAGAGACCTGGGGTATATGTGCACAAATCATTGAAGGTGGCAGGGCAGGTTGAGAAAGTGGTTAAAAAAACATTCGGGATACTGGGCATCATAAATAGAGGCATAGAGTACAAAAGCAAGGAAGTTATGATGAACCTTTATAAAACACTGGTTTGGCCTCAACTGGAGTATTGTGTCCAATTCTGGGCACTGCACTTTAGGAAGGATGTGAAGGCAGGGCGGGTGCAGAAAAGATTTACGAGAATGATTCCAGGGATGAGGGACTTCGGTTATGTGGATAGACTAGAGAAGCTGGGGTTGTTCTCCTTAGAGCAGAGAAGGATAAGAGGAGATTTGATAGAGGTGTTCAAAATCATGAGGGGTCTGGACAGAGTAGATAGAGAGAAACTTCCTATTGGCAGAAGGGTCGAGAACCAGAGGATACAGATTTAAGGTGATTGGCAAAAGAACCAAAGGCGACATGAGGAAAATCTCTTTTTTATGCAACGAGTGGCTAGGATCTGGAATGTGCTGCCTGAAAGGGGGGTGGAGGCAGATTCAATCGTGGCTTTCAAAAGGGAATTGGATAAGTATCTGAAGGAAAAGAATTTGCAGGGCTACGGGGAATGGGACTAGCTGAAGTGCTCTTGCAGAGAGCCGGCACGGGCTCGACGGGCCGAATGGCCTCCTTCTGTGCTGTAACCATTCTATGATTCTATGAAATTTCCCCTGCACCCTCTCCAAGGTCTGAGGATCCCTCCTAAAGTTTGGTGCCCAGAATTGGACACAATTAGAGTCATAGAGTCATAGAGTTATACAGCATGGATAGAGGCCCTTCGGCCCATCGTGTCCGCGCCGGCCATCAAGCCCTGTCTAATCTAATCCCATATTCCAGCATTTGGTCCGTAGCCTTGTATGCTATGGCATTTCAAGTGCTCATCCAAATGCTTCTTGAATGTTGTGAGGGTTCCAGCCTCCACAACCCTTTCAGGCAGTGAGTTCCAGACTCCAACCACCCTCTGGGTGAAAAAGTTCTTTCTCAAATCCCCTCTAAACCTCCCACCCTTTACCTTGAATCTATGCCCCCTAGTTATTGACCCTTCTACTAAGGGAAAAAGCTCCTTAGTATCCATCCTATCTATGCCCCTCATAATTTTGTACACCTCAATCATGTCCCCCCTCAGCCTCCTCTGCTCCAAGAAAAACAAACCCAATCTGCCCAGTCTCTCTTCATAGCTGAAGCGCTCCAGCCCTGGTAACATCCTGGTGAATCTCCTCTGCACCCTCTCCAAAGCTATCACATCCTTCCTGTAGTGTGGTGACCAGAACTGCACACAGTATTCCAGCTGTGGCCTAACCAGTGTTTTATACAGCTCCATCATAACCTCCTTGCTCTTATATTCTATGCCTCGGCTAATGAAGGCAAGTATCCCATATGCCATTTTTTACCACCTTATCCACCTGTTCCGCCGCCTTCAGGGATCTGTGTACTTGCACACCCAGATCCCTCTGACCCTCCGTCTTGCCGAGGGTCTTACCATTCATTGTGTATTCCCTTGCCTTGTTAGTCCCCCCAAAGTGCATCACCTCGCACTTTTCCAGGTTAAATTCCATTTGCCACTGTTCCGCCCATCTGACCAACCCATCTATATCGTCCTGCAGACTGAGACTACCCTCCTCGCTATTTACCACCCTACCAATTTTTGTATCATCCGCGAACTTGCTGATCATACCTTTTACATTCATATCCAAGTCATTAATGTAGACCACAAACAGCAAGGGACCCAGCACCGATCCCTGTGGTACCCCACTGGCCACAGGCTTCCAGTCACAAAAACAACCTTCGACCATCACCCTCTGCCTTCTGCCACTAAGCCAGTTTTGTATCCAATGTGCCAAGGCACCCTGGATTCCATGGGCTCTTACCTTCTTGACCAGTCTCCTGTGCGGGACTTTATCGAAGGCCTTACTGAAATCCATGTATACCACATCCACTGCGTTACCCTCATCCACACACCTAGTCACCCCCTCAAAAAATTCAATCAAATTAGTCAGACATGATCTTCCCTTGACAAAGCCATGTTGACTATCCCTGATTAATCCTTGCCTCTCCAAGTGGAGACTAATTTTGTCCCTCAGAATTTTTTCCAATAATTTTCCTACCACTGATGTTAGGCTCACTGGCCTGTAGTTCCCCGGTTTTTCCCTACTCCCCTTCTTGAATAATGGTACTACATTAGCGGTTCTCCAGTCCTCTGGCACATCCCCTGTGGCCAGAGAGGTTCTGAATATATGTGTTAGAGCCCCCGCAATCTCTTCCTTTGCCTCACACAGCAGCCTGGGATACATTTCATCCGGGCCTGGGGATTTATCCATTTTTAGGCCTGCTAAAACCGCCAATACCTCCTCCCTCTCGATGTTAATATGTTCGAGTATATCACAGTCCCCCCGCCCTATTTCTATGTCTACATCGCCCTTCTCCATAGTGAAAACAGATGCAAAAAATTCATTTAGAACCCCTCCTACATCTTCCGGCTCCACACACAGATTGCCACTTTTGTCCCTAATGGGCCCTATTTTTTCCCTAGTTACCCTCTTACCCTTAATATACTTATAAAACATCTTAGGATTTTCCTTTATTTTGCTCGCCAGTGTTATTTCATGGCCCCTCCTTGATCTCCTAATTTCTTTTTTAAGTATCCCCCTGCACTTTTTGTACTCCTCTAGGGCTTCCTCCGTCTTTAGCCTTTTGTATCTGCCAAAAGCCCTCCTTTTTTTTCTAATCCGTTCTCGTATATCCCCTGACATCCAAGGTTCCCTGTGGTTTTTGGAACCACCCTTGACCTTTACGGGAACATGTTGCCATTGTATGATCTCAATCTCCCTTCTGAAAGCCTCCCATTGCTCCGATGCGGATTTTCCTACAAGTAGCTGATCCCAGTCCATTTTGGCCAGATCCTGCCTTATCCTATTAAAATCGGCCTTCCCCCAATTTAGAATCTTTATTTCCGGCCCATCCCTGTCCTTTTCCATGACCACCTTAAATCTCACCATATTATGGTCACTGTCACCAAAGTGCTCACCTACTAGCACTTCTTCCACTTGGCCGGCCACATTCCCTAGAATTAGGTCCAGTACCGCCCCCTCTCTTGTAGGACCTTCTACACGCTGGCTCAAAAAGCTCTCCTGGATGCACTTTAAGAATTCTACACCCTCTGTGCTTTTCACACTCTGACTATCCCAGTTAATATTGGGGAAGTTGAAATCCCCCATTATTATTACCCTATTATTTGCACATTTCTCTGAGATTTGCCTACATATCTGTTCCTCTATCTCCCCCTGACTGTTTGGAGGTCTATAGTACACTCCCAGCAAAGTGCTTGCCCCCTTTTTGTTTTTAAGCTCCACCCATATGGCCTCATTAGAGGAACCTGCTAATATGTCATCCCTCCTTACTGCAGTAATTGACTCCTTAATTAATATTGCGACACCCCCTCCTCTTATACCTCCCCCTCTGTCTCGCCTGAAGATTCTGTACCCCGGAATATTGAGTTGCCAGTCTTGCCCCTCCCTCAACCATGTCTCCGTGATAGCAACAATATCATACTCCCATGTGTTTATCAACACCTTCAGTTCATCCACCTTATTCGCAAGACTCCTTGCATTAAAATAGATGCCATCCAGCCTTGCCCTTGTATATTTGCCCTGTCTACCAAGCTGACTTGTTTTTTTCTCTATAATTGGCAGCACATCACCCCCTATTTCAGCTCCCCTCTGTAGCCCATCCCCCTGCCAAGTTAGTTTAAACCCCCCCCCAACAGTGCTAGCAAACCTCCCCGCAAGGATATTTGTCCCGCTCTGGTTCAGGTGCAACCCGTCCGACTTGTACAAGTCCCACCTTTCCCAGAAGCAGGCCCAGTGATCCAGGAAACTAAAACCCTCCCTCCTGCACCAACTCTTTAGCCACGCATTCATCTGTTCGATCCTCCTATTCCTATACTCACTAGCACGTGGCACTGGGAGTAATCCAGAGATTACAACCTTTGAGGTCCTGTTTTTTAACCTGCTACCTAGCTCCCTAAATTCTTGATGCAGGACCTCATCCCCCTTCCTACCTATGTCGTTGGTCCCAATGTGGACCACGACCTCTGCCTGCTCACCCTCCCCCTTAAGAATGCCCTGTAGCTGCTCAGTGACATCCATGACCCTGGCCCCAGGGAGGCAACAAACCATCCTGGAGTCACGTTTGCGGCCACAGAAACGCCTATCTATTCCCCTTACGATAGAATCCCCTACCACTATTGCTCTCCCACTCTTTTTCCTCCCTTTCTGAGCAGCAGAAGCGTCCCTGGTGCCAGGAAGCTGGCTGCTGCTGCCTTCCCCTGGTGAGTCATCCCCCTCAACAGTATCCAACTTGGTATACCTGTTTGAAAGGGGGATGTCCGCAGGGGGCCCCTGCACTTCCTGCCTGCCTCTGTTGCTCCGCCTGATGGTCACCCAAGTTCTTTCTGCCTGTGCAGCCCTACCCTGCGGCGTGAACAACTCGCTAAACGTGCTATCCATGACCCTCTCAGCATCGCGCATGCTCCAAAACTCATCCACCCGCAGCTCGAGCGCCGCAATGCGGTCTACAAGTAGCTGCAGCTGGATGCATTTCCCGCACACATGGTCGCCAGGGACACTGGCAGCGTCCCTGACTTCCCACATGGAGCAAGAGGAGCAGAACATGGGGCTGAGCTCTCCTGCCATGACTTACTCCTTTAATTAATTAAAAAATTTATTCAATACCCCAGTTACAGGTATACTCTAGGGCGCTTTATTTACCAACTGTCCCCACTACAACACAGAGACCCTAGAAACTTAACACCACAGAATTCAAGCTTGTATTGAAAAGAGAGAAATACTCACCAACCAATCACTTACCTGCTCCCTGGTGACGTCACACCCCGAATACTTTTTACCTCTCTGGTACCCTCTGAGCTCGCAGACTGGAGTTTGGTATGCCTCTCCTGGCCCCGCTGCCGCTTTAAGTACCTCACCGCCGCCGAGTCTCCCACAGGTCCGCCGCTCTCGCTACCTGCCGCCGCTGCTCTGAGGCCTCTCCTGGCCCCGCTGCCGCTTTAAGTACCTCGCCGCCGCCGCGTCTCGCACAGGTCCGCCGCTCTCGCTACCTGCCGCCGCTGCTCTGAGGCCTCTCCTGGCCCCGCTGCCGCTTTAAGTACCTCGCCGCCGCCGCGTCTCCCACAGGTCCGCCGCTCTCGCTACCTGCCGCCGCCGCTCACTGACACCAATCTACTCCCGCTTCGTGGTGACGTCACACCTTGAATACTTTTTACCTCTCTCCTTCCCTGAGATTGGAGTTTGAATTCTCCTGGGTTTTGGCGCTCTCGCTCTGCTCCCGCTGATTCTCCATCTGAGGCTTAACGTGATTTATAAAGGTTTAGCATAACTTTTTTACTTATGTATTCTAAGCCTCTGTTTATAAAGCTAAGGATCCCATATGGTTTTTAACAATTTTTTCCACTTGTCCTGCCAAAGATTTGTGTAGGTTCTGCACCCCCTTTAAAATCTACCTTTATTTCTGTGAGTACAAAGCAGTGCAGCTTCGTGTTCTTGTTGCTGCTGTATCATTCTATTATAGAGAATCTATTGCGCTGATGAAGCAGTCGATTGTACCTCTGGTTATTTATCTCTGTCTTTTTAACATGCTGCTGCATCACTGATTCCTTGCCCTCTGTAAGCATATGCAGTGCTCTGATTCTGCCAGTCTGGGAACTAGTGCAGCATCTCTGCTGTAGTGATGGCATGCAGCTTGATCAGCAGAGCTGTGATAAATAATTCAGGCGCTTTCTTTCATCTGATTCTGAAATACCTTTATTCACATACACAAGTTAGTCTCAAGAGGTAAATTGAAGGTGAGCTATGTTTCCACAGAATGCAGCCTCACTGCCCAAATATTTTATCCTGATGCTTTAATCAAAGACTTCAAATAGACTTTATTTTCACTGAGCGACTATATCATTAAACATAGCAGTAAGTGCACCATTTTGGCACTAAAATATCATTTTCTCTGATGGTACAGTGAGAATACAAGCAACAGTTGATAAAACCATTTATAGCTAAACTTAAATCAAATAGTGGTGCATTCGAGACATATCTGAGTAAACCAAGCCTTTAGACTTGTTTTTGCTGCCACAAACGTGGAAAATAGCATCAAAAGAATCACAGAGCCTGCGTAAACCTGATTTCAGAAATCCAGGGCATGATTTATGTTTGAAGTGCTGAAAAGCCAGAAGAGTCTGCTCAGGGCCAACATCAACCTCTAAGGCACTCGGGAGAACATTGTAATTAATGTTTGCAAAAATAACATAGGAAGGGTGACTGCTGGAACAGACGTAGTCATATTAAAAGAAGCCAAACGTAAAACTAGCAACAAATAAAGGGCTCAGAAAGTGATCGGGGAGCGATGTCCCAAGAGCTCTAATCTTGGAGGAGGAAGGTTGTCATTAAATGCTATGTACAGAAAGATAAACATCTAATCCAAGCAACAATACATTAAACCTGCTCCTGTTAGTGCGTTGTTGCACCAAAGATACATTTCAATACTCTAGTGAACACAATCTGAATCATCAGCAACAACAACTTGCATTTATATAGCTCCTTTAAAGTAGCAAAACTTCCCATTTCACTTCACAAAGGCATAAGGATATTAAAAATAAAAGACCCTGAGCTGAAGAAGGCAATACGGGGAAGGTTAACCAAGAGCTTGGTCAAAGAAATGGGCTTTGAGGCGGGTCTTAAAAGAGGAGAGGGATGTGGAGAGGAGGCCCCCCTTAGGAAGGGAATTGTAGAGCGTTGGTGCCTGAAGGCATGGCTGCTATTGGTGGAGTGAAAGGAAGGGGGTTGACAGAAGCTGCAATCAGAGGAACAGAGAGTTAGGAGATGTTGCGATGGGGTGGGGGGTGGGGTGGCAAGACTATAAAGCAACAATCTGTCTGCTTCTAAGACTGAGAGACCCCACATTATCCAGAAACAGAAAGATTCAAAGGTCTGCATGCTCGAAAATAAGGTCCTGCTCCATCGCACCCAGAAAATTCAAGAAATGTCATCGGCTGTTTGTAAGATTTCGGATTTCTTTTTCTACATTCTGCAGCAGTAGTACATTATTATTTTGGAAAAGGAAGCATGCCAAATGGCATGACAATCTACAGCCATGCCAACCTAGAAAACTCAAAAGCTGACTGAGAGTTTCAAAAAAGCTGACACAGGCTCACAAAAAGCTGACAACTCAATAACAAAAAACAACTCAAAAGCAACCTTAATGTAGGCCAGTAATATTATGGTGACTGATCAAGTTGAATTCTGTTTTATTAGATGGGATTTCAGGATTTTCACCAGTACTTTAGAGATCATGATGGGGCGGCGTGGCGGATGGGGTGCGGGGGGCGGTCCGATATCATGTTGGAAACCTGGAAGTAATTTCAGCGCATCTGTCTGTGGCGTTTTAATGCAACCACCTCATTATAATTTTACTTCCGGGTTTAGTGTCGAATGCATGACAGTGGGTGTGGTGCGGACCCGCATGACGTGATCTCAACAGGAGTATTTAAAGGGCCAATCCAAAGATGGAATTTGGAGGAGCTGGAAGGTTTGGCACAGAGACAGCAAATGCAGAAGATGGACTCGGGATGCTCAAAGGCTGGTCTCCACTTTAATGACACCTCCCTTGATGTACTGCTGGGGGCAGTAAGGAGTCGGAGAGAGGTACTCTTCCCCAGCAATGGGAGGAAGAAACCTGCTGCTGCTACAAAGAAGGTGTGGCTGGAGGTGGCCCAGGAGGTCAGCAGCAGGAGCATTGTGCCACTGGCTTCAGTTCAGGAAGCGCTTTAATAACCAGGTCAGAAAAGGTGTGTACAGTTGAACATTCATCTACATCCTGTTGTGTGCATCACCCCCTCCGCTCACTCTGCCTTGTCAAGCTTACTCTATCACATCACTCCTCATACTTGTAGGTGCACTCATCCTTCTCTGTCTATGCACTTCCTCACATCCCCACCTATCCATCCAGGTGCCAAAACCCAGAGGTCATCTTCCAAGATCACCTCAGCATCAGAGCAGGGACCTGAGCAGCCTGCCTCGACCTCTGCTCCAGCCACAGGGGTTGCATCACGTAGGAATGGTAGGAAAAGGAAGATAAAAACAGAAAGCGCTGGAAATACTCAGCAGGTCAGGCAGCATCTGTGGTGAGAGAAACAGAGTTAACGTTTCAGGTTGATGACCTTTCATCAGAACTGGAAAAAGTTAGAGATGTAATGGGTTTTAAGCAAGTGCAGGGGCAGGGAAAGGAGGGAGGAGAGGAAAGAACAAAAGGGAAGGTCTGTGATAAGGCAGGAGTGATTAAATGACGAAAGGGCTGATGGTGCAAGGGGGTGGTAATGGGACAAGTAAAAAAACAAAAGATGGGTCTGGAGGAGGTGTAAATGGGAATAGCAGAATCATTACCAGCAGCTGCTGTCTGAAATAATGGGAGCAGAGGTTATGATCTGAAATTATTGAACTCAATGTTGAGTCCGGGAGGCTGTAAAGTGTCTAATTGAAAGATGAGGTGCTGTTTCTCGAGCTTCCGTTGAGCTTTGTTGGAACAGTTATGCGCAACTCGCCGTACGCGCCCAAGTTAAACCTGGAAGTTGGCATGTTGGAGCCGGCTTCTGGACGCAGACGCATTTTTGGCCATTTGAACCCAACACCTGCACCTGAACCCACTCGCTGCTCCAGGTTAAAATCCCTGTGTTTTTGTTTCTTTTTCTATGAAAACCAGAACTGAAACCTAAAGGCTTTGCCTATGACATGGTAACTAGTAATTATGTGGAGACTGCAGTGGGACATGAGCTTATTGTAACTTAAGCTGCAGGCATGCCTGGGACATCCAACATTTGTATTGCAGGGAAAACTGAAATGCACAAAAGTTCATTTCTCACAGTGGTGCATCTAGAAGTTTGTGAAGGGCACAGGGGGGATTGTGCGCAATGAAGGTGCAAGGTGATGTGCCAAATAACTGCCTGAATCCATGAGGTTACAACTTAAAACTAAAGGCTTTTATTAAGTAAGAATCTTGGCATCAAGTTAACACAGGGCAACCATCATTCATCACCGACCCAGCCCTTATGAGTAAAACCCAGCTCTTATAAATAAGACTCTCACCAATCAGGAGGATCCATAAAGGCGGAGCTAGGGAGGAACATTAGTGGTTACACCTGTAAAACATTTACAGACATTAACAAGTACAACAACAGACAATCCAGAACACAGTTATTTCATCACATTCACCCCCTGCTATAGATTCAATCTGTCAGGAGGTCTGATAGTCCTCTGGGAACGACGTAACTTTTGCCGAGGCTCCTCCCGGAGTACCAACTCCGGTTCATCCGAATTCCCAGAATCATCAGCGTTTTCCAATAATCTAAAGGTCCAATACCACGATTAAAAACTCTACTCTCAGAGTCGAACTCTTTGAGCTCCAGCAGGTGCAAGATCTTTAATAGAGACCGTATCCTCTTGCCCATCCGAATGTACGCATACTGGGGATTAGCATGAAGGAGTTGTACTTCCTCCACCAATGGATCAGTCTTGTGGCCTCTCACATGTCTGCGCAACAGCACAGGGCCCGTGGTCGTTAACCATGTGGGTAACGATACTCCATTAGTAGCTTTTCTTGGAAAGATAAACATCCTTTCATGAGGGGTGGCATTCGTCGCTGTACACAAAAGAGACCTTATGGAATGCAGCACGTCTGGCAGGACACCCTGCCAGTGAGAGGTCGGCAAGCCTCGCGACTTCAGAGACAATACGATAGCCTTCCACACTGTCGCATTTTCTTTCTCAACCTGCCCATTACCACGAGGGTTATAGCTGGTAGTTCTACTTGTTGCAATTCCTTTCGATAGCAAAAACTGTCGCAATTCTTCGCTCATAAAGGAAGAACCCCTATCACTATGTGTATAGTTAGGCATGCCAAACAAAGAAAACAGTTGGCAGAGGCATTTAATTACAACAGCACTAGCCACATCCGAACAGGGGATAACAAAAGGGAACCGAGAGTACTCGTCTATAATATTAAGAAAATAGACATTACGGTCGCTCGATGGAAGGGGACCTTTAAAATAGAGACTCAAAACGCTCAAATGGTTGAGTTGCTTTAATAAGATGAGCTGGCTCGGACAGCTTATAGAAGCGGGGTTTGCATTCAGCACAAACACGACAGGTTCTGGTCGTTGTCCGGACCTCCTCAATAGAGTAGGGTAGATTGTGGGACTTAATGAAGTGGTTCATTCTGGTAGCCCCAGGGTGGCAGAGTGCATCGTGGAGACTTTGAAGCTTATCTATACCTAGACTAGTACATACTCCTCGTGACAAAGCATCCGATGGCTCATTAAATACTCCAGGCCTGTACTGAATATCATAGTCATATGTTGACAGTTCTATTCGCCATCTTAAAATCTTATCATTTTTGATATTGCCTCTCTGCTTAGTATTGAACATAAAGGCCACAGATCGCTGGTCAGTAATAAGCGTAAAACGTCGGCCAGCGAGATGTCTCCAATACCTGACTGCTTCGATAATCGCCTGCGCCTCCTTTTCCACTGAAGAATGTCGAACTTCTGGTCCTTGCAGTGTACAAGAGAAGAAAACTACTGGTCTACCAGCTTGGTTAAGAGTTGCTGCCAATGCAAAATCAGATGCATCACTTTCCACTTGAAAAGGGATCTTCTCATCCACAGCACATACCACTGCCTTCTCAATGTCCCGTTTGATATTACAGAAAGCCTCCTGAGCTTCCGCCGATAGCGGAAAAGACGTCGACTTAATAAGAGGTCGGACTTTATCTGAGTAGCTAGCCACCCACTGGGCATAGTACAAAAAGAATCCCAGACACCTTCTTAAAGCTTTTACAGTGTGAGGTAAAGGTAATTCCTTAAGTGGGCATAATCTTTCAGGATCCGGCCCGATTACTCCATTCTCCACAACGCAACCAAGAATACACAAACGTGTAGTATTGAAGGTACACTTGTTTTTGTTGTAGGTCAGGTTTAACCTCTTTACCGTCTCTAGGAACTTCGCGAGATTTTGATCATGCTCCCGTTGGTCACGCCCACAGATAGTAACATTGTCCAGGTACGGGAATGTTGCTTCCAACATGTATTCATCCACCATACGATCCATCTCCCGTTGGAAGACGGATACCCCATTCATCACTCCAAAGGGCACCCTAAGAAATTGATACAGGCGCCCATTAGCTTCGAAGGCCGTATAAGGTCGGTCTTCTATTTTGATAGGGAGTTGATGGTAGGCAGACTTTAAATCAATGGTGGAGAACACGCGATACTGAGCTATCTGGTTCACCATCTCAGAAATACGAGGCAAAGGATAGGCGTCCAAGTGGGACCACAAGTCTTTTCTTTTCATTAGTTTTAACCACCACCACCTGGGCACGCCATGGGCTATTACTGTGTTCGATGATTCCCTCCCGTTGAAGCCTTTCCACTTCCTCTTTTATAAATGTTTTATCTTCTGAACTATACCGTCGACTCTTAATCGCTATAGGTCTACAATTAGGAGCAAGGTTCATGAACAAAGAAGGCGGACTTACTTTTAAAGTAGAAAGGCCGCAGACTGTGAGTGGAGGCTGAGACCCACCATACTTAAGGGTAACGCTCTCATGCTGACACTGGAAGTCCAAACCTAAAATTAAGTTCACACACAACTGAGGTAATATAAGGAGTTTAAAGTCCTTTTACTCTGTATTCTTAACGATCAATGTGACTTTACAATATCCAGTTACCTCCGAAGTAAGGGACTTGGACGCCATCACAATTTCACTTCGAGTAGGATACACCTTCAATGAACAGGAGTAAACAAGGTTGGGATGTATAAAACTTTCAGTACTGCCACAGTCTATAAAACACCCAGTAGGACGACCATTAATCTTAATGTCCATCATAGATTTCGACAAGGAACACAGTATGGTCTGGTCAACCGTAACCGAGGCTAGAGTAAAACGATAGGCGGCAGCAGAGAAGACATCAGGTACAGGATTACCCTTACACACTTTACTAAAATGTCCCCGTTTCTTACATTTAAAACAAGTAGCCTCTCTGGCTGGGCATCTTTGCCTGGAGTGTTTAGGTTGGCCACAAAAATAACACTTAGACCCATGGGGTACAGCCGCAACAGTAGGATTAAGTGGAGGCTCCATTGACGTTATGGATGCCTCTATACTCAGAACACACGAGGCTGAGAGAGACACATGGGCTGAGGCATACACTTCTAAATTCTTCTGGGCTACATCTAACGATTGAGCCGTAACAACGACTGTTTTTAAAACTAACGAGTCATTCTCGAGGAGTCTCTGTCTAATATAATTAGATCGAAGGCCAGATATGAAAGAATCACGGATGGCTTCTTCCTGATACAATATGGCAGAGACAGCCTTGTAGTTGCAATCCTTAGCCAAAGCCTTAAGATCCTGCAGAAAATCATTCGGGTAATTGCCTGTGAGTAGACAAAAGATACCTGGCGTATACTTCATTAACTGACTTAAGGTACTGGGCCTTAAGAGCTGCAAGGGCCTCTTCATACGTAGTAATATCTTCAAATATAGAGTAAGTTTGATGACTTACCAAGTTGGTTAAAAGACCCAACTTGCTAACCGTCGGATCGATCGATGCGATGAAGTATTCAAAACATCGAAGCCAATGCGTAAATTTCTTCGATGCATCTGCCGAATGGGGATTGATATCCAGACGCTCTGGTTTCAAAAATCGATCCATCTTCCAAAGTTGTTACTTAATAAAATTGATGTGCCAAATAACTGCCTGAATCCATGAGGTTACAACTTAAAACTAAAGGCTTTTATTAAGTAAGAATCTTGGCATCAAGTTAACACAGGGCAACCATCATTCATCACTGACGCAGCCCTTATGAGTAAAACCCAGTTCTTATAAATAAGACTCATACCAATCAGGAGGATCCATAAAGGCGGAGCTAGGGAGGAACATTAGTGGTTACACCTGTAAAACATTTACAGACATTAACAAGTACAACAACAGACAATCCAGAACACAGAGTTATTTCATCACACAAGGTTTACTTCCCCACCCCCCCAACCAGGAAATTTAGATTTTTGACACATTTTTGGGTGAATTTTACAGTATACTGTGATGCAGCTTTAGTCCCAGAATTATTGGATGCGCCATGGTACACACTTCATAGAATCATAGACATTTAAGGCACAGAAGGAGACCATTCGGCCCATCATGTCTGTGCCGCCCGAAAAAGAGCTCTCCAGCCTAATCTCACTTTCCAGCTCTTGGTCCATAGCCCTGTGGGCTACAACACTTCACGTGCACATTCAAGTATATTTACTTAGCTTGACGTTTTGTATTCCTAAAGCTGCGTATGAAACTTGACCACACTGCTCCCTTTGGTGCAACAACAGTAAGTAAACCTCACCACATTCTACTGCCACCAATCATTAGAAATACTTGGACAAAAAGAAAATACTGCAGATGCTGGAAATCTGAAATAAAAACAGAAAATGCTGGAGATATTCAGCAGGTCAGGCAGCATCTGTGAAGAGAGAAACAGAGTTAACGGGCTAGATTTTCCTGGAGCCGTCAGGCAGGGTTTCAGGCGTGTGGGGGGGGGGGGAAATCCCGAATTTGGGGGTCCCGACACCATCCCGCCCAAAACCCCGCCCCACGCAACTTTCAGGGGCGGCGGGTACCCATCCCGCGCTGTGACCCGCCGAAACCAGGCGGGAAGGGATTAGTGCCAATTAACTGCCTGTTAACAGGTAGTTAACAGGCAGTTTTTAGCCTAATCCCTATTTTGAGCGGTTTCGTGATGGTTCCCGACGGCTCCAAACCACGCCAGGTTAGAGCAGGCGGGCCGTCGGGTTGAAGGAGTTGGAGGGGTCGCGATGTCGGCGCTCAGGTGAGTGATGGATGCATGAGTGTAAAGGTAAGTGTGTTTGGTGTGTCTAAAGTGTGTAAAGAACTTTTACTTACCTGTACTTACCCTAACAGCCTTTCTTCCTGTAGCCGTCGGGAGCCCATCACTTAGCCGGCACTTAAAGCTGAATGGCTGCGATCTGTGAAAAGTGACAGCCTTCAGCTTTGAGTGCTGCTGAGAGTTCTAACTGAGTCTGTGCAGAAGGACTCATGTTAGAACTCAGAGTGTCAGTGTTTCACAGCTTCAAACAGCTGTGAAACATTGATATTTCATCTGTCAAGAACTCTTGACAGATGAAATTGCAGTCTGTGACGTCACCTGTTGCCAGGTGGCCCTTAATTGGCCTGCTGAGCCCGCTGGGCGGGCTCAACAAGGTCAATCAAGGGGAAATCGCGCGGATTGGCTGGACATCGATGTAGGCGGGTCAAAAACCCGAAAGGGGAAGTCCCGCCTTCTTCCCGACAGGTTCGGGAGAATCGACCCCAACGTTTCAGGCCGATGACCTTTCATCAGAACTGGAAAAAAGCAGGAAATGGAATAGATTTTTAAGCAAGTGTAGGGGCTGGGAAAGGCTGGGGGGGGGGGTGTGAAAGAGCAAAAGGGAAGCTCTGTGAGCGGCCCCTATCCTATATATATTTTTTATCCACCCCTTTGTTTCTTTTCTCTCTCCCACATGGCAGCGGTCTTTCATTCTGCCAGTGCAATTTACACTTCATCGAGAGCCATCCTTTGTTCCTTAACCTGTCCCATTACCATCTCCTTTTGCCTTGAATATCTCTTAATGTCTCTTAACCTCTCCTGCCTTCTATCCTATCACAGAGCTTCCCTTTTGTTCTTTCACCTTCCCCCCCTTTCCCAGCCCCTACACTTGCTTAAAAATCTGTTCCATTTCCTGCTTTTTTCCAGTTCTGATGAAAGGTCATTGACCTGAAACGTTAACTCTGTTTCTCTCTTCATAGATGCTGCCTGACCTGCTGAGTATCTCCAGCATTTTCTGTTTTTATTAGAAATACTTGACTCATTTACAAGAAGGTCGAGGAACTCATTGCCTGGCTAAACTCTTTAACCAACTTGATTTCAAATTTTATGCATGTTGCTGGTTAAATTATCACCAAACCTAAAGTGGATGCTAGCACCTTACTGTAATTGCATGGATTTACCAAAACATTTCTCCAATATGGCAGTTTGAAGCTCTAGCCCCACATCCCAGAGGTGGAAGTTCAACATTGCAATAAATGCTTTAGCTCACATTACAAGCTGAAACTCAACACCACAGAGCAGCTTACAACACTTGGTAGAGGAATTTATTAGCCAGTTCCTTTTACAAAACAGGGTAGAGCTTCCAAATTACTTTTGAAATGTACCATAGGCAACACAAGTCATGAGAACAAAACGCTGAAAGGATCTTAATTCCTTTCCAGATAAATGCTGGGGTGAACCATTGTGGGAGCCACGTGCTTCCACAACTTCCGTACACCTGTGCACAATCGTGAAACTCCATGCACGTGCATAAGCAAAGTTCAGAGCATTCTGGTACGACTTGCCAGAGCCAATAAAAGAGCTGATTTCATTCAGCAAATGTTGACACACTGATAGGGTTGGGGAAAAGCTGACTTGCCTGTATGTAATGTTGAGCATTTCAAAGTGAAATGCATGAAATGTTTACTTTCTAGCACCCCTCCCCCACCCCACAATAAACATATGCACAAAGTGCCTGTAGGTATTTGCCAATTGGAGCCAGTAAGGCAGCAGATATATCTGTAGCTGGGCAAATACCCAGCTGTCTGCATTTTCTTCCCAATAACCCGACTAGGGTATCACCTCATTAACCCCCTCTCCCCATCTCGCATGTGCAGCAGTGGTGAGCTGCACTACAATATGGGGTGATCTTAGACAGCCTCAAATCAGCTGCTTTTCTGGTAACCACACGAACAGGGGCTGGAAAAGCTGAATTTCCACATGTAAAGTGGATGGTTGGCGTCTATGGATCGACTGTAGTCAGTATAGATTTTAGGTAACCATGACTCTGAGCTCCAAGTTTGGATAGGTTCAGTCCAAGCTCAACCAAATCTTCAAACTCAGGAACCTTTCCTTTGTGTCAATGTGGAGATTATAGTATTACTTTTGATTTTCATTTTCTTGAATGTATTTATCAGATTTTAGGGCAAATAAAATACAGGATACAATAGTTATTTGGTTACTCCCATACAGGGGTATTATGCTGACCGTTACCTCCCAGAGTACAGTAAAGTTTTCAGAAAGTTGACGCGCCAAACGGAGTAAAGGATGGCACATGTCAGTCGGGGCCGCTGGAAGACAACCCTGTGTCTGGGAGATCTTGACTGAGTCGGATATCCTGCACGCTTAGGCATAGAGTGAGATTGGAGGAGCGTTTACACACAGCATGATAGACCTCCTGCATAGCCA
Organism: Somniosus microcephalus; assembly: GCF_052327205.1. Classification (NCBI taxonomy): domain Eukaryota; kingdom Metazoa; phylum Chordata; class Chondrichthyes; order Squaliformes; family Somniosidae; genus Somniosus; species Somniosus microcephalus. Next base: position 16,797,043 of record NC_141008.1, read on the forward strand.
GCATGATGCAATTATCTGAAAGATGTCCTCAATATAACCAGCTGGCCTGAGAGTCACAATGTGTGCAGTCAGCTGGAGCCACAGCTTTATGGAAAACCTGCTGTTTGTTAGAAGTCATTCTTAATCTGCTGCTGTTGCTGTGCCAACCTAAGAAACCAGATATCGGGATGTACTCGCCTAACAATAGCATCTGTCATGTGAGACCTACAGTGCAGCATGGGTACCCAGATAATGCTTGCCAGTTCTCTCTCAGATTGGAAAAAAAGCCAGACTTCATGATGAGGGTTTTTTGTTCAACCCTAGGGATCGCTACATTTACCTAGATATTGGATTGGTAGCGTTGCTTAAGGAGAGCCTGGGCTTGCTTACAGGAGTGATCGGTGATGCTGAACTAGAGAAAAATATCCAGTGAAAACCCCCAAAATGTAGCAGGTGAAAAAAAATCCGCCTAGGGGGACAGGAATTTTCCCAGGTTTGCCACCAGCCTAAGGGATAAGTACTCAAGTTGATTAATTCCACCTCAAATAAGTATTCTTCATTTTACTTTATTCAGGGACTTGAGCATAAAATCCAGGCTGACAATCCACTGCAGTAATGAGGGACTGCTGCAGTGTCCGAGGTGTCGTCTTTCGGATGAAACGTTAAACCGAGGCCCCGTCTGTCCTCTCGAGTGAATGCAAAAGATCTCACGCCACTATTTCAAAGAAGAGCAGGGACGTTATCCCCGGTGTCCTGGCCAATATTTATCCCTCAATCGACACTACTTAAAAAACAACAGAATATTTGGTCATTATCACATTGCTGTTTGTGGGAGGTTGCTGTGCGCAAATTGCCGGCCACGTTTCCTACATTACAATAGTGAATACACTTCAAAAAGTACTGAGTTAGTTGTAAAGTGCTTTGGGACGTCCGGACGTCATGAAAGGCGCTATATAAATGCAAGTCTTTTGTTTTATTTGTCTGATCATTGCCAACTAGCAGACAATCAAATATGCAATTCACTCTTACGGAATTTCTTTCTTACAACATGGTCCTTTTTCAATGTTTACACAAGAGAAAGTTGGGAAGAAGCACCAACAGTTCTGTCGATGAGAGAGGTGTTCTGTAGTGGGGGAACTTTCCAGGCCCATATGACCTCCGTGTAGAGTGGAGTAAAAGTCACGCATTGCCTTGTCCACTTAGATGTTATATGAGCATAAATCAGCTTTCCCATTTTTTTTTTAAGGCTGTATTACATTCCAACATGTGACCGCTTTGACTTTGGTAGGCAGAACAATAAAGATTTTATTCTTAAGAAAGAAATACTTGCATTTATATAGCGCCTTTCACGACCACCGGACGTCTCAAAGTGATTTACAGCCAATGAACTACTTTTGGAGCGTAGTCACTGTTGTAATGTGGGAAACTCAGCAGCCAATTTGCGCACAGCAAGCTCCCACAAACAGCAGTGTGATAATGACCAGATAATCTGTTTTAGTGATGTTGATTGAGGGATAAATATTGGCCAGGACACCAGGGATAACTCCCCTGCTATTCTCCGAAATAGTGCCATGGGATCTTTCACGTCCACCTGAGAGAGCAGATGGTTTAACATCTCATCCGAAAGACGGTACCTCCGACAGTGCAGCACTTCCTCAGTACTGCACCGAAGTGTCAGCCTAGGTTTATGTGCTCAAGTCCCTGGAGCAGGACTTGAACTCACACCCTTCTGACCCAGAGGCACGAGTGCTGCCCACTGAGCCACAACTGACAGATCTAGTCATAGAGTCACAGGGCTCGATTTTCATCAGGCCGTTGAGGTGGGATTGGAGGCATGTGGGGGGGGGGGGTTAAAATTGCAAAAACTGGCGGGCGGGCCCAACCCCGCCTCTAAGCAATTTTCATTAAATCGTGTCTACTGGTCCCATCTCCGTCCCGCCTCCAAGAGGCGGGATAGGCCGTTAAGTCCCTTAACAAGCACTAAATTGCCTCTATAATGCCATTTTGATAGGCCTTGGTGATTTTAACCCTTTTCCGACGTGAAGCACGCCTGTTCTGAAACACGCCGGTGAAACCTGGCGGGAGCACAATTGGATTGCTGACTATTAGCTGCAGCTCCGCCATTAAATAGGATATTTGATCAGCCATCATTTGCAGGTGGCAGGACTTTGTTGTCTCAGGTCTGGGGGAACTTTTAGAAGGCATAACCACACCTGTGGAAGTGTGGAGCCTGACACCCATCTCCAGTGTGACCTGGGAAACGCCTCTCGCCACCTTCACTGAGCACTTCCTCAACTGAGGCATATACCAAGTAATCCTAAGCCCTCAATGCGAAATGACACACGCCACAACTACAGCAGTAGCCATCAGATTTTTTATTTACAGTTATTACCTGATGGCTTTTTAACATTAAACATCAAATTTCACCCAAGTGACTACCCTTGTGACTATTTGTGCAGTATCTTTCTCTTATGCATGCTCCTACATGGTGCTTCCCCTGTGGCTTCAGCAGATGTGGAGGCCCCTTGCTCACTTTCTTGCTGCTCCTGCCTTGACACCTTTGGCAGGCGTCCTCTGGGGTTGCGAACCTGTGAGAGCTCATCAACAGTCTGCTGCTCCTGCGGCTGTGCAGGGGTTGAGACGCCGATCTCAGATGGGTGTGGACTCTGGTGGGGCTCTGACCGAGGGCTCTGCAGTGGCATGGAAGTGTGAGCGCTTGGAGAGGAGCCCCCACTTCCTTGATGCCTGCCACCAACTTCCCTCTCATGGGTCAGGTCCCCCTCAGTGCTTGTAAGTGGCTTGAGAGCACCTTGCTGCACATCAGGGGGCTATGGGGACCCGTATCTGCACTGGCAGTCCTACTCAGAAAGACTTCCATGAAGGTCTAGTTTCTCTGTTCAATAGATGACCATCGCTCCTCCAGAGATGTCATTCTATTCAGAACACTCACCATGTTTTCTGCACTCTGGTGACTTATCACCTCCATGGAGGTTGCCATCATTTCCATGGTGATGCGTTCATGTGCCAATGACTCCACAAAGGCTCTGCTCATGTTCACAATGGACTCCTCCATTCGCTCCACACTCGCAGCTACCCTGGAGACAAAACCTGCCAGAGACTCCTGCATCTGTTCCTGGAGTTCCAGCATCGCTGATCTTGTGGATGGACCCAGAGGCAGAGGGTCGACATGCAGCTGAGCCGAGCTGGCAGAGTCCTGCGCCCTCCGACTAGGACTCTCCACTGCTATCCCTGTCTGCACAATCTGCTGATGCTCACTTGTGAGCTGTGATACACCAGGTGACAACACAACTCTATCTCGCGATGGTCCCACCGAGGTGTGAGTGTCTGCGCTGGTGCTGGGTGTGCTTAATTCTGCTAACGCTGCGCCCTCAGAGGTTGCAGCTTCCTCTGAGGAGTCTGGATGCTCAGGCTCTTCCTCCTGTCTAGTGGGGATGGGTGCTTGCGATGGTCCTGTGGGGGAGTAAAGGAAAGAGTCAGAGATGTGATGCCAAGGTTACATGCACATTGCATATTGCAGATGATCATAAGTCCATCTGTTAGAGCATCAGAATCATTATCAGCGACTCATGCAATGTCATTGAGAGAGATGGAAAACTATTCTGTCACCAGCTTGCTGTGATGCACCCGTCTGTTCGTCCCCCACTTGCGCATCATCCTCCACTCCCACAATCTCCAGGACTGCATCCTCCCAGGGGCTGAGGTGGGCTACTGAGGGTGGCACTCCGCCTGTCCTCGCTCTTTCTCTGTTATTGTGAGCTCTCTTTTCCTGTAATGAGGGAGACAAGTGGAGGTTGAGTGAGAATGAAGGAGTGAGTGTAGAGATTCCATAGCATAGATGCATAGAAGGAGACAAAGATGGAGTGAGGTGGCAAGACCAAGGGCCCTCCCTGTGTGTTGTCAGTTGTTTTCATAGCATCAGAGTGATAGGGAGTGTGAGGGCTGCATAGTTGAATAGTTAGGTGAATGTGACCATAGAGAGAGAGGGAATGGTTAAGGGTGCATGGATGTCAGTGTCAAGTGGGATGTGGAGGAAGAGATTGCTAAAGCTGAGTGCTGGTGAGGAGAGGCAATGGGGATCAGATTGAGGGTGATGGGAAATTCATACTCACTTTTCCAGTGCGCAGAAGGTCATGAAATCTCTTCCTGCACTGAAGCCAGGTTCTGCGGGTTACTGACAAAGAGTTGACCTCCTCTACCACCTAGATCCACACAGCCTTGGTTTGCTGGGGAGGCTTCATCCTCCCTGAAGAAGGGAAGAGCACCTCTTTATGTGCTCTTGCTCCCTCCACTAAAGCCTGCAGGGCAACGTCATCGAAGCGGGGTGCAGACCTAGGTCTCTGGCTGGCCATTCTTCCTGCAGGTGCCTCTCACTGCAAAGGCCAAAAGGTTGGCAGTCTGCAGAAGAAGCAAGGCTTGTTGCAGACCTTAAATGCAGCAGCAATGATGACGTGATCGGAGGCGACTTTCAGACTGGAAAAACTCATTGGCCATGGGTTTCCACACGTTGGAACTAAATTGGCCAATTAAGTTAAAATCGCATCAATCTCCCACATCGATTTAGAATCGGGTGGCTAACACGAAATGCGGATTACACGACCCCAGCCCGCCCCAGTATCAAAATCAAGCCCATAGAGTTTTACAGCACCGAAAGAGGCCCTTCGGCCCATCGTGTCCGCGCCCGCCATCAAGCCCTGTCTATTCTAATCCCATTTTCCAGCACTTGGTCCGTAGCCTTGTATGCTATGGTGTTTCAAGTGCTCATCTAAATGCTTCTTGAATGTTGTGAGGGTTCCTGCCTCTACCACCCTTTCAGGCAATGAGTTCCAGATTCCAACCACCCTCTGGGCGAAAAAGTTTTTCCTCAAATCCCCTCTAAACCTCCTGCCCCTTACCTTAAAACTATGCAGCCTGGTTATTGAAACCTCCACTAAGGGGAAAAGTTCCTTTCTATCTACCCTATCTATGCCCCTCATAATTTTGTACACCTCAATCAGGTCCCCCCTCAGCCTTCTCTGCTGTAAGGAAAACAACCCCAGCCTGTCCAGTCTCTCTTCATAGCTGAAGCACTCCAGCCCAGGTAACATCCTGGTGAATCTCCTCTGCATCCTCTCCAATGCAATCACATCCTTCCTATAGTGTGGCGACCAGAACTGCACACAGTATTCCAGCTGTGGCCTAACTAGCGTTTTGTACAGCTCCATCATAACCTCCCTGCTCTTATATTTTATGCCTCGGTTAATGAAGGCAAGTATCCCATATGCCTTTTTAACCACCTTATCTACCTGTCCTGCTGCCTTCAGGGACCTATGTACATGCACACCACGGTGTCTCTGATCCTCTGTCCTTCCTAGGGTCCTACCATTCATTGTGTATTCCTTTGCCTTGTTAGTCTTCCCAAAATGCATCACCTCACACTTTTCAGGGTTATATTCCATTTGCCACTGTTCTGCCCATCTGACCAACCATCTATATCGTCCTGTAGCCTGAGGCTTCCCTCCTCGCTATTTACCACTCCACCAATTTTCGTGTCATCTGCGAACTTACTGATCATACCTCCTACATTCATATCTAAATCATTAATGTACACTACGAACAGCAAAGGACCCAGCACCGATCCCTGCGGTACACCACTGGACACAGGCTTCCAGTCACAAAAACAACCTTCGACCATCACCCTCTGCCTCCTGCCACTAAGCCAATTTTGGATCCAATGTGCCAAATTGCCCTGGATCCCATGGGCTCTTACCTTCTTGACCAGTGTCCCATGCGTATCATCTTTATTCAGCAAGTAGCAGTTAATGAACAGCATTAAATACGGACAGTAGATTTGCAACAATTACAGACTTTACTGTTGTCAGAATATCAAAATACTCTTCAGCATTAATATACAACATACTGAGCCTTGAAAAAGTTCCTTATGCCTTGCTACCATGGAATTTCTGTTTTGCCCCTATCCTTGAACACTTTAGACATATTGCTGACGAAGCACAAGTCAGCATCAGATGTACTTCCAAATTCCTTTACAGATATGCTGGAACTAAGTTAAAACGTGTGTCTCAAACTCTGAGACATGCAATCAAACACGTGTCGTCTGTTTGCTGGCCAGAGTAAATTCTTGCAGCCTGTGACACTCCTCTGTAATTGCAGAACATTTATGCCTATCCAGACTGCTATCAGGGACACTGCTGGGAAAAGTAATGCTAATGGCTGCACAATCAACAGACATTAGCATAATAAATCATCTTTCGTTCTGTAGCAGCAACCTACAGATGCCTTGGGCTGGATTTTCCAAGCCCCGAGGAGGCGGGCATGGAGGCGGGACAGCCGGTAAATTCGGAGAAAGTAGGGGCGGATGGCAAAGCCGCCCCCATCCCGCCTCCGTGCCCTTTTGCCAGGAGGCGGGAAGATGTGCAGCTTCGGGTCCCATCTCCTGGAGGCGGGAAAGGCATTTAATCCTTTTAACTGCCTGTTAACAGGTTGTTAACAGGCAGAAAAAAGGATTAGTGTCATTTTACCTTCACAGGTGAAGGCTTCCCGACCTCGGACAACCCCGTCGGGTTGGATGAGACGTGGAGGAGATCTGCGGCAGTCGGAGGCATCAGGAAGTAAGGTGTAGAGGTGAGTGATGGATGTAAGTGTGGAGTTGTAAGTATGCAAGGTGAGTGAAAAGTTTTAAAAAGTGTTCACTTACCTTGTTTTCTTCCTACAGCCTTTAGCTGCGGTGGATCGGGAGAGCCGACATGCTGCTTGTCAATTTCACAGAATTGCTGTTGGAACCTCCATTTCTACAGATGTGAAATTTACAAATTTGAAAGGTTTGATGAGTCCTCAACACAAGGACTCCTCAAACTAAAGAGAATGTCAGTGTTTGACAGCTTCACAGAGCTGTCAAATGCTGATATTTCTTCTTTTAAGAAGTCTTGACAGATAGCACGTCTGACGTTGACGTGATCTGTCAGTGATTGTCCCTAATTGGCCTGCTGAGCCTGCAGGGCGGGCTTAACAAGCTCATTCAGGGGAAAATCCCTCTGGTTGGTCAGGCGAGGATGGAGGCGGGACATTGACACAACAAACAGCTGTCCCGCCTCCAACTCGCCTCCATTCACAAATTCCAGCCCCTTGCCTCTATTTCTGCATAATGTTCTATGTAATGTTTTGAGATTTCAACCTATTTGGTCTAGAAGGAATTTTGGGGTAATTTATATTCTGTTGATATGAAATTAAATTCAGTTCGCAAAAGGTTATCTCTGAGAAACTATGCAGGATGTTGATTAAGACCATTAACTGGGGTAGCAGATGAAGTTGCTATCAGAATTGTTATGCTCATAAACCAGATTGGTTTCAGGGTTGTACGCACCTAATTTTGTTGGAACAAGTTCTTGAAGCCCCAGAGTAAAATTATTTAATTTTCATATTCTGTCAGCATGTCTTAATGGGCGGCTCTAGTTACAGAAGTTCATCCATGGCTATAACAAACTAAAAACAATCCTCGTCCTGGTGTGTGGCTATGTTTTTTTCAATCTCTCTTTCCTCCATGTTGGAACTTGCCCCTCTTTCCCATCTAAACTCGTCTCCCTCTTTCCCATCTAAACTCGTCTCCTTCTCTCCTTCCCCTGTGTCTGATTTTGACTTTTGCTTTCCCCTGTCTCCTCTCTTTCTCATCTCCTTTCTCTCGCCCTTCATCTCTTTTCTCTCACTCCCCCTCCCTCTGCCCACTCTTTGGACTGGATATTCATTGGGCAGTGGAGTCGGGATTGGAGGCGTGTGGGGGTTTAAAATCCCGAAATCGGGGGTCCCGACCTCATCCCACCCTCAACCTGCCTCCATGCCAGTTTCAAAGGAGGCAGGAAGGAGATTAGTGCCAATTAACTGCCTGTTAACGGGCAGTTTTTAGCCTAATCCCTATTTTTATTGTTGAAATGTGGGGTTCCCGACGGCTCCAAACCACGCCAAGTTAGCGAGGTGGGCCGTCGGGATGAAGGGCTTGGAGGGGTCGAGATGTCCAGTGTTCAGGTGAGTGATGGGTGCATGAGTGCAGAGGTAAGTGTGTTTGGTGTGATTAAAGTGTTTAAAGAAGTTCTACTAACCTTTACTTACCTTTACAGCCATCCTTCCTTCAGGTCTCGGGAGTCCCTCATCTCACCGGCACAGAAAGCAGAATGGCCGCCAGCTGTCAAAATCTGCAGCCTCTGCTTTCTGTTCCGGGGAGATCTCTAAATCATCCTGAGAGGAAGGAATTAACCTGGAGTACAGATTGTCAGTGTTTGACAGCTTCAAACAGCTGTGAAACGCTGATATTTCATCTGTCAAAAGGTATAGACAGATGAAATTTCAATCTGTGATGTCACCTGTTGCCGGGTGGCCCTTAATTAGCCTGCTGAGCCCGCTGGGTGGGCTCAACAAGGTCAATCAAGTCAAAATCGCGTGGGTTGGCTAGAAGTCGATGGAGGTGGGACTACAACCCTGAAAGTTGTAGTCCCGCCTCCTACCCACCTCCTCAATGAAAATCCAGCACTTTGTCTCATACTCTCACTTTCTTTCTCTCCCTCTCTCACTCCTACTCTCACTTTCTCTTCCTTACTCCCCTGTTCCTTCCCTTACTCTCCCTCTATGTTTGAACTTGTCTCTCTGTGTCAGCTGTGGCTCAGTTTGTAGCACTCTCACCTCTGAGTCAGAAGGTTGTGTGTTCAAGTACCACTCCAGAGCACAAAAAATCTAGGCTGACACTCCAGTGCAGTGCTGAGGGAGTGCTGCAATGCCGAAGGTGCCGTCTTTCGGATGAGACATTAAACCAAGGCGCCGTCTGCTCTCATAGGCGGATGTAAAAGATCGCATGGCACTATTTCAAAGAAGAGCAGGGTGTTAAGTCCGTGAATGATTGAGACACGGACTAGCAGGAGAGAAAACAAACTGACCTTTACTGGTGAAAGGCATAAACGAAACTAAACAACAGAGGCTCTCTAGTGCCTTTTATACAGGGGTGGTCACTGCCGGTACTGCAGTCTGAGACCAGTTATTCTCTTAAAGGTACATACACAACAATTCCTCCCCTTTTAGATAAACAGTACATAACATTCGTTTAACAACTAATGATAACGAATTACAATCACAATTACTGTTGCTAGATACATTGGTTAAGTTTAAGCAATTATAAGTTCAGTCTTTGAGGAGGCTTCCTGATTCTGTCTGGATAACGCCTCTTTGGGGTATCAGGTTCTTCTGGCAATGTTGAGTCGGAATCAATGTCGTTGTTTGGTTCATCTGCTTCCAATATTACCGGTTCTGCGGTAGCTGCAATTGGAACGTCGATTTCATTACCAGGTGTATCAGATCGTGGTGTGGAGTTGACGTTTTCCAGTGACTCTAGAATCTGGTCAGCATGGCGTCTTACAATGCTCTCCCCAACGTCCACGGTATACATGAGAGGTCCTTGTCGTGTACAAATCGTTCCTGGCTGCCATTTCTCAGTGCGGTAGTCCCGGGCCAAAACTGGTTGACCTATCTTAAAACTCCTGGTCGGCCTTTCATTCATATTCTGAAACTGCCTGTTCTCCACATCTCTTCGGACGTTTGGCTTAACCAAATCCAAGCGGCATCGTAGTCTTCGATTGAAGAACATCATGGCTGGCGTTTGGTTGGTAACCGCATGTGTCGCATTCCGGCAGGCAAACAAGAAGTTGTCCACCTTGTGTTGTAGGGGTATATCTTCATTACACATTGCCTTGATAGCCTTCTTGAATGTTTGGACAAACCTCTCGGCCAATCCATTAGTGGTTGGATGATATGGGGCAGATGTGTAATGCTTAACACCATTGTTCTTTAAGAACCTCCGGAACTCTTCAGACACAAACTGTGGTCCATTGTCAGAGCAAATCTGTTCAGGCAGCCCATTCCTGGCGAATATGGTTCGTAAAACTGTGATAGTTTTTTCCGTGGTGGTTGAGGACATTTTTATTACCTCTGGCCACTTTGAATGTGCATCCACCGCAATTAAAAACATCGAGTCCATGAAGGGACCAGCAAAATCAATGTGCACCCTTTGCCATGGAGATGAGGGCCACTCCCATGGATGCAGAGGAGCTTGTGGTGGGGCGTTTTGGACCTTCTGGCATCCTGCACAGCTCTTGGTCATCTCTTCGATTTCTCTATCGATTCCCGGCCACCACACAAACGCTCTGGCTAAGCTCTTCATTTTTACCCCACCCAGATGACCCTCATGAAGCTCATTGAGCACTCTATCCGTCAACTTAGGTGGAATTACTACTCTGGATCCACACATCAAGGTTCCTCTGCACACTGACAGCTGTTCTCTTCTCGGTGAGAATGCTGGCAGCAGTGGTTCGCCATGTGCTGGCCATCCCTTCACCGTTAAATCATAGACCCGCGATAGTGTCGGGTCATTCCGTGTTTCCTTTTCTATGTTTGCATTCGTCACAGGGAGACATTCGACTATGGTCGAGTGGAATAACTCCATTGGATCCACTGCAAGGTCTTCTTCTTCCACTGTCGGCAACGGTAGACGTGGCAATCCATCAGCATTTCCATGCTGTTTAGTTCCTTTGTACTCGATGTCATATTGGTGTGCCCCTAGGAAAAGGGACCATCTCTGCAGCCGTTGTGCTGTCATTATCGGTACGCCCTTCTGAGGGTTGAAAATGGAGACAAGAGGTTGATGATCGGTTAGTAGAGTAAATTTTTGACCGTGCAGATAGTGATTGAACTTCTTCACCCCCACACTAGGCTGAGGGCCTCTCTGTCAATCTGGGCGTAGTTACGCTCGGCAGAAGTTAACGAGCGTGATGCAAAAGCTATCGGCCTCTCCGAAACATCAAGGAATTTATGTGACAGTACCGCCCCAATGCCGTAGGGAGACGCATCACACGCCAGCCTGATTGGCAGTGCTGGGTTGTAGTGAGTTAATACTTCCTTTGAAGTGATTAAGTCCTTACACTTCTGAAAAGCACGCTTACAATCATCGCTCCATTTCCATGCTACCCCCGTTCGTAGCAGGGCGTTCAGCGGGTGCAAAATTGTCGACAAATTCGGCAAAAACTTATGATAGTAATTCACCAACCCGAGGAATGACTTCAGCTGCGACACATTTTCAGGCGCTGGGGCCTTAACAACCGTTCAATTTTGTCAGGGGACTTATGTAACCCCTCTTCATCAATCACGTGGCCACAATACGATATCTGTTTCTTAAAAAATTCGCACTTGGGGCGGTTGGCTCGCAGCCCATGTTCCCGTAGTCTAGTGAGCACCTGTTCTAGGTTGTTAAGGTGTTTACTGTCATCTTCACCTGTTACAAGGATGTCGTCCAAGTAACACTGAGTCCCCGGAATCCCTTGCAGGACTTGTTCCATCGCTCTTTGCCATATCGCCGGAGCTGATGCTACTCCGAATACCAATCGATGATACTGGTAAAGACCTTTGTGAGTGTTTATCGTGAGATACTTCCTAGAGGACTCTTCAACCTCCATCTGCAAATATGCTTGTGCTAGGTCAATTTTTGTAAAACGCTTCCCTCCAGTCGGCGAGGCGAAGATGTCTTCTATCCTTGGAAGAGGATATTGTACTGTGCGAAGGACAGGGTTCACCGTCACCTTGAAATCCCCACAGATGCGAATCTTCCTTGGCTCTCCGGACTTATTGGTTAACGTTTTCTTCATGACAGGAACGATGGGTGTCGCCCACTCGCTCCAGTCGACCTTAGACAACACGTCCGCCTTCTCCAGATTCTCCAGCTCTGCCTCGACGGCTGGGCGAATTGCATATGGTACCGGTCTCGCTTTGAAAAACTTGGGAACTGCATTCTCTTCTATTTTTATCGAGGCGGTTACGCCTTTAAGCGTGCCCAGTTCTTGTTGAAATACCTCTTTGGCGTTAGCTAAGATTGTTGACAATCGTCCAGGAGTGACGTCTTCATCTTTTTTACCGTCCACCGTCATTGCATGAATGGAATGCCAATCTAAGTTTATCTTCCTGATCCATTCCCGTCCCAGTAACGGTGGTCCACCATTTGGCAGTATGTAGAGATACAATTTCCGTATTTTCTTGCCATTGTATTTGACAGGCACCCTTATTTTTCCTCTGGGGTATACTTTTTGCCCCGTATACGTCGTCCAGACGATGGATGTCTCTCTCAAGGGTATGTGTGAAAATAGCCGCTCGTAGTCTTGTCGATTCATGACGGTTAGCGCTGATCCTGTATCCAATTCCATTTTAACTTGGGACCCTGCTATCGTGAGAGTGACCCAAATGGTTCGGTGATCCTCTTTTGCGATTACATTGTGAAGTTTGAGACAGCTTAGTCTCCTGTTTCCGGATTCACTATCGCTCATCTGGTCTTCGGAACTACTGTCCGTCATCTTTTGTACTTTCTTGTACGGTTCCTTAGTAGCCTTTTTGTTGTCGCTGGTCTTCTTCCCAGACCTACAAACTCGTGCAATATGTCCAATCTTCCCGCATTGTCTGCATATTTTGTCTTTGGACCAGCAGTCCTTCTGGTCATGGTTAGTTCTGCCGCAGCGATAACATTTTGCAAAGCCCCGTGTCATTTCGTGGGTGCCGTATTCCTGTGGTTTTTGTTGAATTTCTGCAGCTCCCCTGGCTGCTGCTTCATACGATACTGCCACGCTGAAAGCCTTATCTAGCGTCAGCTCTTTTTCTGCGAGTAACTTCTTCTGTGTTCCTTCACTCAGGAGTCCACAGACAAATTTGTCCGGTAGGGTATCTGCCAGTCCTGCTCCGAACTGGCAGTGCTTTGATAGCTTGCGTAGCTCCGTAAGATACTCAGCATTGCTCTCATCTTTGTGCTGAGTTCTCCTGTGGAATTTAAATCTTTCTGCTATCAACAGCGGTGCAGGGTTTAAGTGCTCCTGTAGAACAGCAACAATTTCGTTAAAACTCTTCGCCTTCGGTTTGGCTGGAGTAATCAGGTCCCGCAATAGGCCGTACATTCTAGCGCCCATTAAGTTTAACAATATCGATGCCTTTTTCCCCTCCGCTATATCGTTTGCCTCAAAATATACCTCGACTCTTTCCACATACGTGGTCCAGTCCGCTAATGTATTATCAAAAAGCAGTGATACAGCCAGTCTTTGGCATCTTGCAAATCTAAAATGGCGCCTCCCGCGCTTTGCCTTCTTCTCCGATTTAACAAAATGGCGCCTCCCGCGCTTTTCCTTCTTCCCCGCTGTTGTTAGCGCTGCTTTCCACGGTTTCTTGCGCGTATTCTTTTTCTTTTATTATTTTCCCGTCGTGGAGCGGACCCTCTGGGACACTTCCCTCCCTCTTCTGAGGTCCGAACGCTGCCCAGCTTCGAAGCACCAGCCGCGCCCTGTATGCTCCACCCTCTCTCTCTCTCCTTGCTTCCCGACTCGCTGCCCAGCCCTGTTGAAAGGCCACCCGATCGAGCTTCAGCCCGCCGCAGCCCAGGAAGGATCAGAGCACTACCTGCCACCAGCCCGACTAGCTGGGAAATCACGGACCGAGGAACCCAGCCTGGCTCTGGACAGTCTCTCCTGCAAGTTTTGAAATCGATGATTGACGGTCGACGCCCGTTTCTCGAGTTTCAATAGCCTATTTTTTTTTTTTTTTCTTCTTTATTCTGGCTCCGACCTTCAACAACGTCGTCGGAGCTGCTGCTGAGTTGCAGGTAAGTTAGTTTCTAACTCGTCGCCAGTGTTAAGTCCGCGAATGATTGAGACACGGACTAGCAGGAGAGAAAACAAACTGATCTTTACTGGTGAAAGGCATAAACGAAACTAAACAACAGAGGCTCTCTAGCGCCTTTTATACAGGGGTGGTCACTGCCGGCACTGCAGTCTGAGACCAGTTATTCTCTTAAAGGTACATACACAACACAGGGGAGTTCTCCCCGGTGTCCTGGTCAATATTTATAGCTCAATCAACATCACAAAAACAGATGATCTGGTCATTATCATATTGCTGTTTGTGGGAGCTTGCTGTGCGCAAATTGGCTGCCATGTTTCTACATCTTCTTCTTCATTACAACAGTGACTACACTTCAAAAGTACTTCATTGGCTGTAAAGCGCTTTGAGACGTCCGATGGTTGTGAATGACACTCTATATAAATGTAAGTCTTTCTTCTTTCTCTCTGTGTCTCTACCCCACTCCCCTCTCTCTCTCTTCGTTTTCTCTTCCCCTCTATGTTTGAACTTAGGTCTCTCTCTCTCTATATATTTACTCGTCTAGAGTGCTGATTTCACCATTGATGTTCCTCTATATTTTCTAGTATTTGTAATTAAAATAAGTCATCGCGAGATTGACAGTGACTCGGGAGCCACTTTTTCCCGGTGTCTCCATGAATGCATCAACAGGGTGGCAATGTTGAGTTTTAAAATTGTCTTTTAATGCAAATACGAAGAACGACACTCGTCCAAAGTGCTCCTCCCACCAGGCCGATCTCTTCTCGGTGGAATCGGCCGGCCCGCTTCCATTTAACGCACGTTATGAATTTGAGTACGGAGATTCCACGGATGTCCTGAGCCTAGCCTCCAGACCGTGTTTAATTGCTTGAGCGATTTATCTTTAAAAAAAATTATCTATTAGCTATTAAAAAAAAACTGCTGCTGCCAGGCCACCAGCCCCATTATTTTTAAGTCTAAATGGCAGAGGTGTGAATAATGGCGAGAATCCAGCAAACCTGCAACCACCATTGTATTCAGTGCGGGGCGGACCTATGAAAATTAGAGTCCAATTAGAGTTATCATCGTGGGGTAACAGCGAATGGTGCAAAAGTCACAGGAAAATATGAAACGCCATAAGCGATGGTACAAGTCACTTACTCCATACTTTCCTCTTTATTTTGTGTGTTCAAGGATCCCGACTACGTTGATTTGTCATTTACAATGGTGCAAGTCTCCAGGAAATCCTGGGCCATTATGTCATTACCCCATGTGCTCCTGTCCCCACCTTTCACAGTGCATCACTGTTGTAATGTACTTCCTCCTCACCTGGTACTCTGTCCCATTGTATCTGCTGTCTCTTCTGTTCATTCTTGTTACATCTCTCATCATTAGTTTTTAAAGTGCTCATAGTGCTTGTAACTGTTGAGGAGTTTTCACTTAACCGATATATTATAAGTGATGTGAGGTCTTTAAAAAAATAATAAGCAGGTTTTCCAACGGCAAAGAGCATCCACTGAGCCCGGGGGGATCAGAGGAGAGGGACAGTTTGCTTAAGTGCTCTATGTGTTTTAAAGTCCAGAGCCACTGAAGTGAAGGTTAGCAGCTGGCCCAAGAGTGGTCGAAGATGGAGGCAGATGGTGCAGAATGGATGGGACCAAGAGACATAGCACAGGGGTGGAAGCCAGCCTGTTTGTTCAATGAAACCACATCCTGAATGGCTCCTGTTGTACACTGCTGGCTGCTGCTCCTCTTGGCTTACTAAACTTGTTTAACCTGTTTTTAATTCCCGGGGCTTCAGGTTGGGGGTGGGGGGGGGCGTTGTTCCTGTTCTATTAGTGGATTTAATCTAGTGATAGACTCTCTCTCTCTCTTCCCCCCATTCGCTCTCTCTCTCTCTTCCAACAACAACATGCCCTCAAAAAAGCCTCGGCACCGCCGGGCACCCCCAGCTAGTTACATATAAAATTTTCCAGTTTTGTTGGTTTACAATTGTCCTCATCTCCCTAGAGTGCTATTCAGCCCACATTCTGAAAGATAGGAGAACTTCATGTGGCATTACATGCAAGATCACATCATCCAGTACACACAATAAGGGACTTATTGTTATGGCCCCTAGGTCATGCTATTATTTAATTATATATTGGGCTAAATGTATATGATTGTGGGGGATTCAGGCTCTGCTTATGAGAATGACTGAGTCACCTTGAACTGGAGAAAATATCTAATGCAGTCCTGAATTTGTAACAATCTGTATTAGTCAGACTGTGGTCGTTCCTTTAACTGAACTTTAGTTTAACCTTGAAGGTACTATAACAAAAAAGAAATTGGAAATAAAATAGTGTACCTGTGATGCTGATGCAAACATTAATATTTTAATATTAAAACTATTGAAATGTTAGGAGTAGCTCAATTACTGTAATATAACCCATAAACAACAAGTTAGGACTTAAAAGCAACCTGTCTATATATTTAAAAATCTGTACGCATTTCTTATCCATAAGTCTTGCATCCTGTTATTTTTTTAGGGTCACTTTTGTGTCAACTTCTCCCATTGTAAATTGATATGGCAACATTTCCCATTCAATTTTGCTATGTCAACTTTCACCATCATGGTTTGTTGCTAAACCAGTCGAATCACTCAAAATGCTTTTTGCAAAAATTTTTGTCTGCTATTGTTTAAACTTCTAGGGGTCGATTTTGTCGAACCTGTCGGGAAGAAGGCGGGACTTCCCCTTTCGGGTTTCTGACCCGCCTACTTCGACGTCCGGCCAATCCGCGCGATTTTCCCTTGATTGATCTTGTTGAGCCCGCCCAGCGGGCTCAGCAGGCCAATTAAGGGCCACCCGGCAACAGGTGACGTCACAGACTGAAATTTCATCCGTCAAGATTTCTGACAGATGAAATATCAGTGTCTCACGGCTGTTTGAAGCTGTCAAACACTGACAGTCTGATTTCTATGATGAGTCCTTCTGCGCAGACTCATTTAGAAATCTCAGCAGCACTAAAAGCTGAAGGCTGTCACTTTTCACAGATCGCAGCCATTCAGCTTTCAGTTCCGGCTGAGTGTTGCGCTCCCGACGGCTACAGGAAGAGAGGCTGTTAAGGTAAGTAAAGGTAAGTAAAAGTTCTTTACACACTTTAGACACACCAAACACACTTACCTTTACACTCATGCACCCATCACTCACCTGAGCGCCGACATCGCGACCCCTCCAACTCATTCAACCCGACGGCCCGCCTGCTCTAACCTGGCGTGGTTTGGAGCCGTTGGGAAACCCACATGAAACCCCTCAAAATAGGGATTAGGCTAAAAACTGCCTGTTAACTAACTGTTAACAGGCAGTTAATTGGCACCAATCCCTTCCCGCCTGGTTTCGGCGGGTCCCAGTGCGGGGCGGGTACCCGCCGCCCCTGAAGCTTACGTGGGGTGGGGTTTTGGGCAGGATGGTGTTGGGACCCCCAAAGTCGGGATTTCCCCCCCCCCCCACACGCCTGAAACCCCGCCTGACGGCTCCCCGAAAATCTAGCCCCAATCTCCAGAATCTCTTCCGTTGCATTGATGATTTTTTGCTGCTTCCTGCTTTCACTCTGATCTTGAGTACTTCATTAACAATATACTTCCAATTTCTGCCCATTGGTCCATCTCTGACTTTTCCCATTCAGTTTGTGAACCTCTCTCGTCTAATCTCTGGCAATGGGCTTTCCACAGACATCTATTATAAGCACAGCAATTCCCACAATTACCTGGAGCATGCTTTCCACCCCATTTCTAGAAAAGACTCTGTGCTATTCTCCCAGTTGTATATGCCCTGCTGACTATCTTCTGCACCAGAACCTCTGAAATGTCCTCCTTTTTTCTTCAGCTGAAGTTCCCCTTTGAAGTGACCGATAGGCCCCTTGACTGGGTCCATCCCATTTCCCATGCTTTTGTGCTCACTCTCATCCCTTCCTCCCTCCACCTTGACAGGTCTTCACATTCCACCCACCACCGCCTCCATGTTTTCCAGATCATCGTCTACCATTTCTGCCACCGACAGCATATTTCTTTCTCTTCCCTTTTCTGCTTTAAGAAAACTTTGGTTCATTCTTCCATCACCTCAACTTTCAGCTGCTGTTTTTCCCTGGCACTTTTCAGTGAAACCAAAGGAAATAGAAACCTATCAATTCACCTCTTCTCACTCCATTGCCAGAGCCCAATACACTCCTCCCATGGGTGAAAACAATTACTTCTTCTAATCCAGTATTTGTGTTCACTGCTCATGGTGTAGCTCCTCTACATTGAGGGCAAGACATACAGATTGGGTGGCTGCTTTGCTGAGCACCTCTGTTTTGTTTGCAAATATGACCCTGTGCTCTCTGTGGCTCACCATTTTAACTCCCTCTTCCATTCCCACTGACCTCTCCATTTTCGCCTCTTATCCAGTGAAGCTGAACATAAGCTCCAGGACCAGTGTTTAATCTTGCTCCTGGGCACTCTGCAGCCCTCTGTTGTGAACATAGAGGGAAAAATTGGGTTGCGGCGTTAACATCGCTAATTTTAGTGCCCCAAAAAAGTTAGTGCCCCTCCGCTGGAAATTAATTAGTAGCGCCTCAAGCAGGAGGTGGAGCGCTTCTTGGGGCACCAAAACTGACGATCGCGGCGCTACGTGCAACAGTGCCACGCACGTCGGCATGTAGCGCCGCGTCATTGCAGGCCTGATTAAAGGGGAGGGGCCTAGCGCTGCGCCCACCAGCGCTGCATTGCTAGACCACCGGGGAGCGGTTTGCCGTGAAAACAAGCTGGCACTCAAGAGGAGTGCTGGGCTGAGCAAAAAAAGGGGAAGGGGGCAGGTGCTGGCAGTTGGCCCCCCAAAAAATAGCCACCCGACACCTGCTGTTTTACTAGCGCCGCCGCTGCTGCAAAAACGCCCCCTGACCCTGTCGGACATATCGTCCGGCGATAGGTCAGGGGGCGCGAGGGAAGTTTGCGGCCGGGGCGCAGGTGGAGTGCTGCGCACGGCGATGACGTCATCGCCAGCGGTGCAGCGCCACGGGGTGCTACTGTCATCGCTAACCTCCTGCTGAATTTCATGGAGGTGTTAGCGGCGCCGCACTAGGGGATTTGTGCCCCGTTAGCGCCTCCGTGCTAATGAGAGGCGCAAACCAACCCAATTTTTCTCCCATAGATTTTAGTTACTTAAGAACCCAGCCAAATTATGACAGCACAGAAGGAGGCCATTCAGCCCAATGTGCCTGTGCCGATTCTGTGAAAGAGCTATCTAGTCAGTTGTACTCCCCTGCGCTTTCCCATAGCCCTGCAAATCCTCCATTTTCTTTACATGAGGGGGTTGCGGTGATGTGGGGTGGGTCTTGTGGTGTCCATGGAGAGGGAGAAAGGAAGGCAGCTGGCTTTTGGGGTGGAGAGCCTTCATCAGAACACAGCGCTGACACGATTGGTGTGTTGCTACGATCTCTCTTTTAATTTCCGACCTGATGTGCAGGCTTTCTACGTTTTCCATTTCGCCCATTTTCTGAGATTTTTCTAGAACAGACCTGAAACGTTAACTCGGTTCCTCTCTCCACAGATGCTGCCTAACCTGCTGAGTATTTCCAACACTTTCTATTTTTATTACTATTAAAATGCTTGTTCACCTTTTATTTTTTAATTCTGAAGAAAGGCCCAGCTTTGAATGTTGAGTTGTCTGTTCTCTCCATAGATGGTGACTAACATGCTGTGTGTGTCCAGCATGTTCAGTTGTTATATTCACAATAGTAGCAGTAGCAGAGAAAGCCAAATATGTAAGAGTGGGTAGTTGAGTGATATTAGCTTTGCGTCTGGGCATATGGCCAACAGAATATTTTTGGTTCTCTGCTTTTGCACGTGCTATGGTCCTATGTTTAGCAATTTAATAACAGATGTTCACCAGGCAGGGATATGCTAATTAACTGACCCCCCCCCACCACCAAATTACACCCTGTGTTGCTTAGTTGTCATCAGCATATTGCTTTCCATCATCAGCAATATTCAGATTACATTTTCCTACAAAGAAATGTTCCACAGTTGAAAGCTACGGGATGGAAGTTATGCTGCCTAATTTTAGCAATAAATCTGTTAAAACATTTATATGAAATTCTTGGCTTTGATATTCCATCAAAGGCATTCACCCTTTTAAAATAAAATAACCATGTTCAGACCGCTTTCAGTAAAATAGAAGACAAAAAAATTCCGTACAAATGCACTGTTACAGCCTGGTTATATTAATTTGAAGTGGGTTATTGCTTTAAAAATGTAAATTACTCAATAATTCAAATTAAGCAATTTACCTAAACAACACAGGAGCCAGTTTTCCACAAATTCAATTCAAATTAGCAGATAATTGGAATTAAGTTCAATTAAGAGTGGTAGATTGTTTGCAGAGTATGATTTTAAGGTGCATGTTAATTTGAGCTGTAAATCTAAAATTATAATACAGGAAAATTAGAACTCCGTTATGAACAATTAATAACTAAACGTACCCAGCTAAGGCTGCATGTAATGGATTTACACAGGAATTTAGTTTTTGTTAGCAGTCACTGCATTTCAAAAATGTAATTCATTTGTTGTGAAGCACTTTGGAAATCCTGAGGAGTGATCAGGTGTTATACGAATGCAAGTTCTTTCTAAAAGAACTTATACGTTCACTTCACAGACATTCACTTGAGTTGATTTAGTTGTTCAAACCTTGACTCTCACAACCTGTCTATGGGTAGCAGAGATTGAGTGCCACTGAATATTTTCAGTATCCAATGAGTACTGATTTAACACTTCTGTTTAGTTAATAATATTTGCATTTCACAGCATCATATTGCAACAAAACATCTCAGTGATACATTTTGGAAGGAAAGCGAGGAGAGGCAATATAAACTAAATGGTACAATTTTTAATATAATGCAGGAACAGAGAGACCTGGGAGTATGCATATAGAAATCTTTGAAGGTGGCAGGACAAGTTGATAAAGCAATTTATAAAAAGCATACGGGATGCTTGGCTTCATAAATGAAGGCATAGACTACAAAAGCAAGGACATTAGACTGAGCCTTTACAAAACACTGGTTAGTCCCCAGCTGGAGTATTGTGGCCAATTCTGGGCACCACACTTTAGAAGGATGTCAAGGCTTTGGAGAAAGTGCAAAGGTGATTTACCAGAATGATACCAGGGATGAGAGACTTCAGTTATGTGGAGAGATTAGAGAAGCTGGGATTGTTCTCCTTAGAGCAGAGATGGTTAAGGGGAGATTTATTATAGGTGTTCAGAATTATGAAGAGTTTTGATAGAGTTAATAAAGAGAACCAGCTTCCACTCACAGGAGGGCCAAATAACCAGAGGACACAGATTTAAGATAATTGGTATAAGAACCAGAGGCGAGATGAGATTTTTTTTTACACAGCGAGTTGTTGTGATCTGGAATGCGCTGCCTGACAGAGTGGTGGAGGCAGATTCAGTAGTAACTTTCCAAAATGAATGGGATAAATAGTTAAAAAGGAAAAGTATTCAGGGCTATGGGGAAAGAGTGGAGGGAGTGGGACTAAATGGATTGCTCTCTCAAAGAGCTGGCACAGGTCCAATGGGCCGAATGGCTTCCTTCTCTACTGTACGATTCTATGAAAGTGCTTCTTCCACTGAATTACCTTGGAGATCGTAGATTTATTATGGTCCCATGAATTGACTGAAATAACCCACAAGTTAATCTTTTATTCATATTGCTTGATGGACGAATATTGGCTATACTGAGAGAATTCCCTGCTCTTCTTCAAATAGTGCCGTAGGATCTTTAACAGCCCCTAAACAAAGATGCAGAGACTTTGTATAACAGGACACTAGGGTGGAAAAATTCAGTTGGTTTGCGCCTCCCGTTAGCGCCTTAAGAGGGCGCTAATGTGGCGCAAAGCCACTAGCGCCCGTGCGCGGCAATGTTTGCGCCGCTCACAAAATTGACTAGACATTTGGTGGCGGCGCTAAACACTACCGCCACGATCTCCTGCGCCTGCAGATCGTGACGTCAGTCGAGCGTGCAACACCCCGGTAGCAACCCAGACCGGATATTGAGTGACGCCCCCTGCCTTACTGCCTGCCGCTAGCAACGACAGATTGAGGGGAGCGTTTTGCAGTCGGGAAGGGACTGGGGGAGCGCTATTTAAAGGCGACCGCTTCCTGCCTTTTTTTGTCGGCAAAATTTTTTCACCATGCATTCTGAGTGAGAGAGAGAGACTGCAGGAGATATTCAAAGCTGTGTTGAGGAGTTTAGGGTGCTGAGCAGCACTTTGCATGTTCATTTTGATTTGATCTTCCTTGCATCAATTTAGAAGAGACTATGGGGGCTGCACTTTGAGCTCTTTCCCTGGACCTCTCCATTGTTCTTTCCAATAGATTTGACGTACAGGTCTCTCCAGGCTGAGATTCAAGGCTGCAATGAGCAGGGTGTGGATGAAGAGCAAGATCGACCCTCCCTTTTAAGAACTGGCCGGCGACAGTGTGTCTGTGACTAACATCACATGAGCTTCGCCAGCGCTCTGAGTTAGCGCCTTGCTCCTTGGCCTTTGCGCCTTAAGATAGGTGTGCAGTGCCTAATTTAGTGTTCCAATCACCTCCAGGGGCGATAAAAGCCAAGTTTGCAGTCGGAGCCAATAATTAGTGGCAGGCGCTAAATTTTGCGCCCGGCCGATAATCGCGCCCCAAATGGGGCGATACTGAATTTCTCCCCCTAGCACTTACAGTTCAGCAGTCCCTCAGTACTGCACTGGAGCGTCAGCCATATTATGCACACAAGTCTTGGTGTGGGGCTCAAAACTACAATTTACTGGGAAGCGAAGGTATGAACCAGTGAATATCCATCAGTTTTAGTGTAAGGCATTCAAAACCTTTATACACCATGACAGATCAAAAAAATGGGTAAATAGTTCTTATAAGTGAGTATTTTTATTGTACCTATTTTAAGCATTTTTGTAGCTGAGATCTGAAAGGATTCATCACTAAGTTTTCACCTCTCCGTCTATGCATCACTGTATCATCTATGTCAGATTATTTGAAATTGGAGATTTTGGTATTGTTTTGTGATGGTTCTGAGTCATTTCTACCGCAGTTAAAATAACATATTAAGTACCAGTGGGAAGAACAATAACTGCAGCTGCTAGTTTGATGTTACAGCACCAATTTAATATGTTGAAATGGTGGATTTTACTTAAGGCCAACATATTGGGCTGGATCTTGCTGGAAAAATAACTGTGTGTTAACAACGCACGCCGTTATTAATGTGCAAATCGGTCAGCAAGTTCAGGTGATTAAGAGATACGCCGTGAGTTGTGAATCTCCAGAACTTGCTGGTTGATTTACGCTGCTCCGCTGTTTGCTTTTCACAAACGGCATCTCACCCTTAGCCTCCCCATTATTTTTAAGAACTTGCTGGATTTGCTGCATTAGTTGCCCTTTAAACTGGCCACAGAAAGTTAAGACTGATATTTAACAGCATAAATACCTTTTTAACAATGAGATAGTTGTTAATGCAATGCCAATCAACTTCTGGCCCAGAAAGGAAACAATTTAAAATGTTCAATCTCATTCCTGCATGTAGTCAATTGTTGTTAGATATTTTTTAAATCAAAAATTATTAAAATGTTTTCCTTTCTGTCTCTTTATTCTCTCTCTTAATGCTAGCTTTCCCTCTCTTTATTTCTCTTTCTGTACCTGATATGACTCTAATTCACCCTCCTTCTCTACCGTTCCTCTGTTTCTGTCTCAATCCTTAAATATCATTGGGTAAGGAGATACGTTGTTGGTCCCGCTGTTAACTAAGGTCCCAGATGCCCTGTTGCCCTTATCATGCTGTTATTAGCTTCACTTCAAGCAAGTTATGGCGTGAAAACATTTTGAGCTGAAGAGTGCAGGAAAAAATCTAACAAACGACGCATGCCGTCCGATGCCCCGCTCCAGTAAGATCCGGCCTTTTGAGCATGGAGTTGGAAGGATATGGAGGACAGACCCAGTGAATGATACTCAAGGTGGAAAAAGTAAGATTTTATTTTGGAACAATAATGGCTCTCTGTTGGAGAGAGAGGCTGGGAGTGAAAGAGACAACAAAGTGACTTAGACCAGCTAATTGTTTTTTTCTCTTTGGTCATGATTGCCTTTTCACTTAGGGTTTTAAATGGCTTCACTGATGGAAAAACAGGGTGAACAAATTCACTAGCTAGCATGGTCCTGACTCTTGATCACTCCTCATTCAGTCTTAATCTCTCGATTTAACCCTTTGATACAAAATACCTTTTTCTGTTTTCAAATCATGTACCGTTTTCCATTCTATAACATCCATTAATTTACAGCTTCCAAGTATTGTACATCTGTAAAGTCAGGAAGCAGTGTTCTTTGAACAGACCCCTTTCTGCCTCTCTGACACACAATATATTTTTTACACTTCTGTGCAGCAACTGGGACTAATATTGTAACCTGCTGCATTGTGTCGCTGCTCCTACTCCAGACAGTTCATAGCCATTCACCTGAAGTCAGCAGTTCTACACCATTATAGAAATGGATTGCTTTGTCCATGGATCCCTAGAATGTAAAGCAGTGATGTTTGTCCAGGCTAGTAAATTGTCTCAATTTGTATTTACAGTGAAAGATGGATGAAGAAGGTCCTTTAGCAAATTTCATCTCATATTTCCAGATTGGCAACCAATTTATGATTACAGAATCTAGTTGTTTCTTTATTAGGTCCAGTGTCCTGTCCTCAATCATTTGGTCCAGCTGTTGACCACCCACTATATAAAGAAATACTTCTGTCCTAAACTTGCAAACAAATCTCTCACCCAATACTTTATCAAAAGCCATTTGAGAGCCATGTATCAGATGGCTCCCTGCCCCCATTAATTTGGGATGTTGTTTCCTCAGAAAAGTCTACGAGGCTGCTCACACAAGATCGACCCCCCCTAAAACAATGTTGGCTATCACTTATTAGATTATTGTCATGCAGGTCCTCTTGCATTTTGTTTCCTGGTGTAGATTCCATTCATTATCTGATTATTGAGGTCAGGCTAATGGGTCTGTCATCGCTCTGAATGTGGCAAATCCATTTCCCTTTCCCAGTTTGTTGGAATCTCCCCAGTGTGCACTGAATCTTCAAAATGACTGTCAGTGATTCATAAATCTACTCCCTTATATCCCTAAGTACCGTTGGGTATAGTTAATCCATCTTAGGAAACGTATTGATTTTCAGCTCCTTAAGTCTAGGCCTCTGTTTTGCTGACAGCAAAGTCCTGGAACACACACGGTGGGTGTTGATGTCAGTTGGTATGTTGTCAGTGCATTCTTGGTTAAAAACAAATTCCCAGAAGTAGTCATTTTGGATGTTAACCATCTCCATTTGCTCACCTAGGTTTTAACTTCTTCCTTGACTACCCTTGTGATGTTAAAGTACGGGAAAGATTTTTTGGTACAGGAAACTCTCGATTTACCGGCACCTTAATAACCGGAAATCTCTGTTAACCGGCAAAATTCAGGAGTCGGTTCAGGTAAGTTTTAATTCATATTAGTGGCCGGTCCTGGATCTGTGGCCGAGTATGGGGCTCTCGTACCTTTTACTATACCTCTCTGTAATCCGGACTTTTTGATTAAACCGGCATCACGTGGGTCCTGTCGGTGCCAAATAAAAAAGAGTTTCCTGTACTATGTTTTCCATTTGCTTTTATGTGCATTTTCAGTTTTCTCCTGGGACCACTGATTTCTTTTATTGTATTGGCGCATAAGTCATTCTCTCTATGCTCCTTATGAGCTTTGTAAACCTTTTTTTCCCCCAGTCTCCCTTTTGATTTTCCCGCTTACCCATTTGGAGCATTTTTCTTGGGTATGTATTTTTCCTATATGTCTGGCATTATGTTTATGGATGCATTGGTTGTGATCTTCCAAAATTCCCTAGATTCTAGAAGGGTCCCAGCAGATTGGAAGGTAGAAAATGTAACCCCGCTATTAAAGAAAGGAGGGAGAGAGAAAACAGGGAACTGCAGGCCAGTTAGACAGTTGTCAGGTAAATCCAGGAATCCATTATTAAGGAAGTGGTAATAGGGCACTTAGAAAAGTATAATGGCCCAGAAATTCGGGTTGGAGGCTTCCCGTGGGTGCAAGTCTCCGACCTGCACTTACCTAGCGCGCCGGCCGTTGAGCTGTGGGCCCGCGTGGGATACCGATCCTGGGCCCGCTCCAACTGCCGGCGCGCAGTGCTTGCGTATCCCAGGGGCGCAGTTAGTTCGAAGCGTCCCCTGGGATCACGTGGGCCATGGAGAGCCAATCGTAGCAGGGAATGCTTCATTCATAAATTTGACAGGAAGACCTGTCAAATCTATGAATACAATTCAGCCCCGAAACGTAACGAAAACTTCAAATAATTTTTTTTTTAAATCACATTTTTAAAATAACTATAAGTTACATAAAATAACTATTTTAAACAATAATTTAAATTTTTGAAAAAATTAATTACAGTTTCTAATGGGGCTAAAAATAAACTTACCTTTCTTTAAAGTATTTAAAAATAATAAACCTGTGGAATAAATGTTTTAATTTTACTTAATTCACCACTTACCTTGTTAAAAGCAAGCCTTGCGACTGCTTTTTAAAAGCGTAGCTCCTGGAGACTTACCCTCCCGGAGAAACCTCCCCGGCGCACGCGTTCGACCTGTGAACCCCTTCCTTTAAGGGAACAGAAGTTCTGGTTTCCCGCGCATGAAACCAGCACTTTTGTTGGGCCTACGCGTGAGTACCCAGCGCGTACTCACCCTTGGGGACCCGAATTTCTGGCCCAATATGATTAGACAGAGTCAGCATGGTTTTATGAAAGGCAGCGGACCTGACAACAAAAACAAGCAGTGACGTCACAGGAAAGCAGGGATTGGTTGGTCAGTATTTCTCTCTTTATCTTGGGCATTGGTTTAAATTAAGAGCCGGGATTAAAAACTAAATGCTCAAAAAGAGGGAGCTGATTGGTGAGTATCTGGTAAGTGTTTTTACTTGGCTTTCTTAAAGTTTTTAAGTTTATTCCAGCTAGGTTAGTAAATAGTCTGTTAATTAGAGGTGTGGCAGGGCAGCTCACACCCATGGAATGCACATCCTGTGCCATGTGGGAAGTCCTGGACACCTCCCATGGTCTGCACGACCACATGTGCGGGAAGTGTCGCCAGCTACAGCAGCTCGAGCACCGGGTTACGGAGCTTGGGCGGCGGCTGCAGTTACTGCTGTGCATCCACGTGGCTGAGAGCTACGTGGATAGCACGTCACCTTGCAGCTTAAGAGTGTGCAGGCAGTGAGGGAATGGGTGACCGTTAGACAGAAGAGGAGGACCAGGCAGGTCGTGCAGGAGTCCCCTAAGCCCATCTTGCTCACCAACCAGTATTCGGTGCTGAGTACTGCTGAGGGCGATGGTTCCTCTGGGGAGTACAGCCAGAGCCAAGTCCACAGCACCATGGAAGGCTCAGCTGCACAGGCGGGGAGAAAGAGGAGAGGGAGAGCAACAGTGATAGGGGATTCAATAGTTAGGGGAGCAGACAGGCGTTTCTGCGGCCGCAGACGTGACTCCAGGATGGTATGTTGCCTCCCTGGTTCCAGGGTCAAGGGTGTCACTGAATGGCTACAGGACATTCTGAGGGGGGAGGGTGAACAGCCAGAGGTCGTGGTCCAGATCGGTACCAACGACATAGGTAGAAAGAGGGATGAGGTCTGCAGGCAGAGTTTAGGGAGCTAGGAAAGAGGTTAAAAAGCAGGAATTCAAAGGTAGTAATCTCCAGGTTACTACCAGTGCCACGTGCTAGTGAGTACAGAAATACGAAGATAGAGCAGATGAATGCGTGGCAGGAGAGATGGTGTAGGAGGGAGGGCTTTAGATTCCTGAGGAATTGGAACCATTTCTGGGGGAGGTGGGACCTCTACAAGCCAGACGGGTTGCACCTCAATGGGAATGGGGCCAATATCCTCGCGGGAGGTTTTGCTGGTGCTGTTGGGGAGGGTTTAAACTAGCTTGGTAGGGGGATGGGAACCTAAGTATAGAGTTAATAGGGAAGGAAGAAAAACTGGAATTGGAAAACAAAAACGTAGTAAGTAAATTGGAAGGACAGAGGAATCAAGGGCTAGATAGTAGTCAACAAGGAGGTTTGCCTGTACTAAATGGTATATACTTCAATGCAAGGAGTATAGCGAACAAGGCAGATGAGCTGAGGGCACAGGTAGATACTTGGGACTATGATATTATAGCTATTACAGAGACGTGGCTGAAAGAGGGGCAGGTATGGCAGCTCAACATTCCTGGTTACAGGATTTTCAGACGGGATAGAGAGGGAGGTGTAAAAAGGAAGGGGGGGGTCGCGGTATTGATTAAAGAAACTATTACAGCTGTGAGGAGGGATGATATGTTGAGGGGATCATCAAACGAGGCCATATGAAAAACAAAAAGGGGCGATCACATTGCTGGGAATATACTACAGACCCCCAAACAGTGGGCTAGATTTTCCTGGAGCCGTCAGGTGGGGTTTCAGGCGTGTGGGGGGGGGGGGAAATCCCGAATTCGGGGGTCCCGACACCATCCCGCCCAAAACCCCGCCCCACGCAACTTTCAGGGGCGGCGGGTACCCGCCCCGCACTGGGACCCGCCGAAACCAGGCAGGAAGGAATTAGTGCCAATTAAAGTTTTTAGCCTAATCCCTATTTTGAGGGGTTTCGTGTGGGATTCCCGACGGCTCCAAACCACGCCAGGTTAGAGCAGGCGGGCCGTCGGGTTGAAGGAGTTGGAGGGGTCGCGATGTCGGTGCTCAGGTGAGTGATGGGTGCATGAGTGCAAAGGTAAGTGTGTTTGGTGTGTCTAAAGTGTGTAAAGAACTTTTACTTACCTGTACTTACCTTAACAGCCTTTCTTCCTGTAGCCCATCACTCAGCCGGCACTTAAAGCTGAACGGCTGCAATCTGTGAAAAGTGACAGCCTTCAGCTTTGAGTGCTGCTGAGATTTCTAACTGAGTCTGTGCAGACGGACTCATGTTAGAAGTCAGACTGTCAGTGTTTCACAGCTTCAAACAGCTGTGAAACGCTGATATTTCATCTGTCAAGAACTCTTGACAGATGAAATTGCAGTCTGTGACATCACCTGTTGCCGGGTGGCCCTTAATTGGCCTGCTGAGCCCACTGGGCGGGCTCAACAAGGTCAATCAAGGGAAAATCGCGCGGATTGGCCGGACGTCGAAGTAGGCGGGTCTAAAACCCGAAAGTTGAAGTCTCGTCTTCTTCCCAACAGGTTCGGGAAAATCGAACCCAATGAGAGGGAGATAGAAGAACAAATATGTAGACAAATTTCTGAGAAGTGCAAAAACTATAGGGCAGTAATAGTAGGGGATTTCAACTGCCCCAATATTAACTGGGATAAAATTAGTGTGAAGGGTATAGAGGGTGCAGAATTCCTAAAATGCATCCAGGAGAACTTTTTTAGTCAGTATGTAGCAAGTCCAACAAGGGAGGGGGCGATCCTGGACTTAGTTTTAGGGAATGAAGCTGGGCAGGTAGAAGGCGTATCAGTGGGGGAGCATTTTGGTGCTAGTGACCATAATTCTGTTAGATTTAAGGTAGTTATGGAAAAGGACAAGGATAGACTAGAAATAAAAATTCTAAATTGGGGAAAAGCAAATTTTGCTAAGCTCAGAGGGGATTTAGCCATAGTGGACTGGAAACAGCTACTTGAAGGTAAATCAGTGTCAGAGCAGTGGGAGGCATTCAAGGAGGAGATCCGGAGGGTTCAGACCAAATATGTGCCTTTAAAGAAAAAAGATGGGGCTAACAAATCTAGAGCCCCCTGGATGTCTAGGGACATACACGGTAGGATAAAGAAAAAAAGGGAGGCGTATGACAGTTACTGAGGGCTAAATACTCCAGGATCTTTAGAGTACAGAAAGTGCAGGGGCGCAATTAAAAAGGATATTAGGAAAGCAAAGAGAGAGCATGAAAAATTCTTGGCAAGTAAAATCAAGGAAAACCCAAAGATGTTTTATATATATATATTAAGAGTAAGAGGATAACTAAAGAAAGGGTACGGCCTATTAGAGATCATGAGGGTAATCTGTGTGTGGAGGCGGGAGACGTCGGTAGGGTTCTTAATGAATACTTTGCGTCTGTTTTCACAAAGGAGAGGGGCGAAGCAGACATTGCTATCAGGGAGGAGGAGTGTGAAATATTAGATGAAATGAACATAGTGAGAGAGGAAGTATTAAGGAGTTTAGCAGCTTTAAAAGTGGATAAATCCCCAGGCCCGGATGAAATGTATCCCAGGCTGTTAAGCGAATCAAAAGAGGAAATAGCAGAGGCCCTGACCATCATTTTTCAATCCTCTCAGGCTTCAGGTGTGGTGCCGGGGGACTGGAGGACTGCTAATGTGGTACCCTTGTTTAAAAAGGGAGAAAAGGATAGACCGAGTAATTACAGGCCAGTCAGCCTAACCTCGGTGGTGGGAAAATTATTGGAAAGAATTCTGAAGGATAGGATAAATCTTCAGTTAGAAAGACACGGATTAATCAAGGATAGTCAGCATGGATTTGTTAAGGGCAGGTCGTGTCTGACAAACTTGATTGAATTATTTGAGGAGGTAACGAGGGTAGATGAGGGTAGTGCGATTGATGTAGTGTATATGGACTTTAGCAAGGATTTTGACAAGGTTCCACATGGCAGACTGGTCACGAAGTTAAAAGCCCATGGGATCCAGGGCAAAGTGTCAAGTTGGATTCAAAACTGGCTCGGAAACAGGAAGCAGAGGGTAATGGTTGATGGGTGTTTTTGTGACCGGAAGGCTGTTTCCAGTGGGGTTCCGCAGGGCTCAGTACTAGGTCCCTTGCTTCTTGTGGTATATATCAATGATCTAGACTTGAATATAGGGGGGTATGATTAAGAAGTTTGCAGGTGATACTAAAATCAGCTGTGTGGTTGATACTGAAGAAGGAAGCTGTAGACTGCAGGAAGATATCAATAAATTGGTCAGGTGGGCAGAACAGTGCAAATGGAATTCAATCTGGAGAAGTGTGAGGTAATGCATTTGGGGAGGGCTAACAAGGAAAGGGAATACACATTAAATGGTAGGACACTGAGTAGTGTAGAGGAACAAAGGGACCTTGGAGGGCATGTCCACAGATCCCTGAAGGTAGCAGACCAGGTAGATAAGGTAGTTAAGAAGGCATACGGAATGCTTGCCTTTATTAGCCGTGACATAGAATACAAGAGCAGGGGGGGTTATGCTTCAACTGTATAAAACACTAGTTAGGCCTCAGCTAGAGTACTGCGTGCAGTTCTGGTCACCACATTACAGGAAAGATGTGATTGCACTAGAGAGGGTACAGAGGAGATTTACAAGGATATTGCCAAGAGTAGAGAATCTTAGCTATGAGGAAAGACTGGATAGGCTGGGTCTGTTTTCCTCAGAACAGAGGAGGCTGAGGGGAGACCTTATTGAGGTGTGTAAAATTATGAGGGGCATAGATAAAGTGGATAAAAAGGACCTATTTCCCTTCACAGAGGGGTCAAAAACCAGGGGGCACAGATTTAATGTAATTGGTGGAAGGTTTAGAGGGGATTTGAGGGAAAATTTCTTCACCCAGAGGGTTGTGGGGTCTGGAACTCACTGCCTGAAAGGGTGGTAGAGGCAGAAACCCTAACCACATTTAAAAAGTACTTGGATGTGCGCTTGGGATGCTCTAACCTGCAGGGCTACGGACCAAGAGCTGGGAAGTGGGATTAGGCTGGATAGCTCTTTGTTGGCTGGGGCGGACACGATGGGCTGAAATGGCCTCCTTCCGTGCTGTAACTTTCTATGATTCCTCATCCTCATCCTCATCTGAGGAGGCCTGGAACTGAGCCACTTACTCATCAGGAAGCTGCAAGCCACGACGCTGTGTCATATTGTGCAGTGCACAGCAGACCATGACCATTCTGGAGACCCTGTATGGTGTATACTGCGGGCTCCACCTGATCGGCCAAGGCATCGGAAGCGCATCTTCAACAACTCAATGGTTTGCTCGATGATGGATCTGGTCGAAGTGTGGCTGGCGTTGTAGCGCATTTCAGTCTCGTTAGCTGGCCTCCTGATCGGCGTCATTAGCCACTTCTTCAGGGGGTAGCCTTTGTCACCAAGGAGCCATCCCCTAAGTTGGTTTGGCGGATTGAAAAACGGAGGAACACTAGAGTGCCGCAGGATGAAAGAGTCATGGCAACTACCACAGAACTTGGCGCAAACATGCAAAAACTCCTTCTTGTGGTTACACACCAGCTGTACGTTGAGGGAGTGGAAGCCCTTGCGGTTTACAAAGATAGCTGGGTTGTGATGGGTGCCCTAAGGGCCACATGTGTGCAGTCTATGATGCCCTGCACCATTGGCAAGCCTGCCATATTTGCAAAGCCAACCGAAAGCGCGGTTACACTTGCTTGATCCCTTGAGAACTGGATGTAATTGTGCGCCTTTGCGAAAAGGGCATCGGTAACCTGCATGATGCAACTGTGGGCAGCCGACGGGGAGATGCCGATGATCCCTGGAAGGCGCCTGAGGCAAAAAAGTTGAGTGTGGTGGTGACTTTGACAGCCACTGGTAAGGGGCGTCCACCCGCTCCTCTGGGCTCCAGGTCTTGGTGCAGCAGTGCGCAGATGTCTCGGACAACCTCTCGCAAAAGTCTCAAACTCCGTTGACACTGCTGCTCACTCATGTTGAGGTAGCTCATCCTCTGTCTGTAAACCCTCTGTCGGGGGTATCTCCTGCGGCGAGGTGCCTCGATGTGCTGGCGCCTTCTGCCCTGTGCAGCATCAGGTGGGTGAGCAGGAGTTTGGGGCTCCTGCTGCTGTTGCTCTGGTTCTGCTGCTGCCGTGGATGCTCCTCATCCGAATCTGAGGTCCATGGTGAAAGGAAATGAATGGTTCCCATGATGCTGGCAGATGCCTCCGTTGGGGAAGCGCTCATTTCAAGCGGTGAGAGGGTCTTCCAAGGAGGTCCCACAGTTAAGAGATAGAAGCTGCAGCACCTCCGACTTCGGAAGGCCTGCTAAAAGTGCTGAAAGACCTTTTAAAGCAAAGTTCTGCCACCTGCAACTAATCCCTGATGAAAGCTTCGTTTTAATGGTGGAGCTGCAGCTGTGAGGAGGCCACCCACTTGTCAACCCGCCAGGTTTAGCTGGCGTGGTTTAGGAGGGTCGTGCAACACGCTGAAAATGTGGAAAAATAACGAGGGCCTCTCAAAATAGGATTATAGAGACCCTTAATGACCATTTAAGACTCTTAACAACCTCCCTGGCATGCTGGAGGCGGGACCGATTCGCACCCAGCAAAACCGCCTCCGGCAAAATTGCACGGAGACGGGTTGGAGCCGGGTTCCGAACCCGCACTTAGGTTTTCCGATTTTCCCGCCTTTCCCGCCTCCAAACCCGCCTCCTCGGGGCTGAGAAAATTGCCCCCGGCATTTTTGCAGAAGCATGAACAATTTTAGAGGAGGATCCTCCCTAGGTAATGTTGGCTGTCCAGTTACTAATACTGTCTTTAGCAAATAAAATGGAGACCCACTACTTGGATGAACAAGTGAAGATGATCAGGAAGCTTGGAGATCACATCACCAACTTGAAAAGACTGAGAGCCCCTGAAGATGGCATGGGAGCGTACCTGTTTGATAAACTCACCCTGGGAAAGTGACGTTTGAAACATAATGCCTATTGTGAATTTGTTTTATATATAGTTTTTTTAATGAAAAAAGTTCTCCCCATTTTTATGAGTTCCCTTCCTCTTAAGCTGATCTTATGTCAGACAGGAGGCCTACGAGCCAATCTGGAAGCACCCGACCCTGAGCCCGCATCCTAGGCTAGTCACACCATGCACACCAACAGTGAGGGTGTTTTCTTAAGGTAGGGTGACCATATTTTCTTAACCGAATCCGGGGACACACAGCGTGGGAGCACAGCAAAGCAGCTAGAATGGAACATGTAGGTAGCGTATCGAGGCAACATTTTTTATCGGCCTATATTTTAACACTACAAATGAAAAACAAATATGGATATAACACCAGACCCCTCCCCCCCAGTGACTGACCTGACCCCCCACCATGTCTAAAATTAGCTCTCCCCTTTACCCCGGTGATTGTGACTGGCCCGCTCCTGCGGCCTGTCCATCACCCGCTCCGGTTTCTGTGCGCTCAGGCACTTCCGGAGCTGACAATCCAGTAGCACGAGCTCAGCCGGAAACTTAGAAACAGCAACCGGCACATGCGCAGAAAGACTGCCCAATCGCTCATGCGCAGTGAGTCAGTCTGGCCATTGTCCAATTGTTGTTTAATTTAGCCTTAGAGCCACAAACTGATGGCTCAGGGGTACACTCACTGCCCAGGGGTACACTCACTGCCCAGGGGTATACTCACTGCTCAGGGTACACTCACTGCCTGGGGGTATACTCACTGCCCAGGGGTACACTCACTGCCTGGAGGTATACTCACTGCCCGGGGGTACACTCACTGCCCAGGGGTATACTCACTGCTCAGGGGTACACTCACTGCCTGGGGGTATACTCACTGCCCAGGGGTACACTCACTGCCTGGGGGTATACTCACTGCCGGGGGTACACTCACTGCCCAGGGGTACACTTTGGGGATGAGGATTGTGAACAGAGGACTCTTTCAGAGACATGGTTTGCCCAAGGACACAGAATCTCATCCGAGGACTGTCCCCGGAAAACGGAGATGTATGGTCACGCTATCTTAAGGTGTGGTGATTTCAGATCTGTTGTCAGCTCAGACCAAAATTGCGTGCTGATTTGCAACAAATGAAGCCACCCTAAGATGCCTCCCTGTCAGTGACATAACTGTAGTAGCTGAGCAGCAAGTAGATCTCTGCTCAGGTATTTACTGCTTTTAAAAACATTAGTGAATATTTTTATACACAATTGTCTTTTCAATAGAAAGTGGTTGGGTGTACTTTCCTTCCTCTTTAAATTTGACTGAAAGTGGAATAATGTTAAAAGTCAACACTCTCAGAAGCAATGAGATATTGCTCCATTTGTGAATTTTACTAAAACAGACAGCATGGTGCCACGCTGTTTACTAATGAACTGGGTACTTTCAGCACGTGATGGCTTCTTATTCACAGCTGGAAATGTGGGGGAAGCATCAAGTGGGAGATGAAGAGTTTCCCTTCAACAATGGAGAGATCATCGGAGAGAGCTGAAATCCAAAGATTGGCTCCACCTCACCCAAAACTTCCTGATTTAACTTCTCTTAGCAGCCACTCAACTGTGGTGGTATCCTGTGCTTTAGGCTTTTTGTCCTTCAGTCTTAATTTAACAAAACCTGATTGCTTTTCAAGTCTCCACTTTAGCAGTTGCTATGGACCTTCCCCACTCTCCCCCCACTCTCCCTCCCCCCACTCTCTCTCTCTCCCCCCACTCTCTCTCCCCCCACTCTCTCCCCCCCTCTCCCCCCACTCTCTCTCCCCCCACTCTCTCTCCCCCCCACTCTCTCTCCCCCCACACTGTCTCTCCCCCTCTCTCTCCCTCCACTCTCCCTCCCCCCACTCTCTCTCCCCCCACTCTCTCTCCCCCCACTCTCTCTCCGCCCACTCTCTCCCCCCCTCTCCCCCACTCTCTCTCCCCCCCACTCTCCCCCCACTCTCTCTCCCCCCACTCTCTCTCCCCCCCACTCTCTCTCCCCCTCTCTCTCCCCCCACTCTCTCTCCCCCACTCTCTCTCTCCCCCCCACTCTCTCCCCCCACTTCTCTCTGTCCCCCCACTCTCTCTCCCCCCACTCTCTCCCCCGCTCTCTTCCCCCACTCTCTCTCTCCCCCCACTCTCTC